>NC_058509.1:14434475-14754475 GCF_020382885.2 Scatophagus argus
AATGCATTAACAACTAGAACCACTGAGACAAACAGCTGTGAGCTTACGTGGACATCTAACCCTGTGTAACCTTTTCAGTGTAAAGCATTCCACCTCCATTTAGCCCTTGTTGGTGCTGTACATTGACACTTTGCTGTTTCAAAACACATTTTTGTTAAGAGTGTTCCTTACTTACACTTCACAGATATCTGTGAAAAAAAAAGATATCTCAACGAGGTGGCACTGTGACTCGGTTTGCAATGTTACCTTACAGCTTGTTAAGTTCACTTCGTACCTGTCGAGTTGTTTCTGGGATTTTTTCATCTTATGCCCTGTGGTTCATGTTACAATTATCCATTTTCAGCTTTGTGTCTTAGAAATTTTTCTAGTTTTTCCTATTACTTTGGCCTGACAGAAAATTCTAAATACTCTGATACCCAAGAGCATCAGCCATCATTGCTCAGGAGAAGATAAGATAAGATAATCCTTTATTAGTCCCACGGTGGGGAAATTTGTAGAGGGAGAAGAAGAAGCATTTCATGATAAATCAAAGCTATAACAAATTTAAAATGCATCCTCCTTGCAGTTGGCAACAAGACACAGTGTCATAGTTGCCAAATTGACATAGAACCGCATGAAAATGAATTCATTTCACCATCAGATGTCAGTCTGCTAAACGCAGTAACCTTTAATATATGCCCGCTGCTAATGTTTCACTCCAAAATTCACCCTAGTTGTCATAATATACTTATGTGTATGTCATAGTGTATGTATCTATGATGTATGATATATCTATGAGTTTTTTTCTCTTTTGGGGAGAATTGTATGTCCATCCAAGCCGTGAAAGTGCCCCAACTGTGAATCACTTAACATTGTCTATAGAAAATTCATGGCACTTTTACTTGGCAACTAAATGATAATAATGCTTATTATCCATATACTATACCACATATTCTGATTAGTTTTCAAATACTTGAATGGTCAGTGAGTGGAAAACCCATGCACATGACTGTGGCTGCAACTCACAACAAACTGAGCTCAAATTGTACCCTTTCTAAATGAAATAAAAAAGAACATTTTTTTAAAAGGTAACGTTGTACAGTGTTGGAGCCCTTATGAAACAGAAAGTACCTGTACCTGTGTCAAACAGGTCACACAGCAGGGGTTGTATTACTGCAACCTTAATGGTTCCAAATAAAGAGCTCACACTGGATGGAGTCATCCAAGTGACAGCTGCTTTGAACTTTCACTTGAATGGATCAAGTTGTTTAATCCATCCAAACCTGGATAAGTCAAGTTGCACCTTGCTTGTGTCACCAGCAACACAACTGACATGGTGACGCTGATTTGAAGATAAGATGCCCTTCCTCTGCTAAAGGCACTGAACACACACTCATCTACACAGATAGATGATATAGAAGTGCAATACTGAGCTGGCTTGTACATCTAGGGATCTTTGTGCCACATTGTAAGAGTTATTATTCTGTTCTTTTCCTCCTCCTCCCCTGGATATGCAGTGCACCTTTCTTTCTGTGCAAAAAGGGGTCAAAAAAGGTGATGGTCTTCAGGTGAATAACTGCAGTTATTCATTATTTTGTCCCTCAAAGCTTGAATTACTTCACAGGGGTCTGGAACCCATTACAGAACTCGGGGGAAACATTAATTCCCATTATATGGAAAAAACACAGTGGCTGCGACCTATAAGCTGAATGGGTCATTCCAGCTGCTATTTCTGGTTCCTGTGACTCCTCTTCCAACTGAACAATATTGACTTTTCCCTCGCTACACTAAGCAGGTCGGCTGTGTTGAGTGAAAGAGGACTAGGAGGGAAAGCACATTGACTTTTTTGACATTTGTGAAGAGTGCGTTAGTCATTAATGATCATCCTTCAGCTCCCGGTACTACCATTAAACCCAGCATTGAGGGCTGGAAGCTATGGGTCAGTGTGTTTGTTTCCATTGCTCTGGAGTCTGTTGTTGCCAGTACTGAGTGTACTTTGTTGCTTCAGGGTTCTCCAGAGTTTTTATTCCAGCGGAGATTGGATTGTATGAAAGAGGAGGGAGAGATGGATTGAATTTGGCAACACATCAAAATCCCAGTCACATCCTGACGTGCAAGCCACAACTAGGTGTGGATGTTTGCACTTTCAACACCCTCACACACACTAGCATGCACAAGTCTACACACACCAAAATACACACACTGACAATCAAACACACATCCATGTACTAGGTCCAGGCTGTGTGGCTGTTGGAGCAGAGCTGAGTATCAGCAGCCCGGCTCTGACAGCTTATCCTGGGCCACGGCGCTAGGGACAAGGGGGGTTGAGGATTAACCTCCATGTTTAATAGAAAAGGGAGGGAGGGACTGTGGGGAGAAAGAGATGGAGGGATTTAGAAGCAGTGCTGCCATTACAGGCCGTTTACAGTGGGGCGAGGGATAGCCAGTTAATCCTGTTTACTTTCTATAGCCTCTGAGATTTCAGTGTGTGTATGTGTCAGTATCCTGCTGTGTGTGTGTGTGTCCATAGAGAGACCTTCACTATCAGAAACAAGAGACAGATTGTTACTTTTAGAGTAATGTTTTCCAAACTCTTCACAGTTCCATATGCCTTCAGACATTCAACCTCCAACTGCACCACCTTACTCTTACATGATTTCTTTTTTTTTTTCTTTTTCTCTTTTTTTTATGTTTGTAATCCTTCCACTGGCACATGCACATGTACAGCCTATATATAAAATCCACATGAAACTGTGAAATCTTCACCACAGGTTAGTTAGAAGAGGATGTGCATTAGTGGTCTCTGAACTCTGAGCTCTTCAATGTCTGGCTAATGTCTGAATCTTAAAATTGTTTTCCACTCACCATCTGTCCTTGTGTTTTGTTGTCGTGCTTGTCAGAGCTGAGAACCTACTGTTACTGTTAAGTACATAATGGCAAAGGGCATCAGGGGTTTAACAGCACACCTAAAATCATGCAATGTTGGAAATGACCTCTGTTTTGTTGTTGTTCCTGTTTAACTTATTTATTTTTTTCTCATAGATTTGATGTGAACACAAAGAGCCCCTGTTAATTAGTTAATAAAAAGGTTGATTGAGGCGTTAAAAAAGTATCACCAAGATAAGCTGGTTATGTAAGAAACTCTTCATCATGCCAATGTTCAGAGAGGTGAAAATTGTGATCAAGAAAATTAAAGATCTTTCATTTTAAAGAAGTGTGTCAGTACTTTGCCCCTTCATAAATAACATACATCCATGTGCAGTACTGACATTATGTGGATGTTGCCCATTTCGCTGCTTGATGGGGTAAATATACAAGAGTTCAGGGGCCTGGCTTTAACAAAGTTCACCAGTTTCACTGTCCTAAACAGCATTCAAGATGACATGCATTCCCTTGGCAGCAGGAGCCTTTCAGTGAATGCTGCACTGTACTGAAGTGACATAAGGAGCAATCGTGCGCGTTACCTCTCCACCATAGTTCCCCACTATGTCCTTTGGGGCATATGTGCAGATGCCAACACATTTTGATCCCGTAAGTCCATTTGATGTTACAAAGCTGTCTAGCATTATGAAAATGTCCTCCTCAGTTGTCCTTGTTTTCAGTGGCTTACAGAAGTGCACATCCTCATTAATCGACCCTTTATGAACTTACCAGACATATACCAGGAGCTGTGCCAGGCTTCCTCTGTTTACTCATGCAGCTGTAGCGCAAATAATTCACTGGCTCATATGCAAAGTGTAGTAGCTGTTTTTGAGGATCTCTTGCCATGTCATTGATAGTGTTGTTTGATGAAGGCTTGGTATATATATATTTGTCTTGGCTTTTTCCTCAGCGTTTCTACAGCCTTATCTGTGGTAGATTTAGAACAACATCCTGGGTTGTTCTCACTGGTTGTTGTGGTTGGTAATGTCACACTGGACAGACTTTTTTTTTTTTTTTTTTTTTTTACCTATTTATCCATTCTCACAGCGACCAAAATGAGCCCCTTCTTCTCTGTACAGGATATCAGCAAGTGGAAATCTCACAAGGGAACTAAAGGAGCTAGGAGCTATGTAACAGCTAGACTGTTCAGACTCCTTACTACTGCCTGTCTATTTATAAGTCTGTTTGAAAATATTGTCAGAATATTTGCCTGTAAAAATCATAGATCACTTTTTTTTTTTTTTGCATTTCCCTCATTGTGTTTTGCATACCTCTGGCAGTAGTTCAGGAAACAGTGCTTTAGAGAAACAGAGGGAGGAAAAAAAAAAACAGTTGATTGAGTGAGGTCATACTGAAGCCATACAATAAAGCAAGTCACTCAGTTCCCAAAATGACTGCAGTGGGAATACAAACACTGCAGATATGTCTGGACTAATTGCTTCCACAGTGCTCATAGGGATCATGGGATTTGGAGTTGAAGGAAGTATTGACTTTATAATAGTCAGTTTAACATTTTGTGCCTCAAATTAATCAAGTGAGTTATACCTGTTCCCTTAAGTTTTGTCAGGGCGCGAAGCTTTTTGTGCTAGTAGCAGTGACATGTAAACTGAGTGAGTGCCTCTCCCAGACATGTTTTTTGTAGCTATAGTTGGATTCATGGCTTGCACTCACCTAAGCACATGACCAGAAATACAAAAACTCAAAAGATGAGTGGTTCAAACAGCACCTGAGACCTTGAGCCGGTCGATATGGATAAGTACATGGGTTGCTTTCTGCATTTTCGTGACTCACATAAAAGCCACATACTGTATCAAAGACATGTTTTTGAGGGAACAGTATATGAAGTGATCTCTGCTTCTTCTGTAAAGGACTTCTCAAAGATTATTTTACTTGCTGTTGGCCCAATATTTCTCATGAAATGAATGTTTCTACTTGAGATGAATGGAGTATGTTTCCTTTGTTCTTTTTAGGGACTCAGTGACACCCAATCAGAACTGAAAAATCTCACAGCTGAGTCTATTATTTCAGAATCAGAATTCCTTTATTTATCCCCGAGGGGAAATTCTTTAAATTATTTGGACTATTAATGGCCAATGTCCCTGATTTGGCTGTGGTTGGGGGACAGGGATGAATGAGGCACTTCAAGATGCCATATTTTAACTCCTGATAACTTAACTGGAGATGATGTTGACAAAGAAAACAAGGTCTGCCCTAGATGAAGCAAAACTACAAGGTTATGATATGCAAATATCTTGCACTTGTCAGCTGTAATTAAAAGATGAGAGTTTCTAAAATGTATGAGGGACTCTGCATGGAATTGCATTAGAGTCTGGATCTGTTGTCGCATTAGTTGAAGGTGAGTTAGTCACAAGGGGGATGATGAGACAGTAAACAGGTGGACTGATTTAGCTGTGTTTCTCTGGCTGAAGATGCATAATACATGGGTGTAGTGAGGACAGTTACTTAGTATTTTATTTTAATTACATCTTGAGACACAAAGATACACTGTAGTTATAGCTGCTGGCTACACAACTACTGTATGTAGGCCTTCACTTTTAAGAGGATATCCTACATTTTGCTTCAACAGACAGTACAAACCTCATATAGTATGTAACAAACACCTGAGGACAGGGCCAGCACTTGATTTGATGACTTAACATTTTGAGTCACTGTGTCAGCCTTCTAGGTTGTCACACACTGACAGGAGACTTACAGTTTGACTTGGGGCTACTGACGCCAGAGCCTGTCAAGTTGAACCCTCAAGGGTCTACTGAATTGATTTAGCTGAAGCATATCTCAGGCAATATTTACCTAGTGCCATGACAGCGTAACAGGTAACTGAATAGCAGGAATGCTAGATTAGCACGATAAAGGGTTTTACATCTCTGCCGTGGCTCAGTCTGTGTGTATGCTTGTACTTGTGTGGACATAGAAATAGGGTATGACTGCTGAAGGTAAATATGTGGAATTTTGAAAATGCCATCTTCTCAAGAGTTATTCAGCATTTCACAAGGGACATAGCATTTCCACAGCCTAAGTGGGACTGTGGGATTCACTACAAGAAAGTGCCATATTTCATGAGTGATGATGGAGTGAAGATGTACATACTAGATGCAAACTGTTGTCTTATAGGGTACCTACAGTCAACGCTGACCTCCTAAGGAAATGTGTCCAAATGCTTGAAACAACCTAAAGGATGCTAACCTTATCCGTCAGGATGTTTCCTGGCCACGCAAGTCATGACCGCGTTCTCTTAAAAGCAAAAGCAGTACTGACGTGATATTGTTAGACCTACACAAAATGTGTCAACAATCATGTTGCTTTGACTTGTTCTTTGCAGCTCATTTCCTTCCAGCCCTCAAAATTTTTATCTAACATTAAAGCTGTGTTTCCTGATATTTTTTTGGCTAATCAGGGGCAGCACATACAAGATGTAAACACATCACTTATTGCATGTTAAGCTTTTATGGCAAACATTTTAGTCAAAAGTTGATATTATATACTTTAGCCAACATAGAGCACAATTAGCATTTATTTATAGTTGTGCTTCTGGCTCCAAAAACAGCTGTTTGCTGTGTCTATAAACAATATAAAGGAAGTGGTGAGTGAACCAAAACAGTGAATATAACAATACTATAGAAGAACATATTAAATTTGTCCTAAATTGGTTTGTGACCAAATACATGCAGAACTAATGACAATATAAACAACTTACAGCTTTATCTCTTAGTGATAGCATTAATGCTAGCATGCCAACATACTAAACTGAGACTATGGTCATGATTATTATACATCAGAATGTTAGTTATCACATTGTGACCATGTAAGCATGCTGACATTTGCATTTAGCTGAAAGCAATGCCATGTTATGGACTTTTTTCAGGATTTCACAAGAGACATTTTCATAGCCTATATAGGACTATTGGATGAGATGCACTACAAATAATAAATACACTACATTAACAGATATGTAATGAATACACAAAAATGCACTCAATCATGCTTGTTGTTTTCCTTACAATAGAGGATGGAATGGAAGAATTAATGGAACATGAGTAAAAGTAGGGCGGCACGGTGGTGCAGTGGTTAGCACTGTCGCCTCATAGCAAGAGGGTTCCAGGTTCGAATCCCGGTCTGGGCCCTTCTATGTGGAGTTTGCATGTTCTCCCTGTGCCTGCGTGGGTTTTCTCCGGGTACTCCGGCTTCCTCCCACAATACCAAAAACATGTGTTAGGTTAATTGGCTACTCTAAATTGCCCCTAGGTGTGAGTGTGAGAGTGTGTGGTTGTCTGTCTTTGTGTGTTGGCCCTGCGATTGGCTGGCGACCAGTCCAGGGTGTACCCCGCCTCTCCCCCGTAGTCAGCTGGGATAGGCTCCAGCTCCCCTGCGACCCTGACGGATAAGCGGTATAGAAAATGGATGGATGGATGGATGAGTAAAAGTACATATGGACATGAGTGAAAGAAAGAGACCCACTGGTGAGGAGTGAGAAAGGAGTAAAGGTAGCTCGGAAGCAGGAGGAGAATCTGAGACACAGAGAGGGAGAAAAGGGTGGGAGGTAGCAGGATAGGTAGGAGTGGAGAGGGAGGAGGAGTGTCAGTGAGAGGAGATAAGTAGGTTAAACTTCCTGAGCTGAAAATAGCTATCTTCTCCATCACATGGTAGCCAAGCTGCCCAGGGGAGCCTGGCCGTATACAGCAGAGCCTCAGCACACTCTTTCTAATCTGTAGCCTCGCTCTCTTTCTGCTTTTCTCTCTTCTCACACACATTCTGCACACACACACACACACACACACAAACATAAACACAAGCACATTTCCCCTCCAACTACAATTATTATCACTCTATCTATTTAGAGCAGGGCGTTTTGTGTGACACTGTAGCCTCCGGCCTGATGTGTTGTGTTTGTGTGGGTGTTTCCTTTTCTGTTGTTTTTTCATTTCCTAACATTCCTCCACGTTATGAAATTAGATGCTTAATCTCATCACATACACATAACCTAAGCTTACCAATTACGAAAACACTGTTAGACAAATTGACACAATGAGGAGCTGAGGGACAATTTGTGGATGTATATTGAGTAAATTACAAGTAAGAGTGTAATTTATTCCATTACTTGTGTGATAGAGGCTAATTCAAGACAACGCAAAAGAGACAGAGAGAGAAAAGGAATTTCAAATGGCTTGTGTGAGAGAGTGTGTGTGTGTATGTGCTTGTCATCCCTCATGCATCCTCCATGTTTGATCTGTCAGTCCTCAAAAACACACAAATGCCTTTTGACCTTCCTCTCTACATAATATCAAACACACTCTGTCTCTTTTGTCTCTAACCTTCCTCCTAGGCTTAGGCCCAGATGCTCGTCATATCTCCGCTTTCTCCTTCTTTGTGGGTCCCTCCTTTCCTATGAGCGAGTTTTGATTGTGTTTCACCTCTGTACTCCTCTCAGTGTGTTTGTGTGTGTGCGCCCATATTGGTATTCTAGCCTATTCCACTTTCCTCTGTAGAAATTGGCTTCCTTTGATGGGCCGAGGAAACCACTGAAAGAAGCTTTGACTCTCACTGGTTTTCTTTTCTCCCTATCAAGTTCTTCCTCCTCCTTCTCCTTCCTTTCTCTTAGCTCTCAACTCTTCCCACTCCATCTCTTCCTGAATTGCTCTCCTACTTCATTTCAGTTTGTATTCTTTATTCCTTCCCAAAGTCCTCTCTCTTGCTTTCCTCCTCCACCTTCAAATCGTCTTGAATCAAAACGCACACACACTAACACAGCTTAAACACTGACTTTCAATTACTTGGCACATCTGCCTGGATGTGCCTTTGAGTGAGAGTATGTATTTATTGGCAGTAAAAGACACCTTGTGAAGTGTGTGTGTACAGTGATGGATGAAATGAAAGGGAAGGCGAGCCACTCTAGGAGGTAAATTGAGGTAAATTGAGGTAAATTGCGTGATTGGGAACTTAAAAGCAGGCCAAACATTAAGCCCATTTGGGACACGGCGGGGTGCATGCTCTTCACACAGCTTCATTTGTCTGTTCCTCACCCTTTCATAGGCATATCTTAGGAGAGAGGCAGAGGTGTACTGTTCGTCATGACCTAAAACGCTTAATTATGCGCTATGGTCTAGTGCTTTTACCCTTGAACAAGTCATAGCATGACAGTAAACTCAAAGTAAAATTTTAAATTACAAGGTACACTTTATAGACAAAAGTATTGGTATGGGGCTGTCGGGTTAGGGCCAAGCTCCTTACTTCCAGTGAAGGGAAATCTTAATGCTTCAGCATACCAAGACGTTTTGGACAATGCTATGCTTCCAACTTTGTGGCAACAGTTTGAGGAAGGTCCTTTTCTATTCCAGCATGACTGTGTCCCAGTGCACAAAGCAAAGTCCATAAAGATGTGGTTGGATGAGTTTGGTGTGGAAGAACTTGATTGGCCCACATAGAGTCATAGAGATTGTGAGTCAGGTTGGTCCAACATCAGTGCCTGACCTCTCAAATGCTCTGCTGTATGAAAAATTCCCACAGAAACACTACAACATCTTGTGAAAAATCTTTCTAAAAGAGTGGAAGCTGGAACTGCAAAGATGTCGATGTCATTAATCCCTGTTGGTTTCATCTTCAGTTGCCTCGGTTCTTTTGTTCATATACTGCATGTAGGTGATGCTGGAAAAGTAAAAGTGGTCAAGATACTTTGAACAAACAACAACTTTCAGAATAGTGTAATTATGTGTTATTATCCAGATCCATTTAACAGACCTTTGTAATTTTAATTAAGGGTAATTACATGTAATTAGCAGACTATAATTGAAAGGGGCTGCCTGAGGGATTACAATGAAGGAGATGTAAGAGTTAATAGATAATGTGAGTGCAAAGCAGGAAATGTGCCAACAGTTACTTTGATCTACACAGGCACGCACTCTAAGAGGATCGGGTGATCTGTCTGTCTATCTGTGACTGTTTGCAGGTTGTGTGTGTTGTTCAGAAAGACATTGTTGTCATTGAATACTGTAGTGTAACAGGATTAACTTTCTTTGGATCGCTAAATGAAACAGTGGAATTACTTATACTTTGCAGCCATGTTGATGCATTTTTGCACAAGAGGAGTGTTAGAGATCTATAATACTTTCTGTAAGCCAGGAATAACTCTTAATTGCACTGCACTTACTGTATAAATTTACTTTAACCTTTGCAAACACAACGCTTGTCGAAACCAAGTCTTGTATTGTTGGGTCACACAGCCAATCACAATAGCACACTGACACATTTATATGTACACCAAATGGCTTTATGGCTTTATTTACTGTAAATGGCAAACTATAGCATAAAACATGTTAGTATTAAACATGCCATTTAGGTGTAATCTTGTTTTTACATGGACAGCAAGAACGAATGAATGAATTTTGACTTATTTGAATTTTCCGTGCATATTTTCAATTAAGAAGTGCAGAATAACTGTCCATGATGGTCGGATATCTGGAATGGTGTTGCTGTAAGGCAGCAAACCCTATAGTTAGTGTTTAAATGCATGCATTGTCATTGCAAAGCCAAGCAGTGTCTCATCCATCTGAAGCACAGGATTGCAAAGCCGATGTATTTTTTCCTCTTCTTCTTAAAAAATAAGACCTCATGTGTCCACCTGTGGGATAATACCTTGCAGTAATTATTGACTATACATCTCCCCTTTCACTCCCTCCCCTTTCCTTTCTTTTCACCCTCTTTCAGGATATGGGTCCTGCCAGCTTGCCCTCTGTGCCCCTCATGGTGGGCTGTGGGGTCTCCTGCACCGCTCTGCTCATCCTGCTGC
This sequence comes from Scatophagus argus, assembly GCF_020382885.2. NCBI lineage: Eukaryota > Metazoa > Chordata > Actinopteri > Scatophagidae > Scatophagus > Scatophagus argus. The sequence goes on from NC_058509.1 coordinate 14,445,178, forward strand.
TAATCTACGCTGCCTTTTGGAGGTACACGAGCAGTCACATTCTTGACAGTGTCTTCCCTATACCTGAGCTTACACATACCCTGTGCAGACAGTTACTGTGGTGATTTTTGTCTGCATTTGGGCTCCCACCAGTACACGAAATGCATTTGTATCTGTGTCCTCTGCTGTGCCAAAACTACAATGAGGCCTAATAAGGAACAAATGGTTCAGCTACAGCAGGGGGTGGTGATTAGATTTTGGTAACACACATGACAGATGGCAAAATCAAACTAATGACTCTGCAGTGTCCAAAAAGATGCTTTTCTGTCCATCAGTCTGTCAATAATACTTGTATCACACGTCTGTCACACTCTCTCGTCCTCTGCTCTGTAGGTATATTCGTTCGGAGAGATCCATCATCTTAGTGAATTTTTGCCTCTCCATCTTGGCCTCCAATTTATTGATTTTGGTGGGACAATCTCAAACGCTCAGCAAGGTAAGGTGCTGTACAAAGACTGACACTTAGAGAGAATTCAATTTCCACAGTAAACCTTATCAATACATTTATGATTCCAGTAATAGTGCTCTTCGCCAAGCCTTTTATAATGCCTGGAAACAAACAAATCTCTAAAACAAAAAAAAAAAAATCAGGGCTCAGCAGTAGACAAGGATAATACAGTGGAGTTTTAGAAGTGGCAGGCACACATTTTTGGCACACAGCACTCTGTTTTCTGACTAAGCAAGACTTCACTGCGTGCAGGTCAGTATTGATCATACTATGGAACACGGCAGAGCCGGGTTGAGCTCTTACTGTTCGAAACATTATGTGCCTTGTCATACCCCTTTCACTTTTCCCCCTTTATTTTGCAGAGGTTTCATTTTCCTCTGCTGACTGGTCCTGCTACATGATTCATTATAACACCTATCAAACCTATCGTTTTTACTTTTTTTGTTTAGCATTTCCAGCGGTCTTAATCTTTCTCTATCTCCCTGACTTTCTTTCTTTTGTAGGGCCTCTGCACTGTGACTGCTGCCTTCTTGCATTTCTTCTTCTTGGCGTCCTTCTGCTGGGTGCTGACTGAGGCATGGCAGTCCTACCTGGCCGTCATTGGCAAAATGAGGTCACGACTTATTCGCAAGCGGTTTCTGTGCCTCGGCTGGGGTGAGCTCATGCAATATCACTCGTGTGTCTGTGTGAAATACGTTACATGGGCAAAAGTATTTGGAAACACCTCTTTATTATTGAATTCAGGTGTTGTATGGAGCTGTTTTTCAGTGGTTGGGCTTGGCCTCTTCCTTCCAGTGAAGGGAAATTTTAATGCTTCAACATAACAAGACATTTTGAACGATGCTATGCATCCAACTCTATGGTCTCGAATGAACCTCAAGCATCCTAATGATGAACCAGAATGGAGACACCAGCCAGGCCCCCCGTCCCATGCCGGTGCCTAACCCCGCCTAAGCCTAAACGGTCTCCTGGATGAATGGGCAAAAACCTTCACAGAAACACTCCAAAATCCCATAGAAAGCCTTCTCAGAAGAGCGAAAGCTGCCACAGCCACAAATGGGGAACCAACTCCAGGCCATTGCTCATGCACTTAGAATGCAGTGTCACCAAAATTCTCATTTGTGTAATTGTCAGGTGTCCCAGTACTTTTGTCTATATAGTGTATTTGGTTCTGGTTTTGTGACGTTGAGACTAATTGCAAGGCTAGTTGCTATAGCTGGCTAGCATACTGCTGACACTCAAGGCCATAATGGTTTTAGTCATTGCTCACTTATTATTATTACAAGAACCTGTGATCTGCTTCAGAGCACAAGTTGTAGTCACTTTCTTGCTCACTACAGCTCTATCTGGATTTGACTGAGAAGCTAAAATGCGTGATTGCATTAACTCAGAAATATACCTTTAGTGAAGATCTAGGAGAAGACTGAGACGCCTGACAGCCTGCATTACTCCTGTACTCATTCCTGTCAAGATAAACACAAACAATAGCTAGCTGAATGAAACTTAAGCATTACATTCACTGCACCAAAGATGGTAGCTTACCTTTTAGCATTGCCATGCTAATCTGCATGCTATTAAGATTGTCTTGTTTTGACATAAATAAAAAAGTTATTTTTGTTATAGTTTCCAGTTACAAAATTTACATCACATGACATGTAAATTCCTGTGAATGCACAATGCATATGAGCGTGCTGAGTGCATGCACACAATGACTTTATCAATTTTGTGTGGCAACAACCTTCATTATCATCAAACATCTACCGTTAAGTACTTTGTAGGGTATACTGCTGATGTTTTTCCCAGAGATTACATGTTAGTTCAACTTCTGTGCCAGTACATTGTGTGTTAATGGCTTTCTGTAGTTATTGCATTTTGAAAGAGACCATTCAGTATCATGGTGGCATTCACTATAACACTTAGCTGCTGGAAATATTAACTATCCTTCTGTGCCAGGGGATTTTCAGCAGAGCAAATGAATGCGCATGAATCATGAATTGGATGTTGATTGAACCACTGTTGTGTGATATGAATTGGTGATGGAGAGCAGCAAGACGGACATGTTTTCACATGAAAATGTAACAGATTGTTATGTTGTAGTGTTGAAATTGCTGGCTGCATTATTCTTAATAACCTAATCATCATTTGCCCTTCTCTCATTTATATCCCATTTTCCTTTGCTATATGCATTTTTATGCTGCCACAAGGTCTCAAAAGACATTCATTGTAGATTTCAATGTGATCTTAAATCATTTTTACATGCATAAACACTTGCAGAGTGTGTCACAGTATACATTCAAAGTAAAGGTTATCTCACTCCTTTGTGCCCTTCCAGTACACATTACCTCTGTTGCATTCACCCTCCATGTACTACAACCTGGTACAACAGCCACTAGGGACATTCGCGGATAATCAGAACATATGATAACATCTGCATAAAACTGGCAAGGTGCTTTGAGATAGCACAAGAAATTGCAACCACCACCCCCGTCGCCACACACAGACGCACAGACACACTCACCATCTGTTCATTTCACTTGATATTGATCCCACCAGTCTAATCTGCCAAGTCACTGATGCCCTTACCTGATACAGAGAAGAGAGAATGTATAGATTGTTGTACAGCCACAGATAGAGTGAGATACAGACACAGAATGTGTGTGTATGTGCGTGCACCGAAAACTATAGGATTATCTGATACACTTCCAAATGCACATGAAATGCATGAAATAGCTGAGCAGAGTAGAGGGGATCAAACAGCTTATCCTCCTCGTGTCCATTCTCAATTTTCTCCCCAAATTTTGTGATTGAAATCAGTTGCCATGGAAACAGTAGATTTAGGGTGTGACTGGATCTGTGTTAGATCAGCAGCCAGTAGTGTGTAGGTGTGTATCTACCCTATGATGTTTTGGTCAATACTAGATTAATGTTGTTGTTGTCTAATTGAAACTTTACGCGTGGTGGTTAGTGGATCGGCCTGGCTTCCCACCATCTTATTTGTTAATGGTAATGTGACTTTTTTAAATTGCTTTTCATTTGCAGCCATAATCACAGCTTTGTTAATTACATGAATATCTCAGAGCCAAGCTCATTATGGGCAAAGCATATTTCCTTCTTTTTCTGGCACGCGCTCCATGACACTCGGTCTCACTCTTTTTCCCTCTCGCTTGTACACACATACACACACACGCAGACACACACAAATTGCTCAATTTAGCTAATTAACGCACAATTTATTGACCACTCCAAGCTATACCTCAGGTTTCTTTAGTAGTCTCACGTGCTCAGAGTGTTAGTCACACATACACCCCCATGCAGGAATGCTGCATGGGTTGGTCACAAATGGTTAATGTTCTAACATGCACAAGATCTAAGTGGAACACGAATGTCCTTAAATCCTAAATCAGAACTTCCATCCCTGCAACAAACTGGGACTTAAGCCCAGTTTCAATACCTGCAGCTAGACCTTTGTGTCAGCGAGAACACTTCAGTCAGTTTCAGTCCAATACACATGTTACCTGTGATTGCATGGCTGCTTAGCATTTAAATGGGAAGAGCCATATGGAGTTGCACACTCTGGAAAATCCTACATGGCCGACATCCTTCCTCGTCTCCATTAAGGCTTCCTTTTATCTCTTGTCTCACCCTTTTGATCTTCCTCTTTGTGTTTGTCTGCAGGTCTTCCAGCCCTAGTTGTAGCAGTGTCAGTGGGTTTCACCAGAGCAAGAGGTTACGGCACAGCCAGCTAGTGAGTACCGCTTCCCGCGCCCTCCCCGTTCCTCATGCCAATCATGTCTTCATTTCGGCATCTTGAGTTTTTCCTCTGATTTGTGTTTGGGTGGACTGGCGGCACTGCACCATCCGTTGCATTTGCTTCTTATTATTCAAAGCATACCCAGGTTTTCTCTTTACCGTTTGAAATAGTCTACTTTCCCTTTTTCCCTGAAGGTTTCAAGCTATGGTCTGTTCCATAAAAGTGTATTTTTATGCAGTTTTATAACTTAGAAGAAGTAGTCATTGATTGATTCAGTGGAGGCTGCGCTATAAACAGCTCCGCATATAAACTCTGAATGTGTTCATCACATTATTGGTATCAACAAAACAGCCAGTTTTTCCCACAACCACCTACCCATACAGTTTCTATAACTGCTTATTCCTATTCTGCGTCACAGAAGGACTGAAGCATGTCCCCAGTATGCATGTGAAATGCAGAGCACACCTTGGCAGAAGAAGCATTCAGATCCTTTGCTTAAGTTGGCTTTATGAAAACTTGCATTATAAGTAAATGCTCTGCATTCAAAACCATACCTGAGTAAAAGTATTTAAATATTATCAGAATTAAGTATGAAAAATAAAAGTATTCACTGTGCAGTAAAATGTACCCTCTCTGTGTTTTACTGTGAGACATGATGTTCTTGGATTAAGTAGAGCAAGGAGTGAACAATAATATAGTTTAAAATGGAAACACTTTAGTAAAGGACATTCTTGAAGACAATCTTGAATTTGTACTTCAGTACCCCCATGTTCTTTGTTATATTCCATTATGCATCTGAGTTGCTCATTTAATGGTCACAAGCTTTTCATTATTCTATTAATAACACATAAAAGCCTCTGAAAACTTGATTTTAAATCTGAATTACTTCTCTGTAACTTTAAATATTCACGACCAAATGAACAGCAATGAAAATCTCTGAAATCTCTGAAATAACCATAAATATTCTAACATAAGCAGGATTGACAAGGTGACAAGATTATCCACTTTCCACGTTCTCTAAATGGCCTTTCAGGAGCCACGCATCATGTGAAATGTTTGTTTGCGCTGGAGCAGAACATTTTAACACCACTATTGATAATTACTGTTGGGCTTTTTTATTCAGTCAATGGTGTAATTGACTTAGTGAAAACACATCTTAAAATATATTTGCAAATTGGTTTTCTCTTATTTTACTCATCATCTCATTAATAACAGGGCTGTATGCGAGCTTTTTGGCTGTGTGCTTTTAATCTTCCTTTTTATTGAGCTGCAATTACGACAACAGAATGGTTTTGAGTGTGCTCTGATGACATCACTGGAGGACACATTTAAACTCATTAAGTCTCAATGGCTTTTACACCAAATGAAATTTCATAAGACCATTTACAGTTTAAGAATGCGTTGCAGGTGATACACAGAATAAATTTACCCAACACTGGGGGCAATATTTACAGAAACAGGTACTTACAAACCCACAGAAATCACTACTTTGTCCCTCACTCAGGAAATGTAACTAAATGTTGATCCTTAATTGGTTGTGTACTTGTTGTGGTTAAGTACTTGGCACTCACAGCGAGTGAGACTTGAATGCGGTGCAGTGATATTTCATACACCAGTAGTTCTGTGATTTTGCTGTGTTTTGTCCTTAAAACACTTGTCTGTTTTTCCTTTTCTCCAGTTGCTGGTTGTCCTTGGAGGGCGGTCTGCTTTATGCCTTTGTTGGTCCCGCTGCTGTCATTGTATTGGTGAGTCTGTCCAACACACACACTCTCTCTCTTTCTCTCTCTCTCTCTCTCTCTCTCTCTCTCTCTCTCTCTCTGTCTCTCTGTCTGTCTCTCTGTCGATGCAATTTCCCTCCATCCCTCACTGGTCACATCCACAAATATGTTGCAAAGTTAGCCTCCGAGCGAAGGGCTTTACAGCAGCTGCAGCTGACCTTTGAGGATTTTCCTCTTCCCTTCGTTTGAGCATACAAACGACAGAATCATGAGAAGAGTACTTTGATCCTTGATTTTCAAATGTCAGCACAGAAAAACACAAATATATACCAGCAGACACAAGCTTTCCGGCAACGTATTACATGCCTGGACTGAATATCAGCCTGGCAGCAAAGTATCTCACTCTTATGTGTACTTTCAAAGTATGAGTCACTGTATTTTTTTAATAACTTCTTTTTGTATCCAACACTGTGCACCATTATCATCATAATGTGTGCTTTATTTGGGTTGGCATATTAGTATAAAAAGACATTATTATGTGCAAGTATATATATATATACTTTTTTACTGTCCTGCAGCAATATTGAGTGCACTGATTGCATCTCCGTGGTGTTTTAATCATCTGTTGTTGTGAGCTGCTATATGTGGCTGTTTTTAGGATTAGCTAATTTCCCCTAAATGAATCCCTGGGTGGATATTTCCACCACTAAGCTTAATAAGTCTGGATGGGGAACTAAACTTTAGCTTGGTAATTGCTGCTTCTGCTGTTGTTGTTGTTGCTCACTTGGATATATCTTGCATATTTATTGTATAGTACATGTCAGGAAGCAAGTATGGAATCAGACAGCTTCACAGGTGTAAAGAGTGACTCATGTCGAGTCCTGGCTAGAGAGTGGCACTTTGACAGTTTGCTCAAACTGCAGTTTTGGATGCAAGGGTATGCAGGATTGTGTTATTTTGAATATTCGTGATTGTGATAATGTGGTATCTTCCAATACTGCTTTTATTTAAAGGTTACATAGTCAGAAAACAGTCAGGTTGGTGCTTTATCTTCATAAATGTATAATAGAAGAATTCACACGTTATAATAAGGGAAAGGTTAGGCATTTTGTGCATCTATGCATAAGAGCTCAAAGGTCACAGCTATCGTATAAAATCAAAGGACAGTTATCCTCACAGGATGTGTGTCGTTGCCTGCATGGTGTTTCTTGGTCTATTTCCAAACTTTCTACCTCCACAACGACAATTTACACGCCACACCCCAGCTGCTGCCTAATGCCCCCACCCCCCACGTGTTGTTGCCGGGGCCCCACTCTAACAAACAGCTGTAATGAGAGTAGAACACCAGGCAGAGAAACACAGACCTTCCCACAGGACTCTTCTCTAATTAATGAATCTGGCCTTGGGCAAATAGCAGAGCTGGATGATGCTGACTCACAGTGCTGGGGCCAGGCATGACTCGCATCACAATAGTGCTCTCACAATTTGGCACATCCAAGGTATTTGTCAGCAACGCACACATGAGTGGGAAGAAGATCAGAAAGAGACGGAACATTTTTAGCAAACTTGCAAAAGCTTCTAGATGCACGGTAGATGGAGCAAAGAAATCCGGCTCTTGCAAAAGCTGTGAAGACCGGAAATTCAACTGACCACATGAAAGTCAGACTCTCTCTGCAACTATTGCTTATACCTTCTCAGCTCTTAGGATTTTCAACAGCCATATATTGAATCTGCTGCTCTTGGTGACAGAGGAAGGAATCCTTGCAGACATTCAGTTTGGACCCTTGATAAGAACAGGAATGCTTTGCATACACAATGTAGATATGTAAATAAAGCATGAATGTCACTTGTTGCTCATACACTTCACTGCTGACATCACAAAGAACACAAGCAGATAAATATCCAAGCGGAAGCTCTATGGAGAAAGACATAGAAGGTGGAAGAAAGAGTACTGATGAATGCTGGGAATCAGGATTAGAGAGAACATGTGAATGAAACGCTCCCATAAGGGCAGGATTTCTAATTGAAAGAGGTCTACATGTGGCAAGACTTGGCTCAGATCTGTGTGTGCCTGTGTGTAACAGAATCTTTATCACTGGGTCACTGCGGCCAGATGTGTGGCAGACTTAGCTTTAGACTCTTTATTAGTAACAGAAAGCAGGCAAATGTGTAATTTACCCAGACAAAGGGGTGTGCTGTGTAAGAGCTCTTAACGAATCAGAAGTGCCATGAGGATTCTGTGGAGAAAACCAATCCCCCAAAATAAAAACATGAGACATAAGTTAAATCAACAGTATGAAAAGCTGTGAATGTGCCAGTCATTGTAGGGCATCTAATGTTGAGCTGAGTTTACAACAGCTAATACAACTAATAGTCCTGCCTCAGGACTGTCATACTATTATCTCATAGTACATTGCTGAGTTTTTGAGCGTGAAGCAAGATGTTTATGAGGAGGCCCCTTTTTTTGTATCATGCAAAGACACACCAGATGTAAACTTATGGCAGTAACATGCAATAGAGAACAACAATGTGGCAGCAAAAGCAGCAGAGGAAGATGACTCTTGGCCAGTGGAAATTGATGGACATCCAAAATATTTAAAAAAAAATGTGCATGTTTGATGAGGAAACAAAATCAGTATGTTTATTTGTTTGACCCCAAGAATATATACAATGGGATCAGATGAAAATATAAATAGAGCTTTTGTTTGTTTACAAGTAAATCTTGCAGAGTGTCTTTAAAGTTGGTCACCAGGGGCCAGACGCTGTATTGCAACCATCAATTCTCATTGAATCTGAGGAGGAAAAATATTTCTAGATCATAAAATTGCTGAATGTTTGACCAAAGTCGCATGTGTATCAGATGTCCAACACAGACCTGATTTATACCTCGTGCTGTTATAATGTGGTGTAATGTTAAATGTCCCTCTGTTGTCTCAGCAGCAGCACCAGGCTAAATCACGAATATGTATATACATTTGGGATGCTGGGGTGTGAAGTGCTGTGGAATTATGTCCCACTGTCTCTTCAGACATCAGTTTCTTATCATGACAAACATTTTCAAAACTAGTAATAGCTGTGTGCTAGGAAATCTGTGTCTAGTGAGTGTGAAATGTGTTTGAGATGATCTGAAAGCGCTGCTTGCAAGTCAGCCTGAGAGCCCTAAAAGCAAAAATGGTGTCGCTTTCAGTCTTGGGTTTCTGGGACAATTAAAAAGTCATCTTCAATCAACTGAAACATTAAGAAACTGCTATACAGTGCATGATTTGAATCCCTGCTGGCAACCAATCTATTGCAGCGACACTGATCAAACTCTCCTCTCTGTCTCTCTCAGGTGAATATGCTCATCGGAATTGTGGTGTTTAACAAGCTCATGTCTCGAGACGGCATCTCAGACAAGTCTAAAAAGCAGCGAGCGGGGTAAGTTAACTTAATACACCCTCTGCACCTCCTACGCAAGCAATTCCACACAAAAGAAATTACGGAACAGCTCCCACAAAACACGCACCGTTTACTCATCCATCCACTCAGTTCTTGGTGGGAACTGACTACAGATTTGCTGCATTAGATAATTTTTACCCTCTGTCAGACACCAACTCAAGGAGACAACATTTTTTTTGTGCCAACTAACTCAAAATGTTTTCAAGGGTCTCTGAACACACACCCACTTGTACACCTGTGCCTCCAGTAAAAATACTAAGAAAAAAAAAATACAATACAATTCTGGCAGCAAAATGACATCTGTGGTGGTGCTCTGTGAAACGGATCAGCTTTTCACTTTTGCCTCCACGAATATAAAGTTTCCATCTAGTTTCCTCAGTTTTCAGTGACATAGATGAATACGGTGGATGTGGCAATCAGTGGCAGATGGAAACCTAATTACATACTGTAAACACCAGGATTATGTGGATGAAATCTTTTGTACTATTCAATCCTGTTAGATTTTTTTTTCATTATCCCCCAGACAAACATGTACACATGATAAATGCATACATATCAGACATGCATGTATGCATATGCATCCACTGACATCTCTAAAAGCAACTGGCAGTTGTTCATCATCCTTATTAATCCTGTGAATGGAATACAAATCCATGTTTTCGCTTCCATAACCATTGATTTATTTGTTTTCTCTCCCTTTTTTTCTTACACTCTTTTCTCTCTCTCTCTCTCTCTCTCTCTCTGTCTCTCTCTCTCATTACATTTCCTGTAGCGTCTGTCCCCTGCATAAATTGAAATTGACAATTTGTGTATCACTGCAAGGGTTAACGGCACATATCGGCTCTCCGGGGGGTTGATTAGCTTTTGTTACCCTGGTGATGCAACTGAGATTAAACCAGTCAATGTGTACAAATACGCCTACGCACACAAACACATGCAAACAGGTATATCCTTCTTTGTTACAGGCAAAGTCCTTGGTGCTATCTGAGTATTAAGCACATTTCCTCTCTGATTCTCAGAAGTGTTTGCTTTGAAGCGCACACGTATCCGAGCACTCCAGCACACTGTAGTTTGTACTGTTGCTAACAGGACAGGCTGTCATTAGCGTAATGCATTTCCTTATGAAGCCGTGGGGATGTGGCTGGCACCAAGGCAATGAGCTGTGATGGGACACTAATGTAGCATAGCCCGCACATGGCCTCATCATTCTCCACTTGTGATATGTACAGACACATACGCACAAGCGCTGTCTCTCTCTCTCTCTCCATATGAGTAGTCAACTGTAAGTAAATAACCAATGGAGTCTTTTCCTTCCTTTACACCCCCATGAAACTTCATTGTGCCCAGTCACATGTACACATAAATACACCCAGCTGCATCACACTGGCAGTGGAACACAATGATTGGTGTATTTCCTGTCTGTGTCACTGTAATTTGTTAATCCACATGGCTCTGCTGTAACATTACAATGTCTGTCTGTCACTTTCTCTCTACTTGCTTTGTATCAATCTTTGTATTCTGACTGTTATTCATTGCTGCTACTTTTTTAAGATCTGGTTTTAATTTGCCTTTCTTTCTTTTCTCCCTCCCCCTCCCCCTTTTTTTCTTCCCTTCCTCCCTCTCTTTGTTGTGTCCACTTTTTCTGTTTTTCCTCTATTTTTTTTTCTCTTTTTCTTTGTTTTTTCTTTTTCTTTTTGCAACACCTACACACTCACCTGTTGCCATCACTGGAACTTGTGTTGCCACACAACCCCCACCCCACTCCCCCTTCCCCCTCCCCACATGGTGGTATGTATGTCTGTATTTGTGTGTTCATACATCCCGAAGTGTCCCAGCGGAGGCGCGTAGCCGACTGCTCCTGAAATGCTCCAAGTGTGGCGTGATCTCGAGCACCGCTCTGTCCAGCGCGACTGCCAGCAGCGCCATGTTAGTCCATCTTCATCTTTCTCTCTTTCTGTCTCTTATTCTCCACCCATCCTCTCTCCACCGTCCTCTTTCTCCCTCTCTCTCTCTCTCTCTCTCTCTCTCCCTCTCTCTCTCTCTCTCTCTCATCCATCCTTTTAATCTCTGGCTGTCGGTAATGATGCAGGATGACATTCACACTTGTCCGGATACAAAAACAAACTAATGAAAGGAAAAAGCATCTGTACTGCAAGCTGCTGATATTTAATGAGGGAGTGTTTTGATAGAAAGCGGATTTTTCTCAGGTCGCAATGAGCAAACCATACCTGTGTCAAACCTGTGTTTGTTCATCATGTTTCAAATTTGTTTTCGCTTGTTTATTGTGCAGTATTGCAGAGGCTTAACATATCAGTGCAGCACACTGTCAGTCATACATTAATGTAATTGTCTAAACCTTCTGGCTCTCATTGTTTGATTTATGTGTTGAACTGTCATCTCAGTTCTGCCACCTTAAACATGCGATCACAGTGAACACATCATATTTGTGGTGTTATGGAAAAAGTGGCAAAACATTTAAGATATCTAACACACCAGTAACATTAAATATACACTGGAGCTGCAGGTGCACTACAAATCATCTTTTGTTTAGTCCCACAGAAATCAATGCAGAAATGTATTTCCTCAATGTGCTACACAGTCTATACTTTTTTTGTGGATCTGGAGAGTGCTTTGTCAAAATTACATTACAATAAAATTGTATCTTGACTTGAGCATGGGGACTACAAAGTCACTAAAATGCTTTCTGAGAAATGCAACTCAGTTCAGTGTTTTTGTTGTTTTTTAGTCCCACATTAAGACCGATAATCAGAAAATCTTGGCCTACTTGTATTGCATATGTTTTATTCTCCTTCTCGCAAATCTTCCAACTTTATGCAAGCTCAGTATAAAATTAATGAAATATTCTTTTTACATCATCGTTTCCTTCATACATACAAGCGCACATAAGCAAAACAGAAGCCTCAGAAGAGATCATTTAGGATTACATTATTTGAGAAGGGATTGAATAGACAGAGGTAGATGTATGACATTTATATGTATTCCTGCCCTCTGCACTTATCACAATATGTCACAGTCTCCCCACCAGCATCTCCCTCTGGGTGGTGACATTTTAGAACATCTAACAAGAAAAACACCAAAGACCTATTTGGTTTTTTTTTCTTTTTTTGAGACTGGATTTTTGCTTGAAGTAAGAGGTGCTTTGCCAGGGTTTCATGTTCACTGTAGTCAGTCTATTAATGAAAGACTCTCCTCCTGTTTGAGTGTCGCAAACAGTCTTATGCATGTTTAGCTGCGTCCTTGTGCCGATCGTTCGTCAGGGCTTTGTGTTTATTTTGGAGGAGCGCTCTGTTTAAAGCGACAACTCTGTCCTTAGTTGTGTTGTCGCATGACTGGACACTGTGATTGGAGGCTAATGGGATGAGATTGCCTATTTACAGTAACAAGTTTGGATGAGTTTTCTTGTGTCATTGTTGACTTCTTTTCACACAGCTTTACTGATCTTAGATCCATCTACATCATTGTTATATAGTGTGAGCTATTACATTGGGCCATTTATTTTCACATTACTGCAGTTTTCCTTGTTGTGCGCAGTATACTATTTGCTTGGAAGGTCCTTCAAATAATCTGCTTGCACAAATCCTTGTGGAAAGCCATAATCAAACAGTCTGTGCTGTGTAATTTCTGTATTCTTTACTGAAATAGCAAATGTTGCTAATATTAAACATGCCTCCATTCTCTGTAGCACAGTAAGCCTGGCCTTTTTGTGTCCTGATAAAGCTTTAAAGACTATTACGGTACTTGGAAATTTATTTCCAGAAAGAGACAACCAGGATGTGAAAATTGTGACAAAGTAATTCCAAGCTTTCCACACATTTCTTTCCCAAATGACTTTGTTGCAGTTGAAATATAACTGCTCATTAAAAAAACACTGGTTATGTAATTATGAGGTACAATTGTAGCATGAAGAGTGTGTCTTTTACATATAGAATGTAGGCTCTTAGTTTTACTATACTGTTTAAAATCACAGTCTGCACCAGCTGGAAACTGTACACGTTAGCAAGGGGACAGCACAACTTTGGCTGTATTGCTTTCCTCTTTCGTTCCTTGCCTGTGGCCATGCACCTCTGAGGGAACAGGCATATTTCTTAATGCAGCTAGACATAGTTGTCCGTCTGTCAGACTAACGGTCATAAAACCATGAATATGTGCTCAAACAGCATGAACATTTTAAATTGGTGTCTGACTTCATAGAGTTACACACACACGCACACACACTCCCTCTCACTCTCTCTTAGTCTGCAGAAGCCCCCATGTCAGTACTTGTCAATGGCCTGTCTTCCCCCCTCAGACTATCGTCTCACAGTCCACCAGCATGACACTTAGTGCACATCAACCATGTAATTGTGACCAATTGTCACTCTCATAACTATCTACATGATTACACATCATCCTCCACATCTCAGTTAGAATATTAAGTCTGATACAAACCTCAGTGGTGCCAGTCAGTTTCAAATTGCCCACGACTGAATCTATGACTGAGTTGTGTGTGTGTGTGCATGCATGTGTGTGAGTGTGGGACTGAGAGAGAAAGAAGTGCAGTTGTGACTTTCCAACTGGTCTGAGACTGAATCCTATGTTTCTCCCCTCCATCCCCCTCTCTCTCTCTCTCTCTCTCTGTCTGACAGGGCCTCTCTGTGGAGTTCCTGCGTGGTTCTTCCTCTGTTAGCATTAACCTGGATGTCAGCAGTGCTGGCCATAACGGACCGGCGCTCCACACTCTTCCAGGTGATGTATCTCACAACACGAGCAGATGCTCACAAACTCCAACTCACACACACACACCTGTCACACGCCATGGAAAAGCAGTTTTACATGGTACATGGCAGAAATAATGCTCATCGATGCTGATAAATATAGTAACACACCCTGTTTTGTTGTTGAAATGTGACCAATTGATTTGGGTCTTAAGACCTGGTCATGTTAAACGTATACTCACTGAATCTAAAAGGTGTAAACTCTGATGTAAACAGTGTCTTTGTAGAGTTTAGGGCACCTCTTGACATCTTATCTCAATTGGCCATAAGGACAAAAAGATGAAACATGACTGATACTGTTTATTAATAGAGAATAGGCCAAAGAAAATACAGAATGAACATGAGAAATATATTTAACAAAGAACAATCTAAAATCCCTTTGTGTCAGGATCACAAGTAGAAATGCTGTCTGTGAGAATTTATCATGACTAAACATGAATTGGCTGACTCATTTTTTCCCAAATCAGTGTTTCTCCAGTGATTACGGAGTTATTTTACTGCAGTTTCATAGTAATACCAGATGTAATCATTTTTCACCTTTCAGTTTTTAACCACAGTCAGAAGCAAGGCTACAGTCACATTAATTACATTATTTTAAAAGTATACATCAAATCATATCATATCAGTCCATCATATCAGGAGTCTAGAAGCTTAAATTTGCAGTCATGCCACAGCTAAGAACAGTGTTGGCTCTGTAGTTTTTCCAGGTCAGCAAAAGCGACTGTCAGAGCAGTGACAGAAAGATGTGTCACTGTAAACAGAGCTCAAAGAGATGCTGGTACATCTCAACCCTCAACACAGTCTGAGACAACTGAACCTTCCAGCCAAAAGAACTAAAGCCACTGTGGGGAATGTGAGCAGCCATAAGCTGCACCTTTTCGACGGTGAGGAGAGGTTAGCCGTCCCATACTAGAATGCATCTTCTGCATCAACAAACTGTCAAATGGTGTCAGTTAATCTCCATAAAGTTCTTTGGAGGAAACGGCAGTGCAAACACTTTAAAGAGAGGTGACTGAAATCAGCAAACAGCAAATATATGATGTCATGATTGCAAATAACGTTCAGTGCATTTTACTCAATAGCATACTTATTTTTAGCCTGTTTGTTTAGGTTAAATACTGATAAAATCTGCGCAGCAATATCAAACGGCTGACTTCATTTCCAGCTGAGAATAGGCCCATATTAAGGCGTGCGTACGGGACTTGGTTGGTGGGATGTGTATGAAGGGATGCCTGGTGAACAAAAAATCACTTTGAATGACTGCCATGATTTAAAAAGCTCTGAGAGCCACTACAATATTCAAACAATGTGCAATATTTAAGAAGCAAACATTTCTCTTTTATGTTCTCCAGGTCCTCTTTGCCGTCTTTGACTCAGTCCAAGGTTTTGTCATCATCACTGTCCACTGTGCAATGCGCCGAGAGGTGAGTCCAACTTCCTTCTTCTGCCGAGCAGCCACGTGAATGTGTTGAGCTCACGCATTCCTAATTCAGCACCACACGGTGACCCCGGCGTCAGTTACTCTCTTTGACAGGTGGGATTCTCGTTCGCAAATGTCACGTTAGTTTCCGGATCAGTTTGAAGTCACGGCAGAACACAGGCGGATCAGACATGAGAAGGATTAACATGGTATTTATGTCCTGTGTTGCAGCACTTCTTCTTTATAATGCAGTATGAGTGCGGTATTGTCCGTCTGATCCAAGGCTGCTATAAGGAGCTTACAAAGATTCTGTATGGAATAAGATGATAATTCCCTAACTAATACCCCCTAGTGCATACTTGCCACAGGCTTTGCTGTGCCCCCTGTGAATGCTGAAATTTATACTCATTGTGATCACACAAGTATTCATGCAGATACTTACACACACATACACACGCACACTAACTCACAATTGCACTGGCCACGATTAATAGATTTCACAAAATCGTCAGTTGTGTGTTCATGTGTCTTCTGTTGCTGACAGACCTCACACAGCCTTGCCTATAACCAAGAAATCATTGTAACATTGAATGCACTACATAGTACAAGTGGATTTTTAAATTATTGGAATGCTTAGATGCATTAAATCAATATTACAAAAGCAACAGGGAGATCAAGGTACAGTAAATCCAGGACTTATTAATTTTTAAATATATGAAAATCCCCTGCAAAAGACTAAGTGTGATTCCTTAGTAGCTGAAGAACAATGGGCAGAGGGGAGTGCAAGGTGGGTGGGGAATGAGAAAGCATTATGGTGCAAAACAAGAGGGAAGGTAGTACAAAGTGTGATATTAAGTGAAGTAAACTAACTACACACAGAGAACGCACCAGCGAGCTGAGCGCCATGTAGCGCTCCTAGATAGTGCCTGCTGCTTGTACAGTGCAGCGGGGGGGGATGAAGGGATGGCGCTGGCATAGGCGGCCCACTGAGATCAGTGGCAAACAGGCAAGTAAATGAACATGTGCGACGTTAGAGGTGTTGTGATTAGGAGGCAGCAGGAAAGGAAAACTAGGGAGATATAGAGGTCTATTGGGAGACACAGTGAGGGAGGGACATTGTTAAGTGAGTGGAGGAAGACGAGTGGAAGAAAAATTGCATGCGGCGATCAGGAGGTGGGGTGGGGGGGGGGTTGATTTAAAAGCGAAGCAGGGGATGATAGTAGGGGAGGAGGAACTAGACAGGAGGGCGGTGAGGGAGGTATGGACCCGTACAGGGGCTCTTCACTTTGAAGTCAGAATGAGCTGCATTGGGTGCCAATACACTCACACACTCTCAGAGAACAGGGAATAAATGCCACTGAGGATGAGTGTGGACATAAAGAGAAGAGACAGACAGAAGGAAACAATGGAGGCAATACCCCAGTCCATGCAGTATTAATCAGACATGGATGCTACCCCAATCCGCTCCATTTGTAGCAACACACACACACACACACACAAGACCACCCAGCGAGACCGAAGATGCTCTCGTTCGCTCTTGCACTGCTTCTTACACGAGCACTCTCGTATCCACCCATGAGATTCTTATGGGATTTGACAGCAGCAACATTGAGAAATGATGTTGCTCCTCAGCAAGTAACCAGGCTATCTATAATACAGAGCCTGATGGGGGGGAAAGAATCTCGGAGTTGACTGTGAAACATAATACTCAGGGATCCATTTGATTTGAGTTGTGCTACAAGAACCAGTTCTTTGACAGTATGTGTTTGCTTAGATGCTGCATGTGGGAGGACAAAGAAAGCAATATGACATTGGAATGGCCCAGGGGTTAGAACGTCTGTATACTGCTGCTGTTGGTTTTAATTAGGACCGTGAGCCACTCATGTCACAAGGCCCAAATAGGGCACTTTGAAGAACCGCTGTGTGCTTTGAATACTACTTCACTGACTGTTACATAAGCTACAAGCTGAGCTACTTTGTGAAGAATAAAGTAGTTTCCGTTTGCAATTTTCACATAATTTAGTATTCACTGAACATCTGTCATTGCAGTGATAAAGATGAAGAATATAAAATGTCTGAGGACTGAGGTCCCCATGCTCCAACATTTGCCAATCTAACTTAAGTAAAAGTTCCTCCACTAACTTTTTCCTTTGCATCATCCCTTCATCGTCCCCTCCCACCACACACTTTTCCTCTCTGCATTCATCCCTCTTCTACCCTCATCCACTATTCCCCGTCTTCAGGTGCAGGATGCGGTGCGCTGTAGGATGGGGGGATGTAAAGACGACAGTGAAAACTCACCAGACTCCTGCAAGAATGGACAGGTGCAGATCATGGTGAATAGCATTCCATTCCATCCCACATAGCAAGCCATTAGCCTTGGACCAACCTTAACCAGGCTGCAGCTTTGTAGAAGCTGCAACTCCAGTAGTGAGAAGCATGATTGTCATTATTGAAGTGCTCAAATTTTCCTAGAATGTTTTTTTGTTTCCTAAATAGAAATTATTACATTACATTACAACTATTGTCATTATTGTTTATGTATCATGCATTTTCACGCTTTATTTTCCAAAAAAATGAAAAAACTGAATTTCATTTCCCCATAGAAATGCAACTTTGCTCCCAGCCTGAAACTAACTTCCAATATTAACATAAAAAGTTGTGAACAAGAACAAATGCAATTTCTGAACATAGTAGCCTGCTACAATTAATATCAATTCTTTTTCTGACATTCCTGTAATTTGTTCTCATTTAAAGAAAAAAATACTTATACTACCTATAGTGTTTCTTGCATCACTAAAACAGACGCTTCAGCACTTTTATTTACTTTTAACCTGAACTTCTTCATCTTCATTTGAAGAGCACAGAGCTCCCATAAGTTTATTGTATGTCATCCAAATGTGACTAATGGTGTGATAAATCATAGAGACCTGAACTGCCTTCCCAATGTCAGTGCGGTCACACTACTATGAGAGCGTGTGCAATTCCCACAACACTATTCCCTTTATTTCCCCCTCAGACCTGTTTGCGGTAATGATTATGGGCTTCTGAGCGCCCCACTGAGGTTATCAAGATTAAACTTTGGAGCCATCAGTTTTCCGAGGGAATCCATTATGACACATTCTCTTTCTCTGTTTTCATAACCAAGAGGAACACTTACAGTCCAGCTGTGCTTCTTCAGTTTTTGTTTAGATGCATTGTTATCGTGCACACAAAACTAGTTGCTATGCCAACTATTAGTGTCTTCAGGAAGACAGCTGGTAAACCTTTAGGTTTTCTCCAGTTTTGCAGTCTAAATGTGTGCAACTTTGATCTTGTAAGACAGCATATGTGCATGGAAAGCTGTTGCATGGGAGACAAAATACCCTTGAGAACATTAATCGTGATGGATAATTTGGTGAAGCTGCCACCAGTTATATCAGCATCATAATTACAGTGAGCACCATCCTCTCAGGTGTTCTTGCTATATTACACAGGAAATCTCATTAGAATGTTATACTCCTGACATTTTGAGACATGATAAAGATGTAGAACTGTAACAACACCTTCCTGTTTAACTTGAATCTAAGCTGTCTTTAGAGAAATCATTTGATTAGCTAATCTCTGATTAAAGCTCAGTGCTCTCTTCTAAAAGAAACTGGTTACATTTCCACATCTCACATTTCAACTTTATGTTTTCCATTAACCTTTTTACACCATCAGAAGGGTCCAAAGTTGAGCCAGTGCGGGCAGCAGTGTGGGTCCCTGCGTTATGGCACGTCCATGTGTCTGTCGGGTGCCCACCCACAGCCGTTCCCACCAACGTGCCACCAGGCATGCCAGCAACCCTGTTACCACAGTCTGCCTCGCAGCAACCACAACCACGGGCTAGAGCACAGCCACGTGCATGAGCATAACCCCATCCTGAACAATGTCCACAACCACGCGCATAACCATAACCACATCGGCAGCCAACCAGTACGTCACCTGTAGAAACAGTGCAGCCAGTAGTCCTTATGAATAGTCAGGTCCATAGATGAAGAAAGGTGGAATCTGTAGAACAATATTTTGCAACAAATATTAAAGGAGCAGTTCAACATTTTCAGAGATACATTTGCTTTCTTGTCCAGAGCTGAACTGATTCGTTCTAATGTCTGTACACTAAATATGAAGGAAATTTGGCAGCTAGTTAGCTTGGCCAAGCGCAATAGCTGGTAAATGCTCTTATGTCAAGTTATTATATATCTTGTTTGTTAAATCACATTTGTTCAGTCTGTTCGTGGTTTTATGTACCAGACTATGTTGTGGCCAGGGGCAGTTTTGTCTGGTCCAAGTGCTTGCAACAACTTCAGAAGATCGCTACTCCTTACCAAGAAAAGTTATAAAACAGCCCCTGTGTAAAACCACAATATGTCATTTATTGCTTTTGATTTTCTATGAATTAAACATACAAGTTGTAGCCTGCTAATGATTGGGGTTAGAGATGCTAGTATGTATAATAATTTACCACTGGTTTCCACTCTTTTTTGCAAAAGTCAGCTAATCTGCTGCTGGTGTTAGATTCATTTTTAGCATACAGACATCAGAGCAGTATTAATCTTCTCATCTGTCAGCAACAAAGCATATAAATGTATTTTGCAAAATTTCAAATCAGACCTCGAACCAAAATGCAAAATTATTGCATCAAATTTAACTTTTACGTTTTTCATTTACATATTGCACCTTTAAATCTAAGTAGGAATAGCTGTGATGTGTATATATAGCACATTTACTGTAGCAATAGGTAGGTAAAAAAAAAAAAAAAAATATATATATATATATATATGGAATGTCTCTGAGCATTTTATAATTGTTGTTTGGAGGTGAATTCCTTTTGCGTTCATTTCATTGATAACCTCACCCAGAATGCTGTCTGCTGCATGATGTTCTCTAAGTAATAGAACTGTGGGCCCTTGCAGTGTTGGTACCAAATGTCTGACATTGATGACTCACTGTATGTAATCTGTGAGGCTGTTGCAGAGAGACTTTTTTTAAAATAAAGATGTTTTGTTTTTCTCCATTTGGATGGCAGAGACAGACTGCGAGATGGAGAGAGAGAGAGAGAGGGGGGTTGCTTTCATATCTGCGTTTGTTCATTTAGTAGAGACCCATTTATGGTGCTGTGGGTGATTTGCGTACTAAGAGCTCTCTCGCTCCTCTGAGACCTTTACACATTCTCTCCTTCTCTCTTTCAGTTTTTCGACCCCCCTACCCCCCCACCACACACACACACACACACTCTCTCTCTCTCTCTCTTTGCCTCTGTGACGTGCCCAAACTGTCTAAAATCTGTAGTTTGTTATCCAAACAAAGGCTTTTGTAAGTGAATCCCACTGAGGACAGGAGGAGGCTCTGTCCTGAGAGAACAGAGGACCACAGCTGCATTGCAATGAGCTTCACTTTCACTAAAGTTTAGGAAACTTGAGTGGTAGGCCATTTTGGAAAAACACCTTTTCATTCAGCCCACCACCCCAAGGAGCTGTGCCACCCTGCATTCCTCAAGTGCATTCCAAATCCAAGCCAATAAACAGAATTTATTGTTGTTCCCAAAATACCTCATCTGCATAAAATCTGTATAGTCAGTGCAGGTTAAGCTCAGCGTGGATGTTTGAGTGTTGGTCGTCAGTGTGAATGGATTGTGGAAGCATTTATACTGTCACGTCATGCATTTTATTTTCTGTCTAGTCAGTGTTTCAGTCTCGGCAGGAAGACGGCAAAGTTTTGCTTCAACTGGCACAGCAGATAATAGTTTTGCTGCTGTGTAAATTTCTGTACCTGTTTCCATTCACACGATAGCTGTGGTGACTGATGAGGCATACAGTAGCATTACATACCTGGCAAAACTCCACCGTGTTCTGCTCGTCTCTTTCAAGGGCTGTGTTTGGATCTGCTGCTGTGAACCGATACACATCATGAGCGAAGTGGCAGCAGTGCAGACCTTTCTGGGGTTTTTTCCTGTTCTTTTTGATTTTAAAAAAGGTTTTGGACATTTTCACTTTAAAGAAATGAAAACTGAATATTTATTGTATAACTAAAGGCAACATTTTTTTGTTTCTTTTTTTGTAGAGGACATTACTAATTGAGTTGTAACGTTCAGCCATGGCGATAGATCATATGCTTTTCAGTGCGGTCAAATCAGAGCGTCAGAGTCATTTGTTGCAGCATAACCATTCAAGATCCAATCACTCATCAGGCCTGTGCCTCTACCATTGTGACAAATCTAGTGAGTTGTACTGACTCATTGTCTTTCTTCTTTTCCTGCCTCCCTCAGACGGATTTTGAGAAGGATGTGGACTTGGCATGTCAGACAGGTGAGCTCTCCCTTCCACCTGATTTCTCCTTCTCCTTTTGTCTCCTCCTTTGTCCAGCACAGGATTATCATTACAGAGAAGCAATGGAGTGCTGTAACATTCTTAGTTTCCTGTTGTGCATGTTGATGGAATGACAGGATATGAGGTGCTACATTCAGACACAGTTGTGCGCAAATTATTATGCCTTATCAATCACCCTGCTTCTGCCCAGTAAGTGTTCAGCGAGCATATGTTTGGATGAGACTGTGTTTAATTGTGCATGATAATAACACTCCTCTGTGAGTTCAGACCTGTTTCACTCACTGGTGACAATGGTCTGGTATGTGTGTCGGTGTGTGAGTGTTTGGATGTGTTGCAAATGTACCACATTCAAGTTTGTGTTGTGCTTTGAAATATTAACACAGTCACTTTTCCCCCTCCACCCTTGCAGAGAGAGGACACCCATGTAAGTTTTGCACCCAGCTGACCTTCTTAACACTGCTTGGTCCATCCTTAGACTTAAATTGTTCCTATGGATGCATC
This sequence comes from Scatophagus argus, assembly GCF_020382885.2. Taxonomy (NCBI): domain Eukaryota; kingdom Metazoa; phylum Chordata; class Actinopteri; family Scatophagidae; genus Scatophagus; species Scatophagus argus. Next base: position 14,467,618 of record NC_058509.1, read on the forward strand.
CAGATTTTAGGTGGAAATAAATGAGCCGCCATTACTGCAGTGGCACCTCATTTGCATGTAACGCTGTAATGTACAGAGAAGATTTCACTTCTCCAGCTATTTTGCCAAGAATTATATTCAGGTGGCCCTGTAGAAGCTTTCACATCTTGGAAAAGAAAGAAAATTCGGTTATAATCTTCAAAGCTTAAAAAACAACTTAAAAATCAGTTGATTAAACAATGAGCATCTGCTGCGTGAAGAACGTAAATTAAAAGTCTCAATCATCTGCTCAATGAAATTGATTTTACCACAATAAATCATTAAATTGTTACATTTCCATCACATTTTGAGCAACCAGCGACCAACTGAGCAGATACAGGGCAGATGGTGCACCCACCACCCTCCCACATCTCTTAATAGCTGGTACATTACGTAAAGGTCCAGTTTGTAGGACCTTTAAATCATAAGTTCCGAAGTAATTCCATCTGGATTTAAACTTGTGTTATCCCACACAGCACTGTGGAGAACAGATAGAAGTGTTATGTTTTTTTCCCCCTCTTGTAATAGTTGATTTTACACTAGTTCTTTGAGACTGGATAGCTTTCACATTTCTTCCGAGGTGGCAATTCCCAACCGTGATTAACACAAACATTTCTGTTTTTGCTGTCAGTGTAAATCCGTTCAGATGAACTATACCTCTGCAGCAATGGCAGTGTTGCTTGAGAACGCAACACATAAAGCAGCCGTTGGATTCGTTTATAGGTCTTTCTCTGGGTCTCTACTGTTGGTTGCAGATATGAAGGTATCAGATTGGTCAGATTTTCCAAAACCTGTCCAATCCTTTCACATCACTCTGAACCAACAGGATGGTAAAACAGAGAAAAACTCAAGGTTTTGTACTCCGCTAAGCCTGGAATCAGCCAGATCCAGCTTCAATTTTTAATTGAAAATATAGCTTGACGTTTTGTTACATTCAGTGCAGCTGACATGAAAATGGTCTGCGCTTCATACTTTGATGTAGAGTTGGATTTTGGGGCCACAGACTAAATATTCTTTCCTCTGATGGTGACAGAATGAGCATGATATCTAGCATGAACTTCCAGATGATTTCAGTTGTGTTTGATTGTGATGATAGATTGATGTTAGTTGTGATTAAACATTGTTTCTCATCAGCATGTCATAGTTAATTTTGGAGTAGCTATTCTAGAAATGAGCAGTATCTGTAGTTTTCAACAACATGCATGAAAGCTCACCCAAAGCCGCTGTAAGTAGATTTATGTTGTTTTTATCGACAGTATTAAGAAATAAAAATGCCTCATACAGAAATACTCATTGCTACACATTTTCAAGCACAAAAACACACAGACTCACACTTACATGTGACAACAGGGCAGGGAACAATTAACTGGTAAGCAAGATATGGGACAGGACTAGCAAGGGAATTTGGCTCAATTTCACCTGAAGTACACAGCATTTTGCGCTGAGGCTCTTCCTGCAAGCTAATAAAAATCTTGGCTCCCCAGCAAATTTTGAGATGGAGTAACACTCGGGGTCACAGTATCTTAATTACTGTGAACCATAAAAGCTCCAAATGAGAAGTGAAACTTTTCTTTGGAGATGCAGTTTGTGTCACAGTACATGAAAGCTGCAAACTTCCATCAATGTCTAATTTATGTCTTTTGTTTCTGTATCCTTGCCTCTCTGTCAACTGTCTTCTGTTTGGCATAAACTTCCATGTGATATCCATTCCTCTTTTTCCCTCTAAATTTTGCTTTGCCTCTTCTTATTTTTTTCTTGCTTTCAACAACTACCCTAACTTCGGCCTGTCCCCTACTCTCTTGCTGTCTCCACTGCTTCCCTTGTCTTCCTGCATCTCTCTCCAGTCATATTCAAGGAGGTGAACACGTGTAACCCTGCCACCATCACTGGGACCCTCTCTCGGATCTCCCTGGATGACGAGGATGATCCGAAGCTGGCAGCCCATCAGGAGGGGGGAGTGGGGGTCAACTTCAGCTCCCTCCCCGGTAATATCCCCCCTCCCAACCTCATCGTACAGGTATGGGAATGAAATTTACACTGTCTGATATGTTGAATGTCAGTACATAGTAACTGCTCTTAAAGTCCCTAGTATCAATGTGAGGAGGGTAAAAGTTTCTCACAAATGAAAGATTGTATCTAGTCACAGGGAGATTATCTTGTTTGCAGGAAATATTTGTATAACTGAATGTTACTGTTTTTCCACAAGGTTCCACCCCTTAGCGGCCTCAATGAGCTGAGCGAGACGCCCCTAAAGAAAGAGGTGAACGTGGATCAGCAGAGACAGCAGGGGCAGCAACGCAGCGGCGCTCCTATCTACCTGTGCACCGAGAGTGGCCTGGGCTGGGCTCGACCGCCCACTTCCTCCAACACCTCTCAGGACGGAAGTGCTGGAAGTGGGGGAAGTGGAGGAGGAGGGGGAGGAGGAAGTGGTGGAGGTGGGGAGGGAGACTACATGGTCTTACCTCGTAGGACGGTCAGTCTCAAACCTCCTGCGCCCTCCTCCCAAGGAGGAGGCCTGGGGCTAGGGGGTGAGGACAAGCCTCTCAACATTGCAGTGGAGGATCCACCTTTCCCCCCACCTCCTTCTCCCCTGACCCTCCACCCAGCTGAGAGTGAGGCCTACCCAGCGGATTTTGTGCCATCCAGTGTAGGCGACATGAACATCACCATGAACCTCAACCGCTCCTATGGGACGATCAAAACCATGCCTCACGGGCACGGCCACATGATGCCTCAGGGTGGTCTTGTACATTCCCACGGAGGACACATGCACGGCCACGGGCATTCGCTCCAACTGAAGCCAGGCCAGAGACCGTCAGTCAGACAGATTCTGACTGGGGGAACCACAGTGGAGAGAACCAGGACCCTGCCACGCAACCTGGGCAGCACCAATGCCAACACCAGCCTCTCAGCAGGATCCCTGGAGGTGGGTAAGAGGTTGAGAGATGAGATCACAGGAGGGGTTCTCATTGTTGGTTCAGCTTCTTCACTATGTCCACCTTTCACTTGAGTACATTCTACTTTTGCACAGGTTTACATTTATGGATGTGGTGGTGATGGCTACGTAAGTGAACCTATAGTGGTGAAGTGACAAAGAGAAGAGAAAGAAAGCAAGGGAACAAAACTTCTTTGTATAAAAGATATTTAATATGATATTTTTTATGCAAGGAATTTCAACACTTTCAAATGTTTTACATGGAAAAATTTTAAATAACACCATTTACACGTCGTTTAGTGTCACTTAGTTTAACAAAAAAATCTTCTGAGAAAAACAAAACTATTTTTATGAGAGTTCTTGAGAAAAATAAGATCTAACACCCAATACAACTGTTGGGAATATATATGGCTGCAGCAGAATATGAGAGTCAGTTTGGCTAATGTTCGTATGACACACCTGTTGCCTTCAGATAGTTTCTTCATGTTGTCTGTGATGTACAGTGGCAATATATCCAACACGCTGCAATTATAGCAGAGAACAAGACTGCTGTAGCAACTGCTATTATTTTCATCTGAGTAGTATTTACTGCTGCTGACTGAGACAATGAGCGTTGAAACGAGTTGCTCTCTTAATGACAGACAGCGTCTTCTTCATTTGCTCTGCGTGAGTGTGTATGTGTGTATGTATATGTGTGTGGGTGTGTGTGTAATGTGTGCGTGATACCCCCTCCTAACCGTACAAGGTGGTGCAGCAGATGGACTGAGACGGACAGGATCAGAGGAAATACCCCTGGTGAATGTCTCTCAGCCCACCTTAATTTTATACACATACGCACTGACGAACATACACACAAAAACAAGCCCAAGATAACATGGACACAAAAAAACACACACATACACGCACTTTGGGTCCTCCAATGGCATCTTGCTGACTCACAAGGTTGATTAAAGAGATGGAAATGACACTTTCACCGAAAAGTGCAGATGCTTCATTTCAGCGCTGAGGCCGTTAAGGAACGAGTCATTAAAAGTCATAAAAAATCACTGTGAGAAGAGCTTACAAGTACACTCATGAATACCAAAAAAAAAAAGTCAGCAGAGGAACCTGCGGGATGTAATTTACTGCTGTAATTTCACCCTGTTTGAATATGCTTGATTTGGAGATGGATATCAGAGCATGCCTCTCAAGATTAAATCACAGCAGTGTTTTACTCCCCAATTCAAACATAGTGACGCATAATTGAGGGATCACGCAAATGTACTCATAGTGTTCATTTCACTGTTGATTTTCAGTAAGAAGCCTGTAAATTAAAACTCTAACTGAACAAGTCAAGGCGTGAGAAAGTTTTGGGGGCAAATTATGCTAGCTTCTTATGATAGAGGCCAGTGAAGCCAGTATTAAAATATAAATTAGCATCTCTTTACAATAAACAGTTGGCTGCAAAGGTCATATTATTAAGTTTTACAGCACTGAATGCACATATACGAATGAAAAAACTAGTGTGTAGCTATGGTTGGCTATAGGACCATCATGTCATCATAACAGCAAATCACAGAAGCTTATGATTCCTATTCCTTATGAAATTTGTATGAGTGATGTAATGACTGCTTTATGTGTCCCCACCAAAACATGCCATATACTGTACATGTATATGCATGATGCATGTCTGCCATATTACAAAGCAAACTGAGTCACGGAATTTCTCAGTTTAAGGTAAGGATAACAGAATTCGCATTGTTAGAAACGGTGAAGTTTGCAACGTGAACAGGATATCTCCGAGAGAATCTCGCCTCTATGTTTGCATTTCTTTAACTTTTAAAACCTTGGCTGCCATAGGATTAGATCAGCAACCTTGCCCTTTCAAAGAACGAATACAGCTTTTAACTAACTGTGTAGAGCAGCTCCTCTCGCTGCCAAATGCAAATCTGGCAGACAGTGAGAGCCAGATAGGAAGTCAGAGATGGAACGTAATGCAATGCAGTGTCAGGGCCAGATGAGTTGGAAATGTCTGCAGCTGTTAAATTGGTGGCTTGTGTGCCACTCGCTACAGCTATGGAGGCACTTAAGAGCAAAGTGGTGGGGTCCAAACAAGATTAGAGCATGAAAACCATCTCTCACATGTTTGTTGCAGATCTTTTAATCGGACTGTCTCCAGCAAGTTCTCCAAAAATAGCAGAGAGGGTGATTTATGCTGGGATTGTAATGATCGTATTTGAGAGTATGTGAGCCGAGAAATTATTTCATTCTAATTCTGGGTTATTCCACTTCACTAATCTCATTACTTTGAAATAGACTGAATAATTTGCTTTTTGCCTTGACATTTGTAAGAATATCTGTATCTTGTTGGGCATCCAGCACATATTAGCCCTCTTCTTGTTACTGAACAATGGCGCTGAGAGATCCACAGATAAATTGAGATAGAGAGGTCTAAAGTCGAGGGGTGGTCATTGATGCTTTCTTTTCTCCCCCTGCCCCCTCCTCTTCCAGAGGAAAAGAGTACGGTACTCTGAGCTGGACTTCGAGGTAAGATCTCAGACCTCACCCCTTGTCATCAGCCTGTCTCTGCTTTCTTGTGCTTCTGCCAGGACTTGAGTAATGCATAGAGGAGCCGAAAACATTGCTAAACCCCTCCCTTCGCACCTGTTTGTTCCTTGCATTTAGAACTATGAACTGTTTCAGAGCTACCTTACTTAGTGTGCTGTTTCTCCAACAGTGGCCTTGAAAATGTCCCCATGTGTTATCTGTCTTAATGAATTCATTTATGTGCCAATTAATTGCAGCATCAAGGAAACAAAAACTTCCCACTGACATGTACAAGTAAATCAGGCGATGCTGTCATGTCATTGTGGGGGTCCTGGTTGAAGAAACAGCAAAGTAGAGGGCTTCTTGTGTCTGAGTGAAAACAAGTAATGCAGTTCTGGGTCAACATGTATGTGGCCGTAGTTGACTGGCTGGTTATATCTGTTGGAACGACATGGTTTGGCAGCGTGCGAGTATGTCTGTGTTAGAATAACCTGGGTGTCCCGTGAATCTCCAGTCTCCTTTGCAATAAAATACAGAACCCTCCCTTTGCATTGCTGCTTTTTGGTGAGAATTCAGATTTTTTTGAGCTGTTAAAGACTGGAAATTCACCCTCCGCTATGGAATTACATCTTTCATATAGAGGGTATGTGTGGTGACAAGCTACTAACAGTGACTATGGCTGATTGTTTTACTTATCTGGCAAATTCACTTGAGAGTCATTTATGGCCGCTGCATGAATTTAGCACAAGGAGCTTAGTTCTCCTGGCAATCAACTCTTTTCAAAAGAAAGAGCTTGACTTAGAATAATCTCTCTAAACTAAGGAAGTGTACACTTCCATAATGTAATGGAAGGTAAATCCATTTTCATTTGTGTTTTTTTTTATTTATTTGTGTTTGTCCACCCTTTCTAGACTGACAAAAATCTGAGCAGTTTTAAACTTAATTCGGATTTTAGTCTTTTAGCAAAAATAATACTTTCATGAAAACCTAAAGGAGTACTCCACTCATTTAGTATCGCACTTAAAGTTGGGGTACTTGCAAGAGACACATTTAAAAAAGTTTCCAGTATGGGTAATGCAGCTTAATAACATCTTTCATTAGGCCCCTGTCTCCTGAACAGCAACTTTTAAAAACACCTGATGCACACAAGGTTTCTGTTCGAATTTTAAGTTGCTAGTCTAAGCCAAGATAGTTCCCATGTAAAGTAGCCTTTTTTTCATCTGCAAGTTATGACCTTAAATGACATCATGTGTTTCAATGGGCTTTCATGAAAGCCTAAAACCTTATGACTCAGACAAAGAGAAAAAAAAAACTGAAGACAAAGCAGCTAAAAGGCATAGCAGGGAACTAGTAGTTCGTTCTTAGCTGTGCAGAGTTGAGAGTGTCCACTCTGAAGTAATTGGTGCCAGTGCTAAGGGCCAGTCCTGGTCAGTAAGTTTGTGGGTGTGAGATAGATAGATACTTTATTGATCCCGAGGGAAATTCAATCATCCAGCAGCCCATTACGGCAGTGTAAGTTAGTCAAAAGTAAGCAAACAAACAAGGCCTAACTGTTAGCAGGGAGTGCTGGCATCTTGCCCCTGTGTCACTCTCAACCTTGTAAGCTGCTTTGATGATTAGCTACTGCCGAGCAGCTCCAGTATTGCCCATTAGCACAGAGCCACAACAGCAGTGGCACTGACCAATGCAGTTCGTTGTCAGAAAATTAAAGATCTGAATTTAGCTGCCTTCCAAACAGACATATTGAGAACACAGGGAAGGGAGTTTTTGTTGATATCTGCTCATGAGGGTAAAAGTCACAATTCCAGTCCATCTGTTGGTCATTGAATGAGTTAGACAAAATTCTTAGTTAACAAGACCACCATCTAGCAGACAGCTGTCTGTAACAATGTCATTTCTGACAGTCATTTTCACCAAATTTTCACTTTAAGAAACTCCCCTGCAGCACTCCCAGTTGCCAAATTCTTAAAGACTGACAAAGTGGATGATATACGAGCATGAGCCAGCAATTGATCGATCTGTTGGCATCCCTCTGTAACCCCTTTTCATGGCTGGCATCACTGCAGTCCCTCAGCCTTTTACGCGCTCCCATTCCCTTGCCTGCCCCTTTATTGGCCCCCTTCCTTTTGCTCCTTTTTTTTTTTGTTTCTGTTTGGTTCATTTTTGCTGTCCCTTCCTTTCTTCCCTTCCAGAAAGTGATGCACACTCGCAAAAGACATTCTGAGCTGTACCATGAGCTCAACCACTCGTCCAAGTTCCACACCATAGACAGGTATAGCAGGGACCCAGCCATGTCCACATTCAAGGTAAGACCATTGCCCAAATGCGGGATGGAAATCCACTGTACCCATGCACCTCCACCACCTCCCGCACTTTGTTACAACCCTAAAACCCCACCCTTTTAACACTTGAAGACTTGACACTGCGAACTCTGACCTCTGCACAGATCAAAATTGCAGTATGCCTTAAAGTAACGGTCAGTGCTGGCTAAATATTGTCAGCACCATAGTGACATTACCTCTACTTTTAAATGCAGCTTTCAGATGATAAGAATTCCAGTCATACACAACCCAAGGTAGTTCTAATTGCAGTTGGATTGATAATCTATTTTTTCCTTTTTTCTTTTTTTTTTTTGCTTTCTTCGAAATGTAAAAAGATTGTTTGCTCTAACAAGAGAATTTGAAAGTAATATAAAGATTGTATATATTATCATTCTCAAATGATTAATTCACTGTTTTACTTATAATCCCACCTCTGGAGAATCAAACAATAACTACCTCATGAGTTGAGTTGATAGGTTCATTTTATTTGAGACTTTATACCTGCTTTACTTGCCCTTAATTCTTAAATCATTGGTGTCTTGTTAAATACTTGTCAAAATAGTTGTTTGCTGAGGGATAATCAAATAGCCAGTCAATGAAATCCAAATTCTGCAATTTAGGACCTGTGAAACAATTTCTTGATCTTACCAAATCACCTCACCAGAATGCACAGCTGAAAGAAATAGCACATGTGCCTATACACACAAGTGCTTTGTGTATGCCTGTGTCACACTGGTTAATCTGTCTGTTTAATTAGATTCTTTGTCTATGTACTGTACTTTGTTTTTCTCTTGTGTCTGCGTGGGTGGTTAGGTGGGCGTGTGTGTGTGTCAGTGGGGTGCTTGGGAGGGCACCTGTCAGCATGAGACTTCTTTGAATCATTAATACACCATTAGCAGCAGACGAAAGAGTCCCTCTTGCTCTGTGCTGACCTTCAGAGGGCCACTTTCATTAAGATTTAAACACACACGCACATGCTCGCGCTCCCCTCATCTGCGGAGCTTCAGTGCGTAGAGCCATGATGAGTTAGTCAACCTTGATAGGTATACTCTCCCCTGGCATTGGCGGCTTGCTGGTTCACATCTAATTTACACTGCCAGAAGAGGAACAGAGGCCAGCCTGACATCTCTCATATTCCCCATTCCATGAAGCCGCACACATACTGTACACACTCACTCTCACACACACGCTAACACGCTGCCATTTCCCAGTGCCAGACTGGCGGCCTTTTCCTTCACTTCTCATTTGCTCAACATCTTGATCAAGATTTTCAGAAGCTCTGGCCAGCTCACCATTCATTAATGCCAAGCAAATATTTTATAGAAGAGAAGAAAAATGGCAGGCTGCTTGCAAGGGCATGAGCCATATAATAGAAATCTGTGGTCCCTAGCAGTTGCACTGCAGTATGCTAATGTGCCTCAGAGGGAGCTCAGGTGCACTTTGGGTTTATGCCCAAATGTACAAGAAATGAAAGCCCGCCGTACATAATAGATAGGGTGTATTTAAACTAATTAGGACACATCTAAATGGATTTCTTTATCTAAAATAAAATGTATTCTTATTTATAATAATTTATTTGCCTCTGAGTTAGTGATATCATTTAAGTTCTGTAAGGAAAAGGCAGCATAGATATGGCTTACTCATCCAAATCTATTATATTAAAAGTAAGAAGGCAGTTCACTTAACTGTGAATAATTACACAGATAATGCTATCAGTGTCAGGCCTTTGACAGGACCCAGCTTGAGTTCAGCTCTGCTGTTGTCAACATCTCACTTTGAGAGTCACCCCCAGACATGGACATGCTGACTATACAGTAATTATGGAGATGAGAAGGGTGTGTGTTTCTGTGTGGGTTGGTGTGTGTGTCCATACACTTGCATTATCAGAGTGCCTACGTGTGTGGCTGCATGCCTCTGTGTGTGTGTGTGTGTGTGTGTGTGTGTGTGTGTGAGAGAGAGTGGTCATAGGCACGTTTGTGCGTGTGTCATCTTGTTCCTTTTGTTTGTGTGGTTATCTGTTTTATGTTTGAGATAAGTGTGTTGCACTACCTGTGTTTGAAGCACTTAAACTCTGTTTTAGACACAATTACTGCATGAGTAATGATATAATCATTTCATAATAACTTTAATAACCCCCTTTCTGTGCCATATGACAAAACCTGACAGTGATTTCCACATATACTACATGAGAGCCGTGATTTAATAGAAAACATAATTGCATTTCACTAGGATATCTCCTCATGGATGGACACCCAAAGTACTTTGAAGTTGATACTCGGCATTACCTCCATATGGTCAATTGACTTAGTCACTTAAGGACTGTCACTATTGAAAGTCTCACCTTTTAATGATGAGAGAGGCTCTCCGGTTCCAGGCAAAACCAGTAGAAGGAAAACCCTCACTCCCCCGTACTTGTCTAATGATGAGTCATCTACCTCAAGCAATGACACCTCAAAAACTCATTAACCTCCCTGACTTTTGCAGGCCTCTCTCTCCTCTTAAAGTGCCTAAACAGTATTTTAACCTGGACCCTAAACAACCTGTAACCCTCCTCTAACCACCCAACACAGGTCCCCCCTCCCCCACCACCGAGGCACAACACAGAGCCATCACTAGTGCGCAGAACGTCCCTCGTTTACAAAGAAAGCCAACGTAAGAAATATTAAACTCCACATAAACCTCATGCGGTAGAGCCCCTCTAACTCACTCTAAGCCCAATGAGGTTGTGCACTACATGTCATTGTGCTAGTTTGCTGTGTCTGTGTTTCTGTGCTACAAAAAGTTACATTTCACATGCCGTTGATGGGATTTAGCAAACAGTCAGTTCACAGTATGTGTCTTATAGCATTAATGCTAGAGTACCTGTGACACTGAAAAGCTTGCTATCCCAGGACTATCACTATTTTCAGTTACAGTCACACAGACAGTGTCAAACTGTGTGCCCCCTCCATGCAGTTGCGCATCTACTACCTGTTGGCATTGCCCCATAGTGAAGTGAGTGTAAGCCTATTTGATGAACCTCAATATTAGATCCCCTGGTGGTGTGGTGGTGTAACAACTCATTTATGTACCCCCTGTGCCTGTGCATTCATATAATGAATGCTTATTCCTCAACCTCCATCCTCATCCTATACAAATCCATATTGAAATATATAATCTGGAGTCACCCTCTATGATAACACAAAACATAGAGGGACACTTTGTTCTTGTCTTGCTGTTTTGGGCTGTGTTCTCTTTGCTGCAGCACCATTGTGTGTGGTGTAACAATCCATACTGCCATTGTGCCCATTTCAGTGCCTGAATTAAACCTTATGACCTAAACACCATAACAAAGTTATAAATCAGTTCATAAAGACAATGACCCATCCAAACCGATTCATAATCACCTCATAAAGCATGATATTCTGCTCATAAACTAGCTCATTGGCACTAAAACGGGCCAAACATGATGCAATTTGTATGGATGCTGATGAGAGACTCTAGGAAATATCACAAAGGCTTATGGGGTCAGAGGAGACCTGATCCATTTTACCTCTCTGAAAAGGTAGGATCTCTGTGTTGAGGAGATGAGTGGATATCAGAAAATGTCTCACACACACACACAGACTTTCACACACTCTACTCTCACATCTTATTCAGTTTTCTGTGTAAGTGCAGTGGTCCTAAAGTGGTCTTTCTGCTTCTCTTGTTTTTACTTGTCCCATCATACCACCTACCCTCACTGTCAACTCCTGGTTGCCCAGGAATCCCCACGTTTATCATACTTATAGCTGCAGGCTGTTTAAGTTGTGACTCAGCGTTACGCTCAATCGATGCAAATGAAGGGGAAAGATGTGCCTGCATAAAATAGGGGAAGACAGACACTATCTCAGACAGATTCTCCATTAACCTCGATATTGAAAATCACCTTGTCTGTCTTTTCTGTTAGGCTGCTGAAGCTAGCAGAGCTATTCCTGTTGTCTGAAAACAAATGTACATGTGGCCCTGTGTTGTTATTCTGTTGTATTCTGTTGTTATTTTTGAAAAACATATGCATGACCTTTTAAAATGTACTCGACGGAATGGCTTAGTGGTAAACTATGGCTAACAAAGGTCAGCTGCAGGCTGTGACACAGACATATAATTCTCCTGGCTTTAGACATCTGTGTGTATTTTCCATAGAGTAAGATGCATGGTAACTGTTTGGTATTCTGAAAAGCAGTTACAAGTGTTACAGAGGTCACCATGAGCTCCTGTTGACTCATTGTAGATTGTTACCTGTTGTTTTGTCTTTCTGGCGTCACAACCACAGCTACTGGCCTTATATCAAGTTTTTTGTTATAGATAAACAGTTTCACCCCGTAAAAATGATGTTGCATTGGTAACTCTCGCATTATTCACTGTTGAAGTGGATAGAAAGTATGCTTCGAATGAATGGCGGTGAGCAAAATTCAAAGCCTACTCTGTTTTAAGTACAGTAGATGCTCTGGCAGGGGCCATGTCGCTAGCAGGGGGACAGGGTCCATTTTCATCATGTCTCCCCTCATGGAGACAGCATACAAATTTAGTCAGTGGGGTTAGTGAAAGACAGAGTCGATTGCAGTGTGCAACACAGTATGTATCAGCAACGCTGCAGCGCTAATGTTTGGATTTAGCATGGCTTCTTGGCCCCCGTCAGCGAGGAGTTAGCCTGTTGTTTTCTATCCTCTCTGCAGGGTTCAGAAGGTCGTAACACACATTTGCATGCAGTGCCCAATGATGCAGTGTTGTTCCTCTCTGTGTGGGGGATGGATGGGGCGAGCGTGTGTGTGTGTGTGTGTGAGAGAGAGAGAGAGAGAGAGAGGGAAGAGAGTTCACACTGTGTGATGGGCAAGCTGATGAATTTTTTAGCTATCGAATTGGATATATTTCCATCCCGTCGTCCACCGTGTTCTTGATGAAATGAAGCGTGTTTGGCAACCCTCTCCAGATAGACACAGAAGTGTTGTGGAGAACACAGTGGGATTGAGAAAAAGACAGTGGAAAGAAGTACTTTTACTTTGTTGTGATATCATGCATGATAGATCAGAGGAGGAGAAGCGAGCGAATTTTCGATTTTTCCTTTATGGATGTATCTGCAATCCAATCTAAGTGGCTATAGGCATGCTTTAGAATCCCATGGTGAAGTGCTGATTTGTTAGGCTACATATGGAAATATACTGTGATCTAATAGAGTTCTTCCATTAGAGAAGTGTGACCTGGGGTGCTCTCTTCATTCATCCACAGTTAACATTAGTTGCTGATATTGATATTTCAGCAATATTGTTAGGTCACTGAAGAGAACTTTAGTTAAGGTAATGTGTATGGTTTGAGGATGTCTCTTGTAAAATGAAGATGTGTAATTTTAAATGACAAAGACTCAATTTTTGTTGATTCAGTGGGAGCAATTTGCCTGCACTTGCAAACCCCATAGGTTTTGATAGTCAATTTGCTGGCATTAAGCTAAGGGGCTTCAATTTCACATTCCAGCAATAAACCAAGTCCTCCCCTCTTCCTCCTCTTCATATCTCATTCTCTCCTCTATTCATCCTCACGGCTTGACATTTTCTCTCTTGCCGTCTCCTTCATTTTCCTATTTCTCCCTCTAAACTCAGGCCCTGGTGGCACGTTTGAGGCATTAATTGAATAATTAATTCCTCTCATTAGCTTGTTTTTAATTATTTCCTTGCCCCCTCTCCGTTCCGACTATAAACTCATCAACTGTTTTCACCCTTCCTCACAAATAGCCCAAGAAAACTGAGGGCTGCCGGAGTATAGCTTTAGCGCACTGGCTCCATCAGTGGCTCCTAATGAGAGGACGGTTAGCCCAAGCGGAACAAACCTAACACTGGCTTCGTGCACCAAGAGGCACAATACTAATTTAGCTCATTTAGTGTCCTTGGGCAAATTAAAGGGAGGTGAAAAGGGCTGAATCTCTAGCTGCAACTGTTTTTGCTATAGGAGCACTGGCCTTGGATTGCGTTGCTGTGCTGGGCTGCGCTGGGCTGCACAGGCCCAGACAGCAATGAACCAAGCCTGTGTGTTTGATTGCTCGTTTGTTTGCAATGTGTTGCATTAATGGAATTTATTTGCCCTACATTCTCCAGATTTGGCTCCTTTGAAGGACCTTATTACTGGTGACACAGATTCCTTACCAGCTTTGGCCTAAATGATGGTAACTGTTTTGCCCATTTAGTGTATTATCATTAACTTGATAATACAGTGAAGTAAACACAAATAGAAACCTTTAAATACATCTAATTGTGCTTCACAATGTGCTTCAATGAGCCAAAGCCCACTGACCGCTGTAACACTACATTCATGTTCTGGTATCCACTCAGTCTTCTCTTGATGTTACTTTGCTTCATATATAAATGTGATTTAAGTTTGTTTCACGTGAGCCTCCTTTCTTTGCCTTGTAGCCACATTTTATTGATTTCTGATTTTTTTGTTTGTTTCTTTGTTTGTTTCCTGTTTTATGTCCTATTTTGGCTGACTGGGCCTTGTGTTGCATGCTTGTTGTCATGTCCCAGTTTGAATGTAGCCAGACAGTCAGCAGAACCATGGGCATCAAAGTCAACAAAGGTAAAGTTAACCCACTTAACCCATGATCACCTGTCTTCCCTGTTCATCTCTCAAAGACAGCCTACCACATTGCTCACCCACATCCAGTCACAATGTCCATTCCATGGTCCAAATTAAGGGGGCTGAGCGGCAGAGTGGGCCTCATCCACCAACAGGGATTCTTCTTGACATCTCTTTAGATTTCTGTGCAATAGCATCTTTGTCTAGTATGTACTTATCTACAAACCATTTTCTTCTCTCGTGCTTGCAGCAGTTTCACTGAGAAAATCATGTAGCTTGCCTGAAACTTCAGGTGTTAGACAAATAGGTAAACTTTTATTGATTAGTAGTAAAGAGATTCCAGGTCTTGTTGCACTTGTTGCCACATTAGCACCATTTTCCCCTGCTGTGCCATGCTGAAGTATAATGGAATCTACTTTATTGCACCCCCATGATGCCTCCTTGAAAGCTACACTGTAGGTGAGCTGATAAAATGGTAGACATTGTTCAGATACACCAGCAGTGAATGAAAACCTATATTGCCAGGTCCATTGTGATGGTGGTAACAATAATAGTGAGAGGTTTTATCACTGAATCACATTTAATGGTTTGAACGTTGATAAGTCAGACATATGAAGGCAGTCATTGTGGTGATATAAGGTGACCAGAATAAAAGTCTGTCAGCCATAAATTCAGCTCAGGTGGTAGATGAAGTTCATTCTATTTCCCATAATATGTTTGACTTTTTAGAGGTTTTATATATCGATATATGAGACAAGAAGAACAGAAAGAAAGAAACTATTAATAAATTAACTAGGCTATTTCGAGAGCTACATTTGTTTTGTCTAATTCTTTGCCGAGGTAGCTGCAATATGAAAACACTATAATATAAAGCATTAATGTGTATTTTTAACTACTTTGTACTATATAGTGCAGGATACCTCAGTCTATGATGATTCATGTTTGATTAAACGTTTGATTTGTATGTAAAATCAGTATAGAAAGTGGAAAAAAACACTAACCTAAAGAAAAGTACTTACATTCAAATACTGATGCTGTTGTCAACTTTAAGTATCAAACTGTTGTATATCTCCTACATATTTAAACTGCACATCACATAGGACATTAAATCAAGACATCCTGAGACAACATGGTAAGTCCTAGAGATGTTTTTTGTTTTAGATGGGAGGAATCTTAAATCTTTCATCAAAAATTTTCTCTTGTCCTCTGCTTCACACACACTCAGTCCTTTTTGCACTTCCCAACTCTTACACAAATGGCTCTCAATCTGCTGCTTTTTACTGAAAAAAAATAAAATGAAGTCATAAACACAATTGGGTGTTGCAGAAACTTTTTTACAATACCCTGAAATGCTTCTAGACAAAAAAAAAAAATAATCGATATTAGCAAAGTGTTAGAGCCACTGTAAGGAATCAATCTGGGCCCAGACTTGAAGCCGACTGGGATTTAGAAAGTACAAAAGACTCCCATTCCCAAACACCTCGTGACGTTTTTTTCTGTGTTTTTTCCCCTGGTGGTGTACCCATCACCAGCCCACATTCTGTCCAGCGATCTTAGGAAAACACTTGCACCTTTAGAACCCATATACATGTTGTTCCTTATGGAAGCAAACCCCTGTTGGCCTCAAGTCAATCTGCTGTAAGCAGCAGTTTGCTAAAAAATTTTTTTAAAAAGACAGGAACATAAAAAAAGAGCACAGTAGATAGCACTGCAGAGGAACAGCCGGGGATGTTTATGTGTTTTAGCCAGAGGTGGAGCATACAGAGTCAGCAATGTCCACTTTATAGCCTAGCTTTAACTTTTTTATGTGTTGTGTTAACACATACAGTATCAAATCAATAATGCACATAGTGTGGATAGCATTTCCGTGCAGTAACAGTCAGATTACTTACCCTCCTCCAACATTATTTAGAATACATGAGCGCCAAAGCCTCTAGCAGTACACAGTAGACTCACTGTTAAGGCTTTTTGAATCACATTCATTGACGCCCACACGCTGTCCTTTCTTTTATCCCCTAATAGTAGTTGTAGTTGCTATTAGGGGCGCGTAGCAAGTAGAATTTCTCAGTCACTCTGTCCTTGCCTTGTCAGTTTTCCTCTTAGCTTTGATAGCTCAGGAAATTAAAAATGCCTCCTGTTCCTACACACTTGAATTATGCGTGTATGGCCATGCTGATGGTGCGTTTTTCATCACTGTTTCTGTTCATGTGTGCATGATGTGAGCATGTACTCATTTTGAGAGAGAGAGGGAGAAGGAGTAAGGTGTAAGAACAAAGCAACAACTTCCTGTTCACCCAGTGACGGAACAATGTTTCAGGGCAGAGTTGTCAGTGACTATGACCCCCCCTTCCTCCCCTTCTCTCTCTTTCTTTGCCCCCCGTCTGTCTCTCGTCACCCCCCCCCTTGTCTTCTTCCTCCCATTTCATCACCACAGAGGGAAAAGCGATGGAGCATTTCGTCTGCCGGAGGTGAAAAGAACTCGTCGAGTGTAAGTAGAGGGGTTTCTGGCAGATAGAGCGAAAGAGAGGGATGAGATGGAGCTTTGGGGCGAGCAGGGTATGGAGGCAGGCAGAGATGGCGAAAGTGAACGGATAGACACGCAGTGGCAGCACAATCGCGTTAGCCCAGTCTCCCAGGGATAAAGTTGGGCTTAACTGCAGCATTACCCATACTCCTGCATTACAAAATGTTCCTTCGCCAGCATTTAGCATGCAAATTGGCTTCCAGATTATGCCTTTTGTATTCATTTTACCAACTGTCAGGCTTTGACGCAGGGAGAATGATAATCAGGCAGATATTGCCCCCTAGCGCTGCAGTGATGATCATCACACTGCAAAAGGGGGGGGGGGGGGACTGTGCTACTGCGGATCAATGAGGCGTCTGTGTGTGTGTATGTGTGTGTGATCAAGAGATAGACAGGGATTGAGTGCGTGAATAGCTCAAAGTGAATTACATGCAAGTACTTGGTGCAGTGAAGGAAAGGTGGCTTTGTGGCAAAAGAATGTAGAAAGAAGAAGTTGAAGCACACAGCTGAGTTGCAGATACAGTGGTGCACTCTGTCTAACAGATTACTTATGTACAAACAGGCACATAGGAGTGGATAGAACTATCAGGGTAAGCATGTCAGGGATTGTTCTCTCGAATACACTCGTCTTAGGATATGTCATCCTCTAAGACCTGTCCTCTGAATATTCATTGTTTATTTACAGTATAAATAATCAGCTCCATATAGTCTAGGAAGCTCAGCTCCAGCCAGGTCCATCATGTCTTGTTTTTTTTTTCTTTTTTGTGGTTGTTTGTTTTGTTTTTTGTTGTTTTTGGTTTTTTTTAATGTTTGCGTGTTTTGCTCCACCAAGAGTCATCGGGGACGGCGATCCCTCATGTCTTTCCCAGCTCATATCTGGGAAATCATTATCACTGCAAGATAATGAGTCCAATTTGAATAATGGCCCTTATCTGACGCATAATTGTACCTCTAATTCCGTTTTTAGCTAATCCTCCCAAAATGTATTTTACATGTGTGGTGCACACCATGCAGCGATCAGTGATCCCAAGCCTAGAAGGTTTTATCAGACGATGTGAGAAGTTACTGATTGGGAGAGGTGGGAGATGAAGGAGGACAGGTGTCATTTGCGTAAATTAAAGACTGCTGTGGTTTTTGATGATAGAAAGATGGAAAGGTGCTTTGATCTAACAGGTATGTATGACCCTGCTTTTTAGTATTTGTGAGTTTAAATCATGTCTTAAGAAATGGCACTCAGTCGTCAGTATCTCTGTATGCATGTGGTATGTATGTATATTGGTATTTACAAGTTTGGACACAAAAGATAAAAATTTGGCTTCTGTGAGTCCATATTTTAATGTACCTATCTCCAAATCTGTGTGTTGGCCAAAACTGGCCATGTCAATGTCTTTCCGGGTATTTTATTCAAAAGAAAGCTCCGTCTAATTACAACTTGTGTTTTATTCATATTGCTGGCCATCATTTCTGTTATGATAACACTGTAGTCACCAAACTTAATTGCTGAAATTTGGAAACAGTGTTGCAGCATAGTTTGAAAGAGATATGCAAGAAACAGACTAAACTAAAGCCTGTGTCCCAAAACCTTCAAAATAAGTCCCAGGTTGTATCAAACAGAACTTGTCTTTAATTGAGATTTTGCGTCTCAAATGTGTTTACGGCTTCTTTTTCCTTATATATTCCTTTTCCTTGTCCTCCTTTTCTATCAGGACAAGTCAACCCCAGAGGACCAGAGCTCTTGGGACAGCTTCAAGACCATGACCCCCGAGCTGTCTATCGTGCCGGGGGAGCAGAAGGATCGGCTGGAGCTGCACAATAAGAACTGGGACTCCTCCTCTGCTAACACACCTGACTCGTCCGAGGGAGACTTCCAGACTGAAGTGTGAAGACACACAAATGTACACGCACTCACTTGAATACACATGTGCTCATGCCAAGATAGAGGCACACAGAGATTCTAAACTTCTGAAAAAGCTATATATAAGTACGTGATTTTCCGCAAAGATCTCACACACACTGCTCCCCATCTCCCGCAATGTGCTCTGTCGGATCCCATACTGTATTTGTTTACTGCTGCAGTGGACAGACATGGAAAGAAGACTGTTCTACTCTATATTTTCGCAAAGACTATTGAAAAGAAAGAACAGGGGCTTGACAAGTCTGTGACTGACAAAAATTTTTAAATGAACTTGAAAAACTATGAAAAACTTATTTCTGAGGAAAAAAAAAAAAAAGACTTGATTTTATTCTGGAGAAAAAAGAAATTCTCTTTCAGTTGTTTGATGATTTGGATCAGAAAAAAGAAAAAAAGAAGAATATTTCTGCACCGTTCAGTTCTTTTTATAGCAAGGGGAAGAAAATGTCACTGAGGTTTCTCACACTGGTAGCCCCTCCCCCCCAGCCCCCTGCGTTCATTTATTTCTTTTTCCTCCTAATGGATGACAAAAGCATTCTGTGTCTTAGTCTTCACTTCTTTATTTTTTCAATATGTTTCTTTTCCTTCATTTTGGATGGATAGAGGATGGGGGGATATTGGAAGAGCTGCTCATTGATGTGCCATCCTCTCTGCTTTTTTCAGGTTCCAGTTCAACAATCCCATCCATCCATTCCTCTCACATTCACTGTGTCAACACCGTATTCCCCCTTTTCGTGTGTTTTCTATGCTTTAGTTTAAAAAAAAAAAAAAAAAATGTCCTCCCCTATGGTTTGAGACTTTTAATGAAAAAAATAACACGATTGAAACAAATAACTGAGTTGTGTTCTGTGGTCTAACTGTTCAAGAAGAACTGATTTATTTTCCGACTGGTTTGGTTTGTGCTCGTGCTGCCTTTATTTTTCAATGTTTTTTTTTTTTCTTTTTTCATTTCCTGTGAGAAAAAAAAAACAACAAAACAAAACAAATACTTAGGACACACACAGGACATTAATGTGAGCTTGCTTTCTGAGGTAATGTGCGCTGCATGTTATCCACCCATGAGGGAAAAGAAGGATAGCATTCGTCATGCAGATTCTCACATTTCTTCTTCTTTTTTTTTTCCTCTCTGCTTGGAGATAAAAGCCTTTAAAGGTTGCAGCATCTGAATCTATTTTAGCCATCACCAATCACAGTAATGCCAGGAAAAGAGAGTATCTCAAGTCATTTTCAGCCCAGATCCGTACAAGCACCATTTAGCATCTCTCATTCCACAAAAACTAATGCCGCTTAGAGTGAAGTATAGATCAGTTCAGCGGCTAACTTGCTCTTCCACAGCTACTGAATAATTACTGTTAGCTTCACGTGATCTGAGGATTTTCAAGCCAATAATATGTGACACTAAAGACCACCTGAGCCAAATTTTCTTCTTTTTCCCAATAACACCATTGTGGATTTAAAGACAAACATGCCTCCTTTTGCCTTTGTCTACAACCTACGTCCCGTTTGTCCTTTTCTGCTGCCCACCCGGCTACCAGAAGACATGAAAAGTTAGTTGGGAAGCCAGACGTATCGCTCCTCGTTCGCATGGATCCCCATATACGCACATCCACACACTGAGAGAGAGAGAGAGTGTGTCAGAGATGAATTCAATAGATGGCATGATAACTTTTGTGTCAATATTCAAAGCCTCTCCCATTAATCTAACAGTGTGAAGAAAGAGATGAGAGACAATTTAGGCAGAACAAAAGTGCAAGAAAAAATGTTAGCCAAGGAAAATGATCCAGAAATATATATGGAGAAAGCTAGACACAGGCAGAGATGCAGATTAAGAAGAGGAGTGCTCAAAAAAAAGAAATTATCCAGGGATGGCGACTTGTCCTGACATTTTCTAATGCAGCCCTCAAACCATCTGTTTAAAGATCCCTAATGTGGTAGTAGTGCAGCGCAGCGCAGATGGTGAGACAGGAGTACGGCCCTTCTAACCTTTCAAGCTAATCATCTGATAGGCAAAGCTACAGCCCGCAGCTTCTCAGAGGAGAGAGGAAGGTTCGGCCCCACGCTGCCCAGCTAAGGTCACATTCATCTGACCTTGTCTGTGGCTCGGGATCCAGAGCTACTCTATGGTGTGTCCAAACAGAAGAAAGTCTCAGTCAATGGGTGATACTCTATAACACAAGAAAACATCAGTCTCAGGGGAAACAAATTTGACTTTTACGCAAACAGATTACTAATGTGTCTTGTATGTGTGTTTATATCTGTCTATACATACATGTATACAGTGTTTTGAAGAGAAAGCTCAAGATGAATTCCCTACAAAGCCTTGTTCCCATGGTTACTTATAAATGGGATTTGATGAAGTAAAACAAGAAAAGCGAATGTTTGATTTTAGAGAGATTTTGCTGTTTTCTGTTTTTTGCTCCTGAACAGTATGACAGGTTATGCCTCAGTGAGGGCTGGATTTTCAGTTTTCACCTCCAGTAACGGTAAGTGAGATGCTGTTTGAATGATTGAGATGGCCAGGTTTTGGCTAGTCGTTTGAATGAGGCAGCCGCAGCTAAAAATCATCTTTCACCGATTTCTTATCTCTGATAAATGCAAATGCTGACACATGAAGATGACACTCAGAGTTAGTTAGTAAAGAATCAGTATGTCATCTTACTTTCATTTCTGTGTTGAAAGCCCATAAAGAGAACAAAAACACAGGCGAGCCAATTTGCAACTTAGCTCCAGGCAGAAGCCGACTCCAAAACATGCTACGCTCACCCTTACCTCCACCTTCACCCTTCAGCCTTGAATGCTCAACCTACTGCTCCAACCATCAAACATTCCAGTTGATTTATTACTGAAAATCCCTTACTTTTCTCCCTCATTTTTGTTCTTTTTATACATAAGATTGTACAAAGTAGTCCTCTAATGTTTTCATAGTGTCTTTTATATGAAAATAAATTTTCAAATTGATGTCAGTGTCTCATATGTGTATACACGCTGCTTCAAGGGCATCTGTGGATGGGAACAACTGGACTCTTTCTTGATTTGCAGTATACTCACAATCCCATGTTTTCATAATATCACTCGGGGTGTTGGGCATGACAGACTATGTTACCAGAAGCACTGAAGCTTAACTGTGACCAATCAGAGGCCCTGCTGGTCTGTCTGAAAATGTACGAGGAGCATTTCTGTGAGTTTGAAGTTATGCTGCATGGGAATACCCAAAAGGGGAAAAGTCAGCTCAAAGTGATTATTTCATAAAAAAAAAATGTATTAACTTTGAGCGATATTTAAGCTAATGATGATCATGATCCAAAGTGGAATTTCCCAAAATTGGTTGTGTTATGTAACGTGGCAAAAATAGTCACAGTGGACGCTCTTTAATAGTCCTGTCAGCAGAGCTGGAATGAAAGAACGTGAGGGGATGACAATGCGCATGCCTCAGTCACTCACATTTGCCCTCCAATGGGCTTGTGGGTAATTAAGTGTGGATGAGTCTGTCCATGGATCTGCCATCACTCACCCTGGAGAAAGACCACCAACTGGAGCTTTCTCCAGGGAGTGAGAGGGGATGAGAGACAGGGGTCAGAAGAGGAAGAAAATGGAGATGCCTGCCCCAAGGACACAATGCATGGTGACAGAGTAAAAGCGCTTGCAGGGGAGGGGTCAGGGTCTTTACATTACCTCTGGTAGTGGAGTCACAGTGATTAGAGTGCCTCTTGGCTGTTTTTTCCCAGAGGTTTCTGGGTAATTATGTTGTAGTACTGGTGTGTCACCAGTGACCTAAGGAGAGACCCTGCTGACAAATAATACAGGCAGACAAAGTGAAAAGTCGATGGATGTGAATTGGAGGAAGAGATAAATTTCTGCTTGACGCAGGATGTTTCCACCAGGAACATCTTGTCAGTGCTGCCTTTTGCTTGATATTTGCAATAAAGACAGGACACGCTATTTGATGTTCCTGACAGCACTGGGAGGGCAGTGTGTTTTTGTGTTCGGAACGGAAAGTACTGAAAGTTAAATATAGCTGAGTTAAGAAATGTTCCACTATGGCTTTTCAGTAGTGACACAGCAAGAACATGACGCATTTGTACTTTTCAAACCCATTATATGCAACAAGATGCTTGTTCTTTTTCTTTTTCATTCTTTCTTTCTTTTTGTCTGTGTGTGCTTTGGCAACATCTTGTGTAACAAGTGTTAGAAGCTATTCCTAGAGTTATCAGTATAATTGCAGAGGGCATATCATCAGAGAATATCAAAAAAAGAAAACATTATGAACTTTATTGTTGTTTATATTGGACTTCACATGGTGCATTAAAAATAGCTGTATTCCATCACACTGTTACCCACACAACTGATACAGAAATGTGGGCCACAAGATGTTAATTCCAGCATAGCTGCAGTGGGCATGATGGACGCCTGGAGGGGACAGAGCACATACACAATGTACAGAGGGCAGGCGGTGATGATGCCATCATCATCCTAAAATGGTAATCTGGATGTTTAGTTACCACTTCACCACTATTACAGTACTTTAGAAACCCCACAAGGACAGGAATAACTCAAAATGTTTTGTTCTCTTAACAGGTTATAGCTGTAGCCAGCGGTGTAGCGGTGCTGATGGGTATCCTGGGGCTTCCGCTGAATATTTCCTCCACCACTTAATGACACACACTCCTGTGGTGCCACGGCCGTCTGTGTGATGTCATTATGTAACTTTCTGTCCATCTGATTGCCTCCTAGAGATCCTTCTGCCTTTGTGCGTTTGCTTCATATTTGTGGTTGTGTTTGCCCAATTAGCAACCTAGTTGTATTTTAACTATACTCATCCTTTTCGTGTTCCAGCGTAAAACCTGTGAGTTATGGCACAGCAGTAAGAGAAAGCACACTGGTTCCCCAATTTGTAGTTAAGACAGAGTGTCTCTCCAGGAATGGTGCCATATTACCTTGGTATACTGGCAGGGAGGAGCCTCAAAGACTAAAGTCAGGGGAAGAAAGTCTCTGTCTGAGTCAGTGCCACATATATCATGTATGTATTAATATGTGACTTTTGTTGGGAGAAGCCAAGTAAAATTGCCTATCAGCAACCTTTATTCATTTTTTAAGACATTTTATAGACATTGCAAAATGGTGAAATCAACTAATTGTTTTCCATTAACTTAGCATAAATATACAAATATTATTTATTTCAAGTTCATTAAACTTAATATTTGTAGTTCTTGTTTTCAAATCACTTGAAATGATGGGTTTTATGAATGTACTGTACAGAGTTCAATCAGCTCATTAACTTTCTAAAGACACGTGATCAGCATAGTAACAGACTTCTCAGTGTGCGTCGTGTTAAAGTTGAAATTCTACCTTTTTTACAGTTTGATGAAAACTTACTGTGTGTCAATTCATTACAGGTTGAGTCACGGTTGTTTGTTTTCACTGGAACGAAAACACTACGAACCATGACAAAGATTAGTATTGAATTTTTTCTACCCCCTTAGACATCACAATTCAGTGTGAGTGTTACATATTATCTCTGTACCAACAAAGTAGCTCCAATCAGAGCAGCTGTGAAATAATGAACTGACTCTTTGAACTGCCAAATGTAAAATGAAATCAGATTTGTTTGTAATGTTTGTCAGTGTGACTGAACACTTGATTCAACTTAATGCCTAAAGCTTATTGGATATGTTTTCTTGGGTTCAGTTAACCTAACAACTGGATTTTCAAAAGAATTCTTCGACCAATTATAAACCCCAGTTGAATCAGCTCAAATATTTACGGCAGCAGTTGAACTTAGATTTTTGTTGAAACAGCCTTACCATATTTACAGTGCAAAAAAGCTGTGAGAACCCCAAAGAATGAAAAAAAACACATATATCAAGTGAGAGGAAGGGGACATGAAGAGTGAGAAGGACAAAGATTGACAAGCAAAGTCAAAAACAAGCAAAACAAATACCAGAGGGAAGAAAAACAAAAAGCACCCCTGGAACACTAAGGATTTAGCTCAGAGTGACTGTGAGGTACCATGGGACTATGCACCAGCTTGTGAGTGGAATGACATGTCTCACTTTGACACTGCAATAAAGTGAAAGTGTTCAGGACATGTGAGGATGAAGTTTTTAGTCCTGAGACAGGGAACAGTAAAAATCCATTGCTCTAATGGTTGCAGCATGTCTTAGCTGTCCCTCCTCTGTGGCTGACAGATGGTTCTGTCCCACAGGCTCCAGTGCCATGCTGCTCAGAGAGGACACTGAGAACGGAATAGTCTGATGGATTTGAGGGGAGGATGGAGAGGACAGGAGCACTAATTGAAGTACAGTTTAGATGCCGAGAATGTTTTGTCTTGAGGATATATTGAAGTAGAATATCAAAATGTAAATTAAATCATCTAAAACCTCAAAAAACATGTTAAAACCGCTAATAAGCCTTTATAAGGCCACAGACATCTATTTTTCTGATGTTAGCTAAACAGCTTATTTTCATCTGTCCTGTTATGGATCAGATCCCTCAATGCCTTGCAATGCCAAAATCTCAATTTTGGCCCGGTTCTTTGGTGCTGATGGCATAGCCAGACTGCTCCTTTGGGACTGCCTTTCCACAGTGGTGTTAGATGGCTGTCCATATGAAATGCCCTCACTGTCCCTCATCCAAATTCTGGCCCTGCTAATCCATTGCGTGTCTAAGGCCCCATCATACAAACTGGGATAAAACACAAGTGGTCTTTGACACTTTGAGGGTGATTTATTCAGAGCTGAGGTAAAGGACTCATTGAAGCGTCTTTTGGCTGCACCAAGCTCTCTCCACAAAGCACTCTTCACATATCATGGCAACCTACATTTAGTCAGAATGAATTGCCTCTCCACACTGCCAAGGGCTTCTCGTAGCACTGGCATAATTTAGAGGTAGGCTTAGCCTAATGCATTCTACCACAGCCTCTCTCACATGCAGAGAAATGTAGCGTTTGGGACTTGATGTTTAACAGCCATTTAGCCTCCTCGTATTGTTCGATGAGGCAAGAAAACCAAGAAAAGAACACAAGCGTGAGGTTGTGCAGGCGGCTTTAAACCTCGAGGCTGTTTGACAGAGGACAGGGTGTAGGAGATACGCTGACAGGGACAGGGAGGTGAAGACTCGTGATATGCCCCCACACGTGTCTGGTTGCAGGGTAATGAGACAGCTGAGCCGGCCTCTCTAACTCCAACTGTCCAATAGCGGTCAGTACTGAGGAGTCCAAATAAAGGCGACCACCTCCATGCCTCCCACATGCACCTTAGTCATCCTTCTCAGCCGTGTGTGTGTGTGTGTGTGTGCACGCGCATGTGTTGGAAGTCAGTGTTCTCCTTCTACATATCCTGATATTTATTTGAGCTAGATTGAGAGCCAGGGGGCAATTCTAAAAGGAGAAATGTAATGTCTTAGTTAAAAATTCTTTCTGAGAGTGAGATGAACATATTGATGTCGGTTTTTTGCTTGGGCGCCAAGAACAGAGCTGTTTAGCTGTAGCCTAGCATCAAGTCTGGAGTCATGGGGAATGAGGCTAATGCTGACTAAAGTTACAAGTTGTGGCATCTGACACCTGTGGAGCTGTCTGATTCAGATGATGTGGAGTTGAATTTTACAGCCATTTTCTAGCAGACATGCTAAGCTGGGCTCAATAATTGAAAGATTACTGGGGTCTTGGATATGCTAAATGATTTCTATAAAATCAGTACTATAAGACTTAAGAAAGTAATTGATATATTTTTTTTTTGTCAGCAGAGCTATATAAGTATGGTGCTAATGTATTCTGCTGCTATGTCACCTTATGTATTGAATAAGCAAACTAAATTCCATCCTTCTGTCTTTCAAAATTTTTATTAATTTTTGACACACTCACACCCACACAAGTTTGCCCAGCTATCCTTGTTAGGACATAGCATTAACTTACATTCTTTGTGGATAGCCTAACCCAAACCCTGACCAGTCCATGCCTAACCCTAACAGTAACCTGACCTCAATTCACAACTTACCCCTAACTCTAAACCAGGACCTCCGAAATGACATTTTGCTTAAGAGTAGTTTTAACCCTGTTAGAACTGACAAGGTCAATGTTAATCCCTCAATAGATAACAAATACACACACACTCACACAACAAAAGTGTTCATACTTGTTTTCGGCAAATTTCATACATAATTGGTCTTAGACGCGTAGTAAAATGAATGCACACAAACAAAAAGGGGGCCCACTCGTCAAAGCATTGCTCCTCCTAGTGATCAGAAACTGTGCAAGGTTTCTTGTTTTGTACCCCCTGTAGATATCTGAGATGGAGATGTGATGCTGGAGATTTATCATGTCGAGTCTGGGAATTCAGTGTTTCCAAGAATTGTACTGACTGTTTGGCAAAATGTGAATAGCTTCTTTTTATAATACAGTGCGTGTATGTGGTGAGAATGTGCACACGTGATTTCATGGCACATTCACGTATGCTCAAGATATCTACCCCCAAATCCTTTACAGTAATACATGTACATCTTTCCCTCTCTCTAGGCGTTAATGTACATACACAACTGAACACATGGTCCCCTTCTTAACCTTCAAACAAAACTATCAGCCAGCAAATATACCACATAAATACTATCGTTAAAATACAGACAACATACATTGGATGCCTCAATCTCACTTCACCTCCTTTTCATCCCTCTATTCTCTCAGATAAGGAGCAAAGCCTTGAAGAGTGGCCTCAGATAAAAGCAGGATGCGTTCAGGGACCCTGTCTCACCCCTGAGGGAGTAGAAATATTATTTGATCCCACTCAAAGGACCTCTGTATGCCAAGTCAAGCCAACCCACAGCAATACAGGAATAGATTCCTCCATCTCTTTTCCTGCCTCCCTATCTGCCATCCCTCTCAGTGAACCAACCTGACTGAGAAAATTGGTTTGATTTCCACACATCTTATAGCGCAGTGTGTATGACGTCTCCCACAGTGACTGTGTCACAAACATGAACACGTACATAGGCTGATCTGTAAACCGTGTGAGAGTGTGTGCGACTTTCATAGACAACTATTCATCTTTTTACATTTACATAAACGTTTTGGCAAGATGTGTAAATATAATCACTATATTGTATCCACAGGGCAATTGCATTGCTATGCCTAATCCTATCTTCAAAATAGGTAGATAGAATGGTAACTGAAATGAAATAATCATAAAACGTCAAACATTACAACTTTGGTGATGGACAATTACAGCCACTTTCAGCAGTGTCATACAGTCTTCCCAATTTGTCTTACTGAAGAACATTACCATGTTCAACCATGCCATTAAAACAGAAACTACACGTCTCTGTCCTCACCCTTTGTGTATAACGGATGAATCACTACAAATTGTCAAAGAAAAAAATACTTTCGCAGAGTCTAAACAAAGTCTTGTCTTTCAAAAGTGACCCTGAACACCATCTTAAAACTCAGGCGGGCTGCCTTTAGTGATTCCAGGAAATGTTATTAAAATGAACATGAAAAAATTCTGGTATACTGTATATATTTCATTTTTTCTTTTGTTTTTCCACACAGTCACATAATCATCTAACTCAGTTACCTTCTACTCAGTGAACTTCAGCAAACGGAAAACACAGCACCTGTTCTGACATTCATTTGCAGGGAAGTGATTAATGTTGTGATTAATGCACAGGATCTGTTCTTATTAGATTCTGCTCCCTCACCAAAAGAAACTTGTTCCAAGGACCTCATTAATATTTAAAGAGTTCAGAAAAGCATAGCGTGTTGAAGTTCAAATAATTGTGCTGAAAAGAAGAGAAAAGAAACTTTCCTTTCAGAATCCCCTGTGCTGAAAGTTAACAAATATCACAGCCTAATTTTGCAGGTTTTGAATGTACTGTAATGGTTTGAGTTCAGTAATATAATGCAGCTTTCTCAAAACACCTTTCACAATAACACATAAATCCAGGAACATTACTGTAGTCACTGAGGTAAGATTATAACTGAGCAATCTGAATACTTCAGTACAGTCCAATAAAAGCAGCATTTGCATGTCTTATTTCCCAGTCCTCTGTTAAATGGTGTGTATTTTCCAAAATGTAAAAAAAAAAAAACAACCTGTGACTATATTTTATCTTGTCACTTACTTACATCTTCCAAATGGCACTAAAATGTTCAAGCTAAATTTCTTTCCTAATATGATACTGATTCTGCCGAGAGCAACGACTGGTAGGGATTGGGGGGAATTCTTAATGCTATGTGAATTTGTGATCACGAACCCCCACCCCCACCTCCCCACGGCCCCGAAAACCAAAAGACTGTCGCTACAGCAAACAGTTAGCAAATAAATGTTAGCTTACACATCCAACAAGCACAGAACATCCATCCTATGGACGGTCGCCATGCTCACAGTGTTAAAAAGGTTGATAAGTTCTGAGTTAGTGTCACTAGATCATAATGAAAACTAAAATACACAGGAGTTGCAAAAATTTGACTTCTTTTTTTTAATTTAATGGTGTCTCCTATTTTATACATGAACCCATAAAATAAAACACAAGAGTTGTCAATTATGCATTACGCTAAATGTCAGATTTTCTCTCGTCTGGTACCTCATGAAGCAATTAGCTGATATGCATTTAAACAGCCTTTTAATTAGTTTCCTAGAGTAACCTGTCAGAAAGAGTGTTTTATTTTTTATTGACCTGCAGATGCTAGTGAAAGTGGAAGCAGTTTTTATTTCTTGGCCTGATTTCTTCATGAAGACCGATATATTTTTTATAGGGAAACATGGTAACTGGATTAATAAACAAGCTAAAAGAGCTTTAGGGTACAGATATGCTTCTGCATGAAAGCATCTCTGCAACTTAGGTCCAGATCTTCTGAGGACTGGTTTAGGGACTGCACAGTTTAACCGACAAAAATCCATCACAGATGTTAGTGCCTCTTTTATTTCCTTTAATCCAAGCAACATCCTTGAGGTACAGTGTTCATTGTTGTGGACCTCAAACTTATCAAACTGTTTGAGCTTATCTCTCAGTCATCCTCTTCAGATTCGAGTTTGCTCAATTGCCATGGAATTGTAGCCGTACAAACTTTGCACCTCTGTAGAAGGACCTCATAACCATATTCTCTTAAGGGTTAAAGAGATACCATCAAAAGCTCCACAGCAGCTTTGAGGAGCAACTTGTACAGCCACCATTTGAAGGGCCTAGTTAACAACATGGGATACAGACTGAGCTAATTTAGAGTGACTTAGGCAAGGAATATGACTCCAGGGATGTTAAATGAAACCGAGATGCTTTTGTTGAATTTCTGATTTTTGATTATGTGTGGTTTGAATGAAGTGTGTTTTAAGATGAGTTAACAAGTTTGTCTTAGCTCAGTAAAAATAAGACACCTGAATTTAGAAGGTTGTGTTTTTTTTCTTTAGTAAGAAAAATAGGTCTGAGACTATTTTCTATCTTGAAATTTGGTTAGCTTGCTTTGTTTATTTGGTAGACTAAATATTAAGACAGTTTGTGAAGCTTAGTGAACTCCAGACTCAAATACGTACATCTCATTGTCTGCTAAGGTTAACTAAGGCTTTTTATTTCTGTGGAATGTTCCTGTATTTGAGTAAAAATAAACACAGTTTATAGTATTCTGTGCATGTCACTGCAAAAAATAAAAAAAATATATAATTTAACATTTGCAGTAATTATCGGATTTGTCAGTGAGAAGCACAGTAACACGGCTGTAATATGTCTTTTGTTTTAAGCGGAGTATACAACTCAAATGGTGGACAAGCTCAGAAGGTAAGATTTTATCATTCATTGATTTTCAAGGGTGATCATTCATATAAATATGCCTTTTTTATAACTTACACTGCCACAGAAACCTACATGAATAGTCTCAACAAAATATACAAATTCTCCTGTTCTCTAGATATAATGTTTCTCGTCCAATGTCCCACCCCTGCTCTTGGCTGTGTATTGCAGTCCTGCAGCAGCTGGTGGTGGTCCTGCTTCATCAGCAGCTTTCTTCAAATGTAAATTGGTGTTTGAAATTAGTTTATTAAGGAAACACAATAGCTTTTTCAACTTGCAAAAAAAAGTACACAGAACAGAAAATGTTTCCAGTGAGATAATCTCAAAAGCAATGGAATTCTGTTACAACACACGTTTTGGCTGGTTTCTGTAGATACAAACAAAAGGTAAATTTATTGCTTGCTAAGCAAATTCAGTTAGTGTATTAGTGAGACCAGTGAAAAGTTTCATGTGAACACCTTGTCATCACCCACCTTTTTCTCATTTTGTGTCAGTGCTGCAATTCTTGCTGCTCTTCACACACTGGAATGTGCATATATATGTGTAATGTTTAAAGTGGCATCAATATACATTTTGCACTCAAAAATAGAAAGTAAGCTTCTACAGCCTAAAATGTAAGCCTACACCTTTAGACCTGTGTAAGCTGAGAGGTCTGCAGCCTGTTCTCCCACCACGGCAAAGAGTTAATGTGATCTCTGCTACTGTGCCTGCCTCTGTCTGCATGAGCCTCGGAGTTATCATGAGCATCGCAGTCATCGCAGTGCCAGTATTATTGTGCTGCAGGGCTTTGGTTACTGTTACCACTGCGGGGTCCGGAGTTCAGGTACATTTTAACACACTGCAACTCAAACAAAACCAAGTTATTAAAAGGGACATGTGAATACTGTCTATATATGTAGAATTTAATACAAGGGTGTTTTTATCTTTTTCTTTCTTAGATTTTCTCCTCAACTAGACTGTAATGCTGAAGGTGTTGCTACCTGATACACTTTATTCTCTGTATTTATCACATTTAATTGGCTAAGTCAAGGTTAGATGATTATTAAGCACAGTGAAAACTTAAATGATTTGTTGCAGATTAGCACGGATATGGCCCCCCATACATGTTCCTTTGTTCATGCCTCTGAACAGTTCTTATGTAATAGCAACTATCCACATGATGAAATACTAAACGAAGGCTGGGAAACAGTAAGAAATAAGGAGAAGACACCAGATGTATCATTAATACATGACTTCTTTGAGTAGGATTAGGATGACACTTTTACTACTCAGAAACAAAATTTGCTTGGATACTGAGCTATCCTATTTAGCACTGCTCACCAGCCAGCTGTTCATGCTTTCCATGCCAATGTCAGCAGGGAAGTCTTCCTGTCTCTGCCTTACCAGGATGATCATCAGGTTCTTTTAAAATACAAAACCAAAGAGGAGGGCCCCACTCTTCAAGCATAATTGCACTAGAGGAACCAATTAAGCGCTTCTCTATGAGATCGAGCCCAGCGGGTTGATGTAACATTTGGGTTCCCAGCAAGTCTGCAGAGTTTGTATGAATAGAACCCCTTGAAAACCAGATTGGCTCATTTGAGAGGCCACTTACAGTGCCGCAGTTTGCTTTAACCTGCCAAAACCCTGATATCATCTCAGGAAATATAATGCTACAAATGAAGTATTTCACACAAGAGAAGCTGTGCTGTTCCATGTCTGATTCTGCCATCCTCCTTGAGCCATATTTGATGAAAAACCATTATTTTATAAACTGCTTATGTTGGTTGGGATGTTTCAAAATAACATTATCCACTGAAACTCTTAGTCAGCATAATTTGGGCCTCATGGATTCGAAATTCAGCAGTTCTCAACAACCTGATCTGGCAACATAAGACTAAGACAAGCCCATAGCTGTAACAATTTTTTAAATTTGGCATGTGTGCTGTTTTATATGCGACCAAATAGCACATCACTGAAAATTTACTAAACACCCTTTTTCAAATTGCTTTTGTGAAAATGAGACAGACACTTCTACATGCTTTTGTTTAGGCTGCAAAAACCAAGCACCTTTTTCTTGTTTTGCAGTACCAGGTGCGGAAAATAATTGGATGTGTTTAAACAGTCATTATGGTTTACATTAAGGTTTAGTC
This sequence comes from Scatophagus argus, assembly GCF_020382885.2. Taxonomy (NCBI): domain Eukaryota; kingdom Metazoa; phylum Chordata; class Actinopteri; family Scatophagidae; genus Scatophagus; species Scatophagus argus. Next base: position 14,500,334 of record NC_058509.1, read on the forward strand.
AAATGGACAGCACATTAACTAAAATGTTTTCTTTTTCTTTCTCTTCAATTATCTCAGGGGGGGTTGTGCTATTTCCAACCAGATAATGCCTTATTAACATCATATTATAGCTTTGTCTTCAATATTTCATACTACTGAAAACCAATGACAATTCTTAGCATAAAGATAATTATTGTTTAAATCGTGGTTTGCATGAAAGGTGAATCACAAGTAATAGAATGCTAGAAAAGAAGTGCCATATTACAATATCTCATACTATTCCATGGAAGGCTCAGTGAAGAAAGTTAAGGACTACAACCGATCATGTTTTTTTAATATATATATATATATACTGTATATATACATAGCCAATATTGCCCATGAGAAATCTGAAATCACCTATTTATTTTTCACAGTAAGAAGCTCCTACTGGCAGCTATTACATCGGCTGGAGATTTGCCCCATATCCCTGATGTCATTGTCGCCCATTGTTTTCAAAATTGCGCTTCAAACAGCTTGCTGAGACAACTGCTATCTGGACATATTCGATCTATAATTTGAAACGACATGTGATTTGCCGCATGTGAAGGCATCACAAACATGCAATGAAAAAAGAAGTGATTCCATTTTGCAGTGTAATGTGAGAAAGTCTTACTTATACACCAATCAGCCTCAACATCAAAACCACCTGCTTGATATATTGTAGGTCCTCCTTATGTTGCCAGAACAGCTCTGACCTGTCAGGGCAGTAGACACAGGACCTCTGAGAGTATTTTGTGGTCACCAGCATCGGAATGTTGGATCCTTTGGGTCCTGTGCATTGAGGGTGGGAGGGTGGATTCAGCTTATTCCGGTGCATCCCACAAATTCTCGATCAGGTTGTGATCTGGGGAGTCTGCAGTCTGTTGCTGTGGTTCTTGAAACATTTCTGAGCTCTTTTTGAAATGTGGGGTGAGGCATCCACTGGATTGCCAGAACCCAAGGTTTCCCAACAGAACATCGTATTGTTAACAGATGGTTGTTGTTCACTTCACTTAATGTTTTGGCTGATAAGTGTGTATATAAATGTTATATCTTAAACACTATCATTTGGATTAACATGTAATTTCATACAGGCAGTCATGGTCCCCAGAGGATGAATCCTACATGCCATGATGATCCCATGACATCTCCTCTAGTGCTGTTATGAGGTTGACATTTTGTTTTTGTTTTTTTTAAACAAACTGTTGTTTATATTGCCTTGACATTTGATACAGTTACTCATCTTGCCTGTAGGATTAATTATCATAGTTAGAGTGACTTTCCATCAGGCATCTCAAACTGGTCCACAGGAGGGCTGGTGTGGCTGCAGGTTTTCTTTCCAACCAAGTAGCAGCACACCAGACTTGACTCATTTAATCAACTGATCTCCGTCTTCAGACAGTTGATTGGTCAAACGGTGTGCTCTTGGTTGGTTGGCACAAAAACCTGCAGCCACACCGGCCCTCCTGTGGACCAGTTTGACATATGTGATCTAGATCCATTGTCAGGTCAGTATTTATGTATAGCTAATACTGGCTGAACCGACAGCATTTTCATCAGTCTAAGCTATATTTTGTGCGTTTTGTTGCTACTTCAGGGAAATACTTATCTTAAAGGATAATGTAACTGAAGTTATGAGTTGGAACACCGTCACGTTCCTCACATTCTGCAAATTCTCATTTTGTTCCATGCTACCATGTTTATGATTTAGACAGGCACAAACTACCTGGTTATTCTCCAGAACCTCATAATCTATGATATATGAGGCTTCTGTGGGGCCTGCATAGGTCATAAGAAGTAATCAAATGCCTCAGAGGCCACCATTAAATGCTTGTTTTTATAGCATGCCCAATGACAGATGAATGACACTGTGATTTGTCCACGTGGAAACTAAACTGAAACCAGTGGACATTATGAGAGCATGTTTACTTGCCTCTGAACAGCCAGAACCACAGTACCTTAAAATTGAAAGACACATTCAACTTTTCTCTCTGTCTTCTGTCCTTGTTTGTTAATTGGTCTGCCTTTGTGTGAGTTACCATTAGACTCTCTTCTGCACAGTTGACTGGGGAGGGTTTAGTGGATGGTCTTGTTGCCAGCAGAGAAGGGAATACATTGCAGATACATCTCATGCCTCTCCAGTGGCTTATTAATGCCTAAGTTGTCCCTCAGGTCAGAGAGCTGTAAACACTCATGAATGTTATGAGCCGCTTCAGCCATAAACGCTAGAAAGGCCAGTGAATTTGAGTTAAGTTGCAAGACTAAAACACCAAAGTGGCTGTGGAGGGCTGTTTTTTTAGATTATTAACATGAAAAAAAAACCCCACTGTATTTCTTTTAAACATCGCTTTGATTATCACCTTGTCAGCACCCTCCTTTTTCTTTTCTCTATCTCACAGTATGCATTTCCTTACCATTTCATTGATAAAAGCTTTCTCCCTCCCTGTCTTTGTGGTGTCCATCAGTGTGCTCCATGGTTAGAGGGCTGCTGTTTTCACAAGGAGAGGAAGGGCATGTCTTGCAAAGGGACATGTCATGTGGAGAAATGCCCAGTCAGTTAGGAGAGAGCCCCGGGGTCTAGAGCAGAGCAGCCAGGCAGACACTGAGAAAGAGGCGAACTATCTAGGCGAGCCAATGTGCTCCCTGGGCCAAGCTGGTTTCAAGAAAGAGACAGACGCAGAGAGAAAGAGATGGAGAGAGGACATAAAGAGAGTCCGGTGGCAGACTCATGTGGTTGCTGATGGAGTTGGCACTGTTGTAGCATGCTGCAATAAATAGAGAAGCTCTGCACAACGAACTCTAGGTATGGGTTGTGCACAAAGGAGCACTGAATATTTAAGAATTACATTTCTGAAATGTACTGAATGTAAATCCCTTCGTCCCTTCAAGTAAGTACATACGTTCAATCACATCTGCAAGTTTTTGGCTTCTCAAAATGTTTCAAAAGGAACTAAATGACAAAAAAGTTGTATTTTATAGCCTTGAAAACGGACTCCTTTTTTTTTTGTTTCTCTGATCTGGTGACTACCGCCATTTTGGCATAATTATAATTATGGCATTATATTTAGACACAAAACTATATGGTTAAAATTTTAATGCAGTACATGCACATATTGTTTGTAGTTTGTTTTCAGTAGTTGCCGTGACGTGACAAAATGTGGAAAAGTTGCAGGGGTATGAATACTTTTGCAAGCAACTGTATGTTGCATAATGACTTAATCTAGTTCTGAAGAGGAAACAAACGTATCAGTTCGAGGCATTGTCAATGAAACTCTGGAATTTATTGCCAATTTCCAATTTAGAGCAGTAAGTAATTTTGCTTATAGTATCTGTGGATTTATAAACGATGAAATGTATCTGGTATTTTATTTATTTATTTACATTTTATTTCTTATTTCTTTTTTTCTTATGTTTGTGTGACAGTGTTGTTTACAATTTTAAAAAAAAAGAATTCTTTAGGAGTTTGTAAAAAATAGAGAGAAGTTGAAAGATAGGGGAAATAGAGGGCCAAATCTCACACATTCTTTATATGACCTTCAAGAATGTGTGATTGGAAAATTCATCCTCATTAGAAAAACGGATAATAAAATGATTCTTAAAAAGATTTTCTTAGCATGGCATAAACAAAGAAAAAAAACCCCTCAATTTTGCAAAAAGTTAATGAGTTGGCACACTGTCTTTTTATTGTGATGAAAGCCTGATTTTGACATATTCTGAACTGGAATGTTCTGCTTCATATAACATACCATATAATGTGACAAAGTGGACAGGGTACAAGGACAGAAGAAGAAGGTGGGGTTGCGGGGTGGCAATAAAGTGAGGCAAGGAACATTAAGATGAGAAGCAAAGGGTAACTGAGGTGAAGTGAGGTGAAGAAACGGAATGGAAGTCTAGGGAGGGGAAAAGAGGAATCAGCCAAGTGTACGAGTTTAATGAAGTATCATGACTCCCTCACTGTTGTCTGTCCTCCTCCTCTGACTCTCCCTAAACTCTACGGTGTCACCCCAACAGGGAAGGTGTTGCTGTGACTGCTGCTGAGACCAACCTGTCATGGTGTCTGAACTAATTTGAAAATATGACCCTGGTTCTGGAAGGGCTGAAATGGATTATGGGGGGGGGGGGTAATGTGATTCTCAAGCATTTCTCCTGAAATTAAACAGTGTCTTGTGATGAATGAGATAGAATCAATTCCAATATTTGCTCAATGCTAACACTGTGGCATGACTGATCTAATATTTATTTATTTTGCCACAACCCATTTCCTTCTATGGATCCAGCTGTTTAAATAATAATAATAATTCTGATAATTAATATATTGGCTTCATAATTATGTTAAAAAACAAATAGCATGAACTCTAAATATATGATTATGACAAGCACGAAACAAATGAGAGATTTGAAATTTACAGTTTGATAACCCAGTCTTCATGATCCATTCGCCCTATTTATGAAACCATGGTATAAGATAGGATGCACATTTGCGAAGGTGGGTTAGGGTTGGTTAAGGACATTGTACCGATTGTTTTGTAAGTGACAACTGTTTTGCATTGTCTGTTATTGGTAGGCTCCAATCCAAACACAACTGAATCTGAATCATGCTTGCAGAATATTAGCTTTCCAGCACACTGCTGAGCCAAAGGGCTCTGTGAGCTGAGTGGACTAGAAATTTTTCCTATCACCAAGTGGTATCATAAGGTTCATCCTATTTAGTGGAGTATTGAACAAAGTTTTGTTTGGATAGGAACCTTATTTTTCTTTGGTAAGTGACCATCGTATGAGTGGAGTAATGCCCTTCAAGGTGTCCATAAATGGACGTTTTTCATTAATTCCAGATTATCCCCTTTTGGTTCTATTTCTTTATCATTACTATTGTTTAAAACTCTGGACCTATCCAAGAAGAATGGGTTCTGTTAATATAAATACTGTGCGTCTGTAGAGACGTCAAGGGGAATGCCAAAACATAGGTATTCAACAACCTGAGAATGAATTCCCCAGACCTACTTATATAATTATAGCAGAGCCATATAAAAAGCAGGCACCTCCCTCCTCTCCCTCTACTCTTTATGTCTCTCTCTCTCTCTCTCTCTCTCAAGACAGAGAATTAAAAAAAAAAAAAAACTTTATGAAAATGAATGAGAAAAATGTAAAATGAGGAGAGGAAGAGACAAAGGAAAGCCACTTTAAATCGAGCACCTTTTAATCAGTGCTCTCTCGATGGGGGACATAAAGATAACAAGGAAGAGAGAGGCTCATGTTGGCTCTCTTGGAGGCTAAAGTCGTAGATTTATGGCTAGCTGGGGAGAGTCCTCTCAACCATATTTAGGACACAGTGCCAAGCTCCTGGCGACAGGGATTACACAGGCAAGGGCATCCACAGACAAGTTATGAATTTATCTGGGATTTAAACTCCCAACCTGCTGCACATGCAGGTGGCCATGTACTGTCCTTCACCAACGCCTTGCAGGAAAGGTCCACCTTCAGATACTTGTACATTTCATTCCAAAGGTCATCATGTCTACTGTCAGATCTACTTTTTGTACCCACTTTGTCATTGTGTCAACTTTAATTTTGCATCAGATAATGATATTGTATTTTTTTACTGCGAGCAATCTCAAGAGAACTGGTTTCAGCTGAGCAAGAAATTCAACATCATGTCATTATATTGCTTTATCCATACTGATGCAAATGTCTAGAACCTGTGGCACTTTTTCGCTGAGCAACTCGGAACCCAGCTATAAAATGCATTAATAGTTAAACTGAGGTAAAAAGATTCTCTGACCTCTCAAGCTTTTATGGATCATGTATTCATAACCACTTGTCAAATGAGTGCTAAAATGACACTGACTAAGTGAAAGGGTACTAAAATCTGGTTAATCTACAAAAAAGCAATTCATCAATTTGAACAAGACATTGCACTGGTCAAAGAATCTGCAGTGTATTGCATTGTATTTACACAATTAAAAAACACATCAGTCCATACACTGCATTAAGCCCATTGGGCATGTTTTGTGGGTTATCTCTAGATAGTTTTTCTGAAACCCAGTGGCTGAGTTAGTGGTTGGGTAATCACTAGTGACTGTTTTCTCATGGCTCATGACTGTCCCTCCTCCAAAATTCTATTTCTGTGCCAAATTATCTAATAAAGTACTCTATTTATATTGGTGTCACTTCAAGGATAGTGGTATTGGTACTGGTATTGTCATTTTTAAACAATATACCCAGATCTTTGTTTGACCCCCATTATAGCCTAAATAGCTACTTAAAAGCAAACTTAACGGAAAAATGGACACTTAAACATAGACCAGCATGATAAGATCTACACTATATAGACAAGGGATTGGGACACCTGACTACTACACCAACAGGGACTTTTAAAGGATTATCTTATCTAATGAGATTGCATTCTATATGCATAGGCAGCTTTGCAGGTATATAACAGTTTCCACTGTTCTGGAAAGGCTTTTCACAAGGTTTTTGAGTGTGTGTTTCTGTGGGAACTTTTGCCCATTCATGCAGTAGAGCATTTGTGAGGTCAGGCACTGCTGTTGGATGAAAAGGCCTGGCTCACAATCTCCATTCCAGTTCATTCTAAAGGTGCTGGATGGGGTTGAGGTCAGGGCTCTGTGTGGGCGAGTCAATTTCTTGCACACCAAACTCATCCAATGATGTCTTTATGGACCTTATTTTGTACATTGGGACATAGTCATGCTGGAATAGAAAAGTTCCTTCACCAAACTGTGGCCACAAAGTTGGCATGTGAATGGCATGATGTGCACTTGGAGTTTTTACTTTCCTTCTGCTAACATGGCGGGCAGCCGGCCACAAGGGGGCAAATCAAATATTTTGGTTTCACTTTTGTATCTTACATTTTGTTAAGAGAATGGTTGACAAACCTATGTTCAAAACAATGCAACAAATTGCTTTTACTTCTATGCCTGAAAAAGGATTACCTGCATTTACTGAGGTTTTTAATTTTGGACCTGATGTTTTCTTGACTAAAGTGCTTTACTAAACTATCTTTTTGTAGCTTTAGATCATTTTTGTTGTCAACTAGATTTTTGAACAAGGAAAAGAAGAATACAATGCCAAACTACATAATGGGCATTGTTTGTAAGCTTTAATTTCTGCTGCCTCTGCCAAAACAAGTGAGAACACAATATTTTCTAGAACAAGAAGATGTGAACAATTTTTCCAGTTGAAAAATGTTTCCTGTAATCTTTCAGTGTAAGCAAGCATGGCAATGACACTTTCAACCGAAGCGCATTACAGCTCTGTAGACTGACTCAGATTGTAGTTCGTGAACGATGCACTACTATTTTCTACAGACATTTTGCAGTAGAAAGATGTTATTTTCCTTCTGAGTTAACAGGGAGATACTGGGTAGGCCCTGTGGAGTTTTTGCTACAGGCAATTTCATACATTGGATTATTGATGTCCTTCAGAATTCAATCAAAAATAATATTAAATGCCACTGACTCATTGTACATTGTTTTTTTTCTTTTTTTTTCAGCACTAGATTTGGGGGCTGTAGATTTTGTCATTATCCTCATAAGCTTCTCTTCCTCTCCTCTTCTATCAGCACTGCTCTAGGTGGTCTGCTCCACTGCTGACCAACACATCCATGCCTTTAGGCAAAGCAGCAGGCGCAACATTTCCTCTGCAATAATTCCACATTGTGTCCGAGCAAGCACTTTTGTCCCTTCCAAATGGAGCGCATGGCCTTTAAGTAACTAACCCGGACATAATGATGCCTGGGAGGGAGGGGCATGGCTCAGGGAGGGGTGGTGGCTGTTGGAGGAGTGCTCACACCCTGCAGTCCCAGTTTGTTATGACTGTTTGCTAGCCGTAGGGCCACTGCTGTGCTCTGGATGCTGTGTCCTGTGGTGGTACATCTGACAGGCAGAGAGCTCCTGTTTCACACTGTACTATTTCCATTTTGAGTCAGTGACTGACAGCATGATGTGTTTCTTGACATTTCTGACTACCCAGAGGGCAAATCTGTGTGTGTGTATTTGTGTTCATCTGACCACTATCTCATGCACCCACTGCTTTTCCAGTTTTTCCACTTCTCTTTCTCCCTAGACAGCGATGTTTTTACAAAAGTAGTCGTGACTCTTTTCAGGCTCTTAAATGGTCTTTATATGTTTCACTTGGGATCTCCATCCACTAAATATACTGGCAAACCAAGGAAAAACAAAGTGCTTGCCAGCATTTCTCACACTTGTGAAGTTTAGTTTTATTGATCAAGTTATTTAGAGCTACAAATATCTATCAATTTAGAGGGCATTCCAGTGTGTCTGTGGAAAAAGTATAAAGGAAATGGTACTTGGAGAGAAAGCCAGACACAAAGGGTGATGTAATGAAGTGATAATTCTTTTACTGTCTGCTGTTAGAAAACTCTTGCTGACTTTGATAGATGTGTCTGGCCGAATAATATGACATTTCCACACTGCAGCAGGAACTCAGCTTGAAATGTCAGGCTGCCCAATACCCCCTCCTCTGCCCCCTCTTTCCACTTTTGGTGCACTATGGGATTGGGTGAGCATGTATGTTTGTGTAGACATATGTGTGGGTCTGTATTTTCCTTTGTCCTGTCTCCAAGGTAACGGCAGAGTGGAAAGTCAGATACCCCCATCGCCCCATCCAGTGTTTCCTCTGCACCCTCTTCACTCTAGTCTTTTGTTGCTGTTTTTTTGGGGGGGGGTGTGGGAAGGTTTATTCTCATGACAGCTTGTCAAAGCTTGTGTTTGACGTGTCTTCTCAACACAGTGTAGACCATAAGTTTAGGTATTGTCAGTGTCCACCAGCCCGGGTCTGATAAGAAAAAGCATTTAGTTAAATATGCTGTTGTTGGAGCTTGCGTTTACTCTGGCAACCTTGCAGGTTTATAAAGGGAAAATTACCTAACAAAAGCAAACTGAAAGCCATCTATGCACTCTGCAGAACAATTGCTATGACATAAGCTTGCTTCAGTTTAGTACTGAAATTAAATTTGTTCACAGTTGTCTTCCATCAGATTTCCTTGACTTATTTGTGTTGACTTTTGTTTCTTGTGTTGGCTACAGCACTGATCTATGCAGATGTAATGTTCTTGCTAGCTATCTTTTAGATGGATTGTCTTTTTTCCCCACATCACTCCAGACGCTGGTTCCACTTTGAAATAGACAACAGACTCAACCAGAAGGTTTGTCATTTAGCAGATTTAGTTTCTCAACTAAATATGTGTAATGGTAACAAAAAATCAATCTAGAAGTGAACAAAGAAGTTTGAAGAAGTCAGACATTTGCAAGTTTTACTCTGGATTGTTTGGACTGTTTGGTATTCTGAAGCAAACTGACTACCACAGCAGCCTGAAGATGTTCTTGCATTATCACGCAACCCCCACACAAGATTTAGAGGTCTTCATCAGTTTAATTTAATAGTGGAAAGGATTTTGATTAACTGAGCTGAACAAATAGTGTTTTAGTCAAGCTTTAGTCTGCACATTATTCTGTTTGGAGGAGATTAGAACACAAGAAGACTTTTCACAGTACTATACTTTCTGGCACAAAGTCTGGCCCATGCAGATCTTGACATTTTATTAATGGTTGCTATGTGCTTTAAAGTTTGTTCCAATTGTGTCACAAATGGTGACTGCAGGGAGCAGGGAACACCTCTTTGCAAAACTACAAAGAAGGAGGGAAGGTGGAAGAACCAGGATCGTGTAAAATTTGTTTTTGTGTTTATGTGTATTTCTGTATATTCATGACTTACCTACCTACTTAATTCTTCAGTTCGGCTCCACTTTGTTTCATTCTCAGAAAATTCATTCAGTGAATTTCCTAAAGTGCTAATAAAGCACAGGTATTGCAGTTAAGCACTTTGTCTTGTTTGTGTTTATATGCTGTACTGCATCCTTGCATCCTTTTCTGGCCTTGAAATTGAATCTCAAATGAACATTATTATTTACTTGTTTGTCAAAAGTGACAGGAGCAAAGCATCTTTCTTACTCAAAATAATGTTGGATCTGCCTTTCTGGGTGTCTCTCCCTCCTTATATGCCACCTACATCTTTCTATTCTTGTCGTAGACAGAAGAGCCCTATGAGGCATCGAACAACACAGATCCAAGCTGACAGCTTCAAATAACAGTTAACAGTTCTTCTGCCTCGTTCCTTTTGACAAATTCACAGTGCTGTAATGTTAAATGGAGTGTACTGCAGACGAGGGAGCAGTACAGGTGATCTCTGACACCACGCTGACTTCACCTCAAAGCCCTTATCTTAAAACCATCAATTGTAAGTCACGCCAACCCTCCTCTTTTCACTCTGTCATGTTCCACCATGTTAATTTCCACTCGATGGAACCTGTCACTTTCTTTATTGTCATCTTTGTGCCATGACTTGTGTGTTTTCCTCATGTTTCCTGGTCAACTTGATTGGCATTTTTCACAACCTTTCAGACACTGGGATATGGGTGAAAAGGTGTACTGGAATAATTCTACACTGTTATTCAGAATTATGAAAATTTAAATCCAGCTGATATTAATTTGTAAGTTTTCTCTGTTTGTTATATGCAAAACTTGTGTAATGTATTAACTTTGTTCTCCCTCCATTACCTTGTTGTAGCAACTTAAGCACGATTCAACTTTTTTATGGTTATGTTTAACTACTGAAAAAATCAAAAATGGCTTGGGAGATGAAATAGGATGTGTTTACTTAAGATTGTACCAAAATCATTTCTTTCCCTAATTCTAATCTAATTAAAATGCTTTTGTTGCGTAACAGTCTAAGTCAGCTCGGGAATAAATATAATAAATAAATGAGGCATTTCTGTTACTGTCATTTTGCTAATAAACTCAATTAGGGAAAGAAATTAGTTATAGTATGAGTGTAATTATTGGGAACCAGGGTTGTTTTTTTGTGTTTTACTTATGGTTTGTTGTACAAGCTAACTGACAGAAACGTGCACTGGTAACATCAGTATATCAGTGTATACCTAAATACCTCATAGTCACTTGTAGGAGGACACTGTCTGTGCCAGTCCGTGTGTCGCGGATCCTCTTGCTATTTATGTTGATGCCCACATTAACATGTTAGTGTTGCTATAGAGCCTGTCAGAGCAGCACTGCTCATGTGCAGCTGCAGTGACACGTCATCTATAGATTCACAAGCAGCCTATTTTTCTGCATGACGAGCATGTTTTGCAGCAAACATATACTGTTGGTAGTCATACTGACATCATACCAGCAACATTACATTAGTTAAAAAAAACACTGCAGACCCAAGTGAGGAGGTGGATCTAAGGGGAAATGATTGAAGTTTCAATCTCTTGAAATGATATTACAGGCAGGTGAGTGAATCCAGCCCTATGACTGATCAAACTCTTCTTCCTCTTCTTCTGGTTTTCCTCCTTCTGCTTTTGCTTTTTGGTAGGCCAGAAGCTGCTGCCTCTTGCTGTTAGACTTGAGCTGTGCACATGCACAATTAACCCCACAGGCGTCACCAGTGTACTTTGATGTCAAACGCATGCAGGATAGCAGGTCTGCTAGAATATGTGAAGGACATGAAAAAAATATAAACCTTTGGTGAAGGGCACTATTTTTACGGTATTCTCTTTCTCTCAGCATAAAACAATACTAGCATCACCTTAATTACTGATAGCCAGCACCAAGCCAACTACCCTTTTTGTGTGGAGATGAGTCAGTTTTAGTACCAAATGGTGTGAGCACAGGCTGTCAATCACTTTTGTCAGCCTTTTCTGTATGTTTTTAATTCCTTTAAGTCAGAAATATGAGTGAATAATTTTAAATATGAGGGAATTAGAGAAGAAAAGAAAAAGTCAGAGGAAACAACTAAATTACATGACTTTACAGCCCTCACAATGGTCATTTCTATTAAACAAACTGTTCTATTATTTCTGTATTTCTTGAATACAAATACAAATGTCCCGCTCAAACAAAAAGTAAACCCCTCCAACCTTTCGTGTCATGTCATGCATACATCTGTTAAAAACCCAATAATACAAGACCCGTGTGTACAGCACATTTCTCATCAACAGAGCCATTGTGGTGGAACCCACCACCCTGATTGCTTTCCCTTCTTTCTGTGCACATTTCTTTCATTTTCTCCAAACCTCGCCTCCATTCACCCTTTTGTTTCAAAGCAGCCACTTTAATTACTTTAGCCCGCGATGTGAGCTTTGCGTGACGGCTTTCGCTCAAGCCCGCCATTAGGGAATATGAGGAGAGATGATTTGTATTAATGATGGGTGGCGATGGAGGGGAGATGACGAAAAGGAGGAAAATGATATGAGACAGAAGGAGAGGAGGAGCTGTCAAGAGAAATGTGTCTGATGAGCCCCAGATCATTGCTCAAATGAAGCTTGTCCAACCTTTTACCTTTCAGCCCATTATCAATTGTTTATCCGTCCATCAGAATGATTTTTGCATGCTTGAGCCAGATCCACAAAGCAGCACCGCCATGTCTAAGCACATATGCAATGAGTTAACCTGAAATATTGAGTGGAGAATGATGTGTTTTGTTTTGTTTTTTCAAAGTAAATGTATGCTGCATAAAATATGTGTAACATATCACCATTCTTGAATGTTAACATGCTTAAGCTGTAGGCATCTCAGATTGTGAGGCATCTCATCACTTGGTGCTGATGCGAATCCCGAACATGTTAACAGACAAGAGGTGAGCTCAGTTGTTCTCTTAGGCCTTCAGGTGATGCAGGCCTCCACGGAGTTTTGTCCAACGCAAGCTAAGTGTTGATCAATGCAGCGATCGAGGGAGGGCAGAGGGAGGGGAGTACAAACAGAGGAGAGAAAGGCCACTGCCATCGTTCTTCCATGACGCTGAGGATGTGGATCCGCTGGGCTCCCAGGCTAAATTAAAACAACCGGCATCCCATTGATTCCAGCGCTGACAGGGACCATACATCACCTTACAGCCAGGGAGAGAGGAGGAGAGGATAAAGAGAGAAAGAAGAAGAGAGAAGGGGGGAGTGTAATAGAGAAGCAAAGAACACATTCAGAAAAGAAAATGATAACCAAAATGATAGGAGGAGAAAATAAATAAGAGGAGGGTAAAGAGAGTTGGAAAAAAGACATCTTTAGAAAAGAAAGAAGGCAAGGGAGGTAGTTGGACGGAGCAGAGGCAAGGAAGAAGAAAAGATGGCAAACCAGACGAAAGCAATCGTCCAGTGACAAGTCAATTTATTTCCTATGCATGGCTGATGATTACTAGGAGGAGAGAAAACCTTTTGGTCGAGAACTGGAGATGCAGAAGAAGCAGAAAGACAGCAGTCGTGACATTTTAGTAAGCTGTTGACAAAGCCAGTTGGGATGGCTGGAAATAGAAAAACCCAGAGGAAAAATCTTTTGCTCAGAATAGGATTTTCTTTAACTCTTAAGGAAGAAGTAAGATCTCAATTATATGTCTTTTTGAGATTGTTGTTGCTGAGTTGTTACTCCTAAACCCTCCTTAGGAGAAAGGGGGAGACATGGGTGAGAATGAGTTTGGAGCATTAGGGAAAAAATGAGAACCAGCAACTCTGAGACTGTAAAGTTAAGTGAGTCACACTTTTATTTGCATAATGTTGTAAACATGTTTGCAACTTTTTACTTGCAACATCAGTGTTAAGAACTTTTTAAATGTACTAAAAACAAACAAACAAACAAAACAAAACAAAACAGTGCACTGTCAGTTCACTATTCTCACTGTGGTTATTGATGCCCAAAAACATTTGCTCACAATCCTCCTAATATAGTCAAGCATAGTCATTTCTTTTCTAATTTTATGCTCCATTTATTTCTCCATTTCCATTCACCCATAGCATGTTTGTTCTGTATTTTAATTTTTACCCAAAGTACTTTGTTATCTGTTAACTGTTTTGTTCTACATCCTGACAACATTGTAAATGAGGATAACTCCTCATAGCTTTAGTTTAAGGTAAAACAATTGCTAATATGAAACTGAATGGTTAACTATAACACCAAAAATGTGTGTTTTCCCTTTTCAGGCATTTAACTTGATTAATACTTAAAGAAAGTCTTTTCCTCTTACAACCTACTCTCTATACTGTCTCTTCTGGGTGTAGTTTTGTGGTTTGTGGTATACCGTGAAGCATTTGATATGCAGTGCAATGCCACATTTCTTGCAAGCAGTGCGTCCGTTACATCTTTGGCGTCTCTGGTATTTTCTGCCTGTGTTGTGGGGAAATGGTGTAGGTTGTCAAATCTGGCAGCTTCACAGTTTGCCTTACCCGGTGCTGACTTCCTTATGTGGCCACTTGGTTTCTTTTCGTGGCACCAGAGGAGACTGTGGGCAACTCTGGAAGGTGAAGACATCTCTGTTTCCTTCCTTCTTCTAAAACAAACTTTATTGTCAGTATATCTTTACATACACCGAAATCATTCTCTGCATTTACCCCATCACTGATTGAGCACACATACAACATGCAGTGAAACACACAGGAGCTGCCATGTCAGGCGCCCGGGGAGCGGTTGGAGGGTTAGATGCCTTGCTCAAGGCAAGTCAGCTGTTTTACTAATGGAGGGGTAGAGCATTGATTAATTACTACACCCCCCCACCCAATTTTTTTTCCTGAACCAGCAGCCCTCCATTTACAAGTCGCTTCTCCAACCTCTAGTCTAGGCCATGGCTGCCCCCAGGATCTGAAATAATGACACAATGAATTAATGAATCAACTCTGTATGAACAACAACATGTACCTGTAGTAGCACCACACTGTGGCTTGACTATCACTACTTTTGGGACCAGTTCTGTAGCAGTTCACACACTGATTGTGTAGATCTATACCTCCTCTATGTGTACTATAGTCCTTGATGCATGTAGTCTTTTTCACTTTGCCCATTGTGCGCTTCTATTTGCTCCGTCTTTGAATGTCGACATCCTTCTCCAGTCAGTTAGACCAAAATGCTGTCTTTCCATCTCACAGTTTTCTGTTTTTGTCCAGATATTCAGCATCACCTCCCAAAGGCACCTCTCCACATCTTCTTCAACATCTTTGCAGGTAAAACTGGTGGAGCAGAGAGTTGATTTTCACGTAATGTGCCACAGTTGCCACCCTCGCCCACCCCCACCCCCACTCCCCAGCCCAGTGAAGGTCACGAAGGGTTTGTCGTGGTAATGTGGACTTGCAAGTACGTGGCACCCCAGTATTCTGTGTTAAGCCAAGACCCACACTTGGACCTTGATCCTGTCCAGATCCAACCAGTAACATGTAACATCCTGCATAAGGCTCTATCTAAAGTAAATAGGAGTGGTCAGCGGACATTCTGTAATGTAAACATTAATCACACATTCATTTAACCCAAGGCTTTAGAAGTGTGAATCGTGTAGCCCTGGGCTTAGGCTAACCATGGGTCATCAATATGCAGCTTAAAAAGTCCTCGAGTCCTTAAGGCTGTCATGCTCACATTGGTGTAATGTGAAAGACAACAAAAATGAGCCATTGCTTAGAAAGAGCTATTGTTGAGCCTGTTTTGAAGGACAGATCAAGACCCCAGGACTCTTCTGGTACCTAATGACATTTTTAAGGAATCCTCTAGTAAGTCTGATATTTTCTTATTCTGAAAAACACAGAAAAAAGATAAGAAATGTAGATATGTTTCCCCTTATCTTCAGAATTGTGCTGACTTCACATTTTTGCACATTAAGTTTAGAGGTGTCCGCAAATCTTAGTTTGTGAGCTCCAAGTTGCTTTACATTCCATTACAAAACATCAGTCACAAGTCACATGAATACTAACCTAACCTGATATCCGACATGGACATCACAGCCAAGGCAATCATTTACCGCTGTTTTGTCACTGTTCAGTGTGATCTGTAAAGTTTAGATAGATTTGTGTCAGGCTTACAGGCAGGCTACACTGGATCCATCAAGAACCCTGTACAGACAGAGCTGAGTACTGCTGCTACACAAAGCACGGAATACACATCAGAATCCAATCAGTCCTGCTCGATGGGGGTGTGCTTGTTATTATGATTATTATTGTTTTACGGACGTCTGACTGATGAAAGTCTCCATGTTCAGCATTGTTATGGTTATAAATGCAAGCTTATGGTTACCAAAACAGCCCAAAATAATGTCAGCATGGGTGTGTGCCCCTATATCTCTTATAGATACCTCAATTTAGGTCACAGGAGCTCAGACATATGCTGACTTTGTGCGAGGACTGTGTTAAACCAGCAAACAACAAACCCCAAATAGCACGAATAAACTGAGAACTGAATATCCTACTATCCCCCAGTGACGCAGATCTTACTGCATATCCTACAGTCTGCCCCTCCAGAAAATATAAACAAGACCCCAAGGACTGGAAACACTTACAGACATAGAATGCAAAGCCTATTTAGTTAATAACTGGATCAAGTTTAGTCATGGACAGTAAAGCAACCAGCCTTCAAGAACATGTTTCACAGACTGGGCAAACTGCAGAGCTACGGGAGCGGTACAATCTTCACAGATGGCGGTAGTAGCTTAAAGGGATCTTGTTTAAAGGGAAGGGATTAAATACAGTAAGGTTGGACATTGGTTGTTAACGTTAATGCGGAAGTTTGCCTGCCATACCCAAATCTTTTTCTTCTCTTCCACAAGTTTTTTGAACTTTCAAATACATTTCTCATATAGTCCTCTGTCATTCTCTGCCACATTTCTAACAATTTCTCCATATTCACTTTGAGAGCTTCTGTCAGTTAACACAGTGCTGGGCAGAAGAAGATGGCTTTGACAGTGGATGATCATCTTCCTGCTGGAAAGGAGTCTGAACTTGTCTTGTTTGTAGGAGGAGCATATTGACAAAGGATGTGGCAGTTACACTGCGTGGCTGTGATTCTCTTTACATTGGCTTATCCACATCAGTCATTGGGATGGAGTGGATCAGACTGTATGAGAGAATACAGAACACTGTATTGTTTCAGGATGTCTGTATTTGGACCAACATAATTCATCATAGTGTTGTAAAATCTATGATTATTTAACTTGGATATGACTCCATACATTTCTGTCCAGTGCAGATATCATTTGCATGTTAAAATAAACCAAAAAAAAACAAAAACAAACAATGTTTGTATGTAGGCAGTTGTCCAACATAGATTTTGAATAATTTCAAAGAATTCTAAGCTTTTCCCTGATTGATTTCTTTTTATTTGATCAACGAGTGGCAACTGGTTGAAAACTCACAGGCCATTAATTATAATGTGTCATGTAAAATAAGTAATTTAAACAGTGCATAAAGAAGCTTTTATGTGTTATTTTCTAAATTTACATAATGATTTCTCATCCAAATAAAGTTGTTTTTTTTTTTTTTTTAATAGTGCTCTCACAATGGCTGCACACTGCAGAGAAAAAGGAATGACCTGCTGCAAAAATGACATCGATGGACTTGGCCTGCTGTGAGTTAGCCATTAACTGCCACTATAATTTAGCAGCCAGATTATTTGCATTTTCTGAAAGACTTAATAATTAGCATGCTTCACATATTGTTAGAGTGAACGTCGTTTTTTTTTAACCAGACACCCAATATTAAGGGATAGGGTTTAATTACAAATATATCTTCTCATTTGTGTCTCTCTGTTTCACCTACAGATGGAGAGGACTGATGAGCAAAGCACAGGTGTGTTGGAAATCTCTGCAAAGTAGAGAATGAGATACACGATAAACGTTTTGAATCATCTTAGCCCTTAGATTGTAATTTTGTCTTCTTTCCATGTGTATTCATAGAATCTGTACTGTTGGACTTAAAAGTCAATGGACACATAACTAACTGTCCAGAAGCAGAATCGAATGCTGACTTGAAGATGCTGGTTACAAGGGTCAGGACCAAATTCCTACTAATGAAAACAGGTAAATAACACATTCACATTTAGAAAAGCCTAAATGGTATACTAAATACATAAATAATTATAAATAAACATCGTAGGTAGCCTGATTTTGTTTGGTGACAGGCTGCAGTTTGATGAGCCTCAGATTGATTAAAGAGAAGAAGTACCCTTAATGCCAGAGGGCTCATCATCCAATGTGTCCTTGTATGAGAATACCTTAGTATCTGATGTGGTGTCTGCTTTTAATTTTGACATACATTCATTGTCCTGGAGTGACTGGAAAAAGCACTTGATGATTTGTTGAAACTGATAATGTTGCTTCATCCGAAACACCTTGATACAGATTGCTAGTAGTTACAGAGTACTGTAGTTGCTGTTGGCCTCTATCAAGGCTCCACTGCATACACTGTTTGCCAAAAAAGTTTTAAGAGAAATTTAAGATCATGTTAATGAGGCCAAAAACAGGAAAAGACAATGTTCGGGATACTTACATTTACTTACAAACAGTATGCAAGTGGTGATGAGCTGCTGGACAATCTACACAACATATTCTTCACTTAGAATACAGATGATTCCCATTTTCAAATCCTCCGAATTTTCAGTATGGCCTTTTAGTGTGTGAACCGAGAGTGACAGATTTTTTTTCTCTTCTCTGTAGCTTGTCACTTCAGGGTTCAAATAAACAGTGGAGTACAAGTGGTTCAGAATTTGAAATTTAGGGGAGTAAAAGCCACCAGAAATACTCAGGTACAAGTACTTCAGGCTGGGACTTAAGTAAATACTTGAGTAAATGTACTGTGTATTTTTTGTATAACATGGCCACAGCAAGAATCAGGGACTGAACAAACAACTTTATGATTGGTGGGCGACTTGCTCTCCCTCCTGAACCACAGCTGCCCCCTGCTGCAGACGGGTCACTGAGACGGAACTGAAATATATTTGAGAAGAACCATGAGATCGTTGGAATAATAGCTGAGTCTTCTTTGAGCTCTTTCTTTGAACTCATGGTCCCATGCTCAAGATACTTAAATTATACTTATTTA
Source organism: Scatophagus argus (assembly GCF_020382885.2). Lineage (NCBI taxonomy): Eukaryota > Metazoa > Chordata > Actinopteri > Scatophagidae > Scatophagus > Scatophagus argus. Next base: position 14,519,205 of record NC_058509.1, read on the forward strand.
AAATCATTTGGAGATCTCTTGTTTTGATTAGAGTAAGACATAGATGAGATTATATGTTGGTTTTCAGGGCTGAATTTGAGAAGGAGAAAAAGCCTTTTATCTTTCTTTGCTGTTAAAAATAGCTCATTTGTGCCTTGGATAATGACAGAGACGGCTATGAGATCTTGGATTCAACTTTCTTCTGGCTAGAGGTTAAAATAAAAAATTGCAGTCTCTTCAAACTATTCAGTTCAGAATTTTTCTCTCCTCATCCCATTGATTTTAATAACCTCTTATCTCCCAAAAATATCGAAAGAACCTCAGTCTTCTTACTGACTTTGTTGTTTCAGCTATCCTTCATCCTGCAGACTGTATTAAAAGAGATATTTCATTTATTGACTCGGAAATGACAGAGTTATTCAACCATTGTTCTTCATCATTGAGCACTCTGATGAGGTAGCCGCATCCAGATGAGGTCTTATGGCAAGAAGAGTTTGACATGTGAGGTGAGTTTTGCTGTGACTGTGATAATGGTGAAATGAATGGGACCTCACAAGCACGGGTGGAGAATAAAACCCCCTCTTTGGATGGTTGGAACTGTTGTAATTATCCTGTCATCCCTGATTTACTGTGTTGGTATATAATGAAGTTCAAAATATCAAGCCTACATGTTGTTTCTTTCCTATAGTAATAAATATGTTCTAATGTTACTGAGTTACATCATGGCACACTAGAAGCATTATAAATGTACATCCTGCTGTGTAGTGTTGGGCAGTAACGTGCTAACAAGCCAATCATATCACAATAATTCATTTTCAGCAGTGAGTAGTGTAAGGGACTACAGCTTAAAATTCAGTGATGAGAATTCAGTTGCTAATCCTACTGCTTTGGTACTTTTGGGAGTCAGTTTGTTCACTACACTGAAAGCGTAGTCAGAGCAGCACATCAGAAGAGCATCAGTCTCAGTGCTCCATCTTTGTCTCTACAGGTACAACATTGAGTTATAGGTCACCCACCTTTGCATACCACTCAGAGTTGTAATACTCAGAGTATTCAGGAATTTTGCATTTTGGACTTGTGCATGAATTTCTGTATTTGGATCTTTGGATTTTCTACTTGCTGCACATGTATTGCCAAAATGTTTTTTTTTTTTTTTTAAGGTGCAGTGGGTTGGACTCTGTCAGTTACTGTAGAAAAAAATGTTCACAATATGATTAAACCAGCATGGGCATTAACACATACAAGAATGCCATTGGTCAACTTGCTTTCCATGAAACAGAAATAACTTACCTGATAAACCTGGCCTGGAAAACAGCAAAATAATGAGAACAGCGTTCATTCAAGCTAACATTAAGCTAAGTAGTGATTACCAGAAAATACCTCCAAATTCATGCACTGGCCACTTGTTTTTATTTTCCACATGCATTAGATACAGAATACGTGACCTCTGGGTGTAGATGGTTTTTAGTCATTTGAAAGGCACCTTTGACAGAGCTGCGCTGAGTAATAAACATTTAACAGTTAATTTTCGCTGTTATGGAATTTTTAAATTTTAAAAGCTATCATCACAACAAGTGTAAGAATTCTGATACATGTACATATGGCATTCAGACAGTGCATAGATAGATAGATAGATAGATAGATAGATAGATAGATAGATAGATAGATATACTTTATTGATCCCAGGCTGGGAAATTGCATCTCTGCTTCAGAAGTTTCAGACATCAAAAACAAGGATTTCTAGGAATCCCTTTGGTCAACCTTCAGTTAAAGGTTAATTCTGCTTCTTTTCAGTCTGGGCTTTATTACCTTCCCCTCCAGAGTTAGGTCGGTCATGTCTTTTGCCTTGTATTTCTTGTTTGTTTATTTGCAGGCTGGCAGAGCAGCTCATAAAGTCGCTTTTCTCAAAACTTTGTCTAAAGTTCGATCACGGGGCAGGAAAAATGAAAGAACTTTTTATGCAATCGGGGGTCATGAAGAAATTAAATTGTGTGTGACATTGCGTTCTTTCTGAGCTCAGGATGCATGTAGAAGACATTTTCCTCCCTGGAATCTGTGGATAATAGCAATCCAACAGCACAGAAGGCCGTGTACATCTTTTGCCTGAGCTCAATGCCATTTCAAATGATTTACCATAATAAAGTTATCCACACCGTTTAAAGTTTGCATAATTGTGCAGGAATTTAGGAACGTGCAGTACATCCCTCAAATTACAGACTGCAGATGGAACACACACATCAGTACCACTGCTGTATAATGGCTACAGAGATTTAATCAGCTGAAAGGGAAGGACCTCATATATCCCTGATGCAGTTGGGGATGACACAAGAAGCACCATTCATCAGATCCGCTACAGATTCTGCCATTACTGCATAAAGTTTTGAATTCTGTGCCTTAAAAATGATCCAGATTAAATATGTGTATCATAGTGACACAGGGGAACCTAGATAAAGTGTATTGCCTTTGTTTTTGTGTTATGTGTATGTGTATCCAAGTTGACAGAGCCTATAATAAAGGCTGCAATGTGGATGTTTATCATGCCTTCAAATGGCTAACACTGAACAGTTTATGCATACTCGCACAGTTATTGGTCACTATAAGCATTGCTCCTCTCCTTTTTGGCCATGACCTGATGGCATCAGAGTACAACTACAATGAAAGAAACGAGGGACAAAATCAGAATTGAAAATGCATCCTAATGCACAGACAAAGTTAATAGTAGGTTTAAATAGCAGTAGTCTGAGATTGCCAGGACAAAACACTTCACCTATGAAATGTACTTACATGCATAGGTGCAGAAATAGGCAAATCCCATCAACTTCATATAATTTTTTTTTGCTTTAAAACCCACTCAGAGCAACCAGCAATGACTTCAGCTTCGTTCTTGCTTAACACTTTGGTAGTGTCGTAGTCCGGGAAAAGGGATTCCATAAGCCGTAATAATGATCCTCAGACGTGTATCCAAAGCAGATGAAGACTTAACTTCCTGTCCTGCCAATACGTCACTTGAGGTCCTGTTACTGAGTGTGTACACCACCTCTCGCCCATTGTCAGTAGGACCAGGCTTGAACCCCCTGCGACCCTGACAGTTTAGCAGTATAGAAAATTGATGGATGGATGTGTATGCTTTATAACTATGGATTCAAATATTGCATGATGATAAACCATTATAAATTACTATTTCTTTTGAGACACTCTGTCTGACTTTTTGTGATGAGCTTTGTTTTTGTTTTGGTCTTTTGTATTTTAATAACACTATAATCTACTTCAACCCTTCCAGCCTTTTGTGTATTTAACTGTGTTTAGAGTGCCTTTCAGACGGATCCCCACTGAACTTGTCATTCACACATCACCTAGAATCCCACAGCATCTGCTCTCATTATATAAAAAAACGTACAGAGACAAACTTTGTCTTCATTCAGTGAGTCTTCACTGTTATTATGCAGGAATTGCTTCCTTGCCAGTATGGATAAGAAGTGTGATTACAGCAACCCGTCAGCGTACATGTGGCATGTGAGTATTGTAATAAGACAGACCTGAAAAAAAATGGATTATAGTTGACAGAAGCACCGTCTGCAAAGTGAGCCAACAGTGGAGAAGTGGGGAAAACTAAAATAATCCCTCAGTAAGAGTCATTGTGAGTGACAGTTGCTTTTTGGCTGAGAGTGTTAGAGAAAGAAATCTCTGCATGAGAGGTTACAGAAAGTGCATGTGTGTTTGTCCGAAACAAAACAATGTGCCAGACATATTGAATCGCATTAACTGATTTAATAATCAGATTAGTTGTTAATTAAGTATCCCACTTTTTTTTCCCCAAAGCCAGATGTTTTTGAAGTTAGTCAAAACAAAGAAGGAATTTCCGAGATAACTTCGACTCCATGCTTTCAGTATTGGTTGTGTAGTGTGGTTCTTTCTCATCTCATCTCTTGTCACTTTTCCCATTTAATTTTGGGTTCTCCTTTTCTGTTAAAGGGCAGTTTTTTTTTTTAAATCTAAAGATAGCTAAAAAGAACAATAAATGAATTATTACAGATATGTGCCAAATGAAAGAATGTTATTTATGTGTATGAAACACTGAAGCCTAAATTAAGCATAAGCTTAGTAAGGAACATATTGTGGGTGGTAGAAACAAGTCTAGCTTCTGTAACTTTACCTGTAGGCATCTGACAAGCAAGTAGAAACCACAGGGGAGTGGGTGTGATGAGCTGACACCTGTCGATCAAATAAATTAGGACAATTTCCTATTCCTCCCTTCAGCTTCTTTTTCAAACTATATTTCAAGAGAGAAGTTGGAGTTTTGTCCCCCAGTTGGCTGTGTTGACAGTGCATTAAATCAGGCAAATGGGCAAATGAGCAAACAACACACAAAAATGTATCCATCAGTGAAACCAATGCGGTCCAGCACCACAGATGTGAGTATGATGGCCAAGCAGCTTTAATGATAATAATGACTCACTTACCAAGTATGGATGTCGCCTGATTTTAATCAGCGGCTTGAAGTTTCACTGGCTTAATTATAGACGAAGGATAGCCACATTGTATTAAGAAAATCAGATAGAGATTTTAGTGGAAGTTAAGTGATAGGATAAGGGGGAAAGCTGTGTGTGGCTGATCACTGAGGCTAGTAGTGTGTGCAGTCACTGTTTTGATGGGTTTTCACATTGAAATAATGCCAACACGTAATCCCCTCAAGTGAAATCTAGTCTGTCCTCTGAATGAAAAGATCTCTCCTTTTCTCTTATTTCCCCTAAGGAAAGGTAGGCTAAATATCTGTCACTGAGTTTTAAATTATCACTTAAATAAATATGTTTAGATTGTTGGGAAATACTGAAGCTACTGAGAGATTAAGGGAGACAGACATGGATGGATAAAAATTGTCCAGGCACAATCAGTGCACAGACTAGCATATGAAATGACCCTTAACAAATCTATGGCCGCTTTGGTGTGGAACAAAGTCTGTGTTTGTGCAGACTTGAGCACTTGAAAAACAAAGGACTCTACCTGACCTGAACCTGCAGTGAACGTCCCAGTCCTCATAACTTTTCCAAAATTCGTAGCCTGTGTCAAATTTTGATTGAAGCCAACAGGACAGTCTAAAAACATAATCAAATATGGCTTAACTGTGAGTTTCTGCTCGTTCTGAATGTCAACTCATCCCAGCAGATGTCTTTCTCTTCACCATTTTAGTATTACATGAAAACTGTTGGATCACCCAAAATAACTGTTTTTTCCAGTTTCACTCAGATTCCATAAGAAACCGAGATGAATCCAGCTGTTGCTGCATGAAATCTCAGTCCATATAGGTGTGGATCCCTACACAGTGCGTAAAACCCTAATGAAATGGCACTGAACCGCTACCTTCCATAACATTAGCTGAATAGTACCATTACTGTTGTGCTATACTCCCATAGCAGAACACCCACTACCCCTGAAAGCTAGGAATGGAGCAAGAGGAGAGCCTAAAACCTGCAGGGTTTCACAACCACTGAAGTCATATTTATGATGCAATTTGGATGCAAGAAATTTTCAAACTTGAAACCGCAGAAACATCAGAGAAGAGCTGCAATTCCTATGTTTATCTGTTGACCTACGTGCTGAAATCTGTGTGTTTTTTGCAGCGCTGCTTTCCTTTGAGCATCCCCCAACCTGACTGACTTGAGACTTGGGAGAATAGTAACTAAGATTGATTTGTTTACGGAGCCCTTGTGATTGGTGCTGTTTTGTTACAATTGCCAGTTTAGGCTTTAATCCAGCAATTGTAAGTTCAGGCTTAAACCTTTACTTCCGTGGCATTTTCTGGTTTGATGGAAATGGAAATGTGCCATTGGTCATCGCAGTGAAAGCTATTCCAAGGCACTTGGATGGCGCTCCAGGGTGAAACAACAGTGCATATCCTGCCCCCGCCCCCACCTGGCTCTGTTCTCTCTGAGAGACAGACAATATGGTAATGAGGAGAATGAATTGTGAGTCTCTGGGAAGACTTTCCTCCTGTGTGTGTGTGTGTGTGTGTATGTGTCCAGCTGCTCTCTTGGCCACTGTGGTCATCACTGAGCAGTACCAAGCAGCAGAGCATGACACACACCAGCTGTATCTGCGCACACCTCCACTGAGAGACGAGGCCTGCGCCAATGAGACAAGGAGAAAGAGAGAAAGTGAGGAGGGAGGGAAGCAGGAGAGCAAGAAACAATAAGGATGAGGGGAGAGAGAGAGAGAGAGAAGATATCCATTCCCAAGGTAAGATGAAGCAGATTTAACACCACAGCAATGACACAGGCAAAGTCACTAAAACCAGCAAGCGCACACTGCAAGAGAGCACACTCAAAGCTGCACTCACAAATACATTATCCTGACCTCTGTGTCAGGTTGAGTGTATGCATGTATGTGTGACAAATTGTGTGTGTGTGTGTGTAAATGTGTAGCTGCTAGGGTGAGGAATTTCTACAATGTGTCATATTGTCATGGTGACCATCAGAAGAGCCATAAATACAACTTTGATCGACTGCATTAGGGGATGTCCAGCTGTGTGTGTGTGTGTGTGTGTGTACACATGTACTGTGTTCCCTAGGCACATAGAAGCTGTCTGCAAGGCATTTTTTCCTCACCCTTTCTCCTTTCTTACTTTCTTTGCATCTCAATCACATATAGCTTTTCATAGGCACCTTTGCAAGTGATGAAGAAAAACATTATGCATGGATGAAGGGGTGAGGGAGGGTATAAGGGGATGGCAAAGAGATTATTCATATGCCAGAAGATAAATGTATTTTCTCTACTTGCCTCATTCCCTGCCCTCACTTTCAGTCCCTCTTCCATCTCTCCCTCTTTCCTCATTTTGTATTCCTCAGTCCAGCCACATTATTCCTGCTACCTCTCCTCCTTGCCCACTGGCTGGCTGACATGAAACGATAGAGCATTCTGTCATGGTGTTTGGAACACACTGAACATCACTTGTCAGCTGAGGGATGACAATGGCTGGCGCGAAGCGGCGGGTACCTCAACCCACTTCCGTCTTTGTTTAAATCCCATTATAGGCATACTGGAGTCTTCTTTTCTTGGCTGGAAGTCAATGAGCATCTCACTTTGTGTTCAAAATGTTTCTCTGCAAGAGACCATGGATGCTAATTCACTAAAGTCTCTGCTATTAAAAAGCAACAAATGCATCCAATATTGTTTGGCACTAAAAACTTCCAAAAGCCTCTTAGACAAGCTACTTACATTGATTAATTCTGCATGCAAGCAAAGCAGCGATGAGATATTATGTTTTTTTCCAGAAAAAGAAAAATTATGATGCAGTTTAGATTGATCCTGAAATTCCTCCCTATTATGAACCGTTTCACATGGTCTTTTCTGCATATATAGTGTGTATTTGTGAGCATTAAACTTACACGGCCATTTTCAGTAGGTGGTTACACAGTAATTTGTCAGCTTTGCCTAGAAGTCATCTGCAAAATTTGGTTTAGCTAAACAGCATAATGTCATGACTTCTAGACATGTTTTTAAACAGATACAAAGTGTTCCATGGTTATGCCCAAATAATCATATATGTTCAGCTTCATTTTAATTTTCATAAAAACTGATTAAATGAAAATGTTTAAGCGCTTGAATTGGATATTAAAAACCAATCAGTGATTTTAGATATAAGAAAATAACCTTATTTTTATTAATAATAATAAAAATAATGATAAGACAATATAGTTATTTGACCAGGTTTCAGATGAGGCTTTTCTGCTCTGTTCACATGGATGTGAATTACATGACTGGTTGGTTGCTCAATAAAAATCAATAAAACATAAATTTTAATCTCATTATGACCGTATTTTTCATACTGTTGCTTGTGCACAAAGGTGCTTCATAAATGAATAGCAGCAACACAAACTGCTCTTGCTGCAGGTTCCCTTGTTGTTTAACGTTTAAAGTGGCTTTACAGACTTGTCATAGTGGGAAAAGCACAGGTGTTACAAATAAAATGATGGCTGAATTCTACTGAAAGGTTCCCATAAGGTATGACGGTAAAAAATATTACCAGGATTATGCTACCAGCTAATTTAAATGATTAATTTAATTACGTATCCTTCTTTTTCAATTCTGCCAATTGTTCGAAAATGTTCATGAAAAAGTCTTTCTTTTTCATCCTATGGGCAGAAACCAAGCTTGAAATCAAATATGTGACATGTTATAGCCTCATAGAAAGTTGATATGGATAACATTTTAGCAAACTATTTTCTGTTTACACATCTATCAGACACATTTGATAATGCTGGCAATCATTTAGAGGCCTGTCTCTGGCAACCTGACAAACTAAGTCCAACAGTTTCTCTTTTACAATTTGGTCTAAACCTAGAGAGAAACATCTTGCTTTTTTGCTGTTGTTGATTTTTTTCTGATGTGTGGTGCTCTAGGCATGTAGTAAGACTGAACCAAACTGCTGAAATGGTCTGTCGGCCTGCAGTAATACCTAATGCTTTCAGACTCTAACCCTGTGTTCACATGATCCTTGGATTATCCTAATTCCCATGATGTGAAGTCTTTCTTTGAACATCAATGTGTTCATGAGCTTTTCAGTCAGAATGTGGGAACAATATGGATGTTACAAAGATGATGTGTTGGATTTTAGTGCTTACAGCATTCCAACAACAGGTTACAAAGCGATTTTGTCCCAGACTTCTGACTGCAGCAGTTTGTTCCTGCAGAGCACTAAAATATTGCTCTGTTCCCACTGTTAATGTTAAAGAATAGCCTTTCTTACTAATCTATATTATCCTACATGAACTGTATGGTTAGAATCTGAAAACATGTTACAAATGACAATAATTAATAAAATGTTACTGACCAACATTCAGCATTCAATTCCATCCACTATGTTTCAGCATGTATGACAGCTGTAAACAAAGCAGACAAGTTGCCTTTCTGTTTATTCTAGACATGAATGCTCTATAAATTTGTCCCATTTGAAGCAAATTTCAGGTGGTAACTGCAGAATAGTGTGGCTAACAGCTACATTTGGGAAACTTGCAGCAAACCTCGCTGCTCAATAGAAGCCCATTTCCAATTTATTTTCTCATCTCCTTCCTACCTATTTACCTGTTTCAATAAGTTGCAGCTAGGCTATGGTGGCTGATGCTAGTACCACCATCTGTGTCAGTCAGGAGTGGCCTATTTAGGGCAGCTAATTCATCATGCCCTGAGAGCTTACATACGGTACATATAATTACCCCCCAACGCAAACAAGACCCTCTCAGTCCCTGTGATTTATTGTCGTGTCAAGGGAGAGGAGGCACGGAAACAAGGAGGAGATAGGGATGAGGAAGAGGATGAGAGAAGAAGAAGAAGAAGTGGGGGGGGATCAAGGTGAGTCTAGAGTGGTAGGTGGTAATAAAGAAGAGGATTTTCCGTGAGGAGAGGTGAAAGCATAGCGGGCACAGAGAAATATGAGACATCCAAGTCGTGATGTGGCTCAACAAATCCTCGGGTTAGACAATATTAATACTAGTTCTGCTTGTCAAAGTCAAGGATTTCTACCTTTTTCTTTTTTATCCCTCTCAAACTGTTTGCAAAGAATTCTCAAGGCTTCACATTTCTCATTTCTCAGTCATATCCACTTTGACTCTCGAAGACAGTGGGCTTTGCCATTGCTGGCAGGAAGACGTAGCCATTGTTTTCCCAGATGCCCCCTATGGTGCTTATTTTAAAATGCATCACTGGCCTGTTTCAACTGTGGCGGTTGTATTGTATGGTTGAAGGCCGATGAGATGGCTGTACAAGTGAAAATGAAAAAAGGGGAGATGGAGGATACGAGCGTAACAATGAAAGATTTATGACAGGCATTGAGAGCAGGCGGTGGTTTTATCAGCCTATTATCAACCAAATCGCCCCACCACTGAGATGTAGCACATCTACTCTGTTCTGCACTCCCTCCATTCTGTTTCCCCACTCACTCTCTTTCCAGATCAATGCTCACTACTGCTACCAGCACCATACATAACCTCACCCTCCAAGCCATACCTTTTACCTTTCGCTCTTTTAACTGTCCTTCAGTATTTATTCACCTACCACCTTTCTCCTTCTTCTCATCTTTTTGACTTTGTGTGTCTTGTTCAACTGACCCTCTTGCATCTCTTTTTCTCCTGCTCATTTCTGCCTTTCTGCTTAAAAGTTGTGCTGTCACTACCTCCCTCTTCTCTCTTTCACTAACTCCTTCCCCTTGCCATTGGAGGATTTTCGGTCTACTTTGCTTACCCCATCTGTCTTCCCCCTACAACCTGCCTGTATATCTGCCGGCTCTCTGTAACCTATGAGAGCTCTTAATAAATGGCAGTTCATTCTACCTCCTTCTTGTACCCTTCCTCCCTATCGCCATGTCCTCCTCCTCTGCTCAAGCCCCTTCAGCCCCCACCCCATTTTAACCAACCCTACCCTCACTCAGAGAAAAGCAAGGCACCCAAGGGTGAACAGGTTAATGTTCTGGCAGTTTGAGATACACTTGTGACATTTCAATCCGGCATGTGTTTTTATCGCAGTTGATTTAAGAAGTACTGGGTGGTGTGGGAGGGGGTGATGGAGGGATGAAAGGAAGGACGGAGAGAAAGAGAAGGAGGAGGGAGCCTGTGGGATGGTGCCGCTACCCAGAGAGTATGGACTGTGTATAAGGCGCAGCAGGGGCTGCGGACCTGCAGTTTCACATCAGTGAATAAATGGAAGCATATGGTCATGTCTCCCCCAAGTGGCAGGCATCAGAACTTTTGGAGCAGGGACAAGCAACGGCAGTGAATCAGACAAAATAGCAGCATGTTTTTTTGTGGTGCAGGAGATAGGGGGAGGAAAAAAAATGCAACCATGCTTAAAATAACATGCTATTATGTGTGGAGAGGACTATGGTGTAATCTGTATTCTCCTTGGTGTCAATCATGATCTTTGAAAGGAATACTAAAAATCTGCAAAGAGTTGATTAGACTGTTGGATGCAGAGGGATAATTACAGAATGAAGTAAAGAATATCGTGTTAGAAAAATAGCAAGTGGCAGAGTGAGAGGCCGAGTGAGGACAAATGCAGAGTGGTGGTAGCTGCATCATCACAGCTGAGTTAGAGCAAAAAGCAGAAGAATAACTGAGACCCCAGCTTTCAGGAGAGTAAGGCAGACAGAGAATCCAGTAGAGAAACTGAAACAGAACTACAGAGATTTGACCAAGTGAAGAGAAAAGATTGAAGGGTAAAATAGTGACAGAGGGAGGGCAGCCAGACTTCCAATGAGCAGAAGAAGGTTAGCAAAGAGCTGGCAAATAACAGAGAGGGGAGCAGATATGACAGAATAAGTGAATTAGGAGAAACGGGGCTGTAGATGAGCTGCAGGGGGTTGGAAGTAGGGAGGGAAGATGGGTGATGTGGAGGATGGATGGATGTGTGGAGGGTGGTTGGATAGTGGGATTGCAACACCGTCCCATCAGCCAGTTCTTTTTCCGAAGTTTTATTTGATATGAATTCAATAAGCAGTGGCCAATCTCCGTGCCTCGGGTGTAATTACCGGCAGAACAGCTGAGGCATTGTGAGCTTCACCACCGCCTAAACGCCCCTTGCTCGCTTCCAGGTCAGCGCTGATCTTGTCTGAGAATGTCAATTATCGTCTTAAATGTTGTCTGAAGAGCAAGGGAAAGAAGAAGGTTTGGGATTGAGAATGATGGAAAATGGGTTGGGGTGGAAATATTTGCCACTGTGATGCCAACATCACAGTTTAAGAAAAAGGGGATGAAGGGTACAAAGATAAGGCTACAAACTGGAATACTAATGGATTCCTGTTCACTATTTAACATGAGATATAAGGCAAGAGAGCAAGGCATGCTGTACTTTACTTTCCCTTAATGTCCCATTAATTTGTACCTATTGCACCATACATGGCAGAGCAGAGGTTAGTGGAGGCCTTGGGGTAAGGGACAACCTCTGGACTGTATGCAGTACAGTGTTCTAAAAATGTTGCCAATTAGGCAGCAATTACAGCCAGGTGTATAGAGGTGAAAGGGCCTTGTTCAGACAACCAGCTCAAATCTGTTTTTTGGAATCCAGATTGATTTTGAAAAGACTGGACACCAAAAAGAACAAATTCGATTTTTGCGAATTGGAGTCCAAGTTACATTTGGAGATAGTTTCTGTAATTAATCTGATTCAGTAGCTGAGTTGTTTGTTGGCACTTTGGGAGGAAGACTCTCTATAGTTGAAGCTGGAATTTTTCATCCTTTCACACTGAAAAGCTGCATCATTCGTATTCGGAATTGCTGATGCCTCCTTTGTTATCACATGATGTCTGGATACACAAATCCAATCAGATTACTTGCAATGACAGTGTGGACAGTACGCCTTAAAGACTTGATTCAAGAAATAAACCTGATTTGCCTTCTGTATATGCACAAATGTGTTGAATGTGGCTTTCAATGCTTATCTGTGCACATTGTGCAGGGAGTCCAGCTAAGAATTTCCATCACCACGAATAATCCTGTACTTTCACATTTTGGAGGCACACACAATTTGAACTTAATCTGTAATAAACTCTATCTTCCCACTGTCATATTTATTTCATCTTCATAGGAATGTTTATTATCCCCCAGCAACAGACAGAATTGGTATGTATATGGTCTGCAGCTGTCTGTCTGTATTCCTGAATCAATCCAACCATTCAGCCATCCATTTTCCACCACTCTCTGTGATGACTTTTGTAGATTTCATAATTTTGCCTTCCATCCTTTTCATTTATTTGCCTCCATTCTTTCATTTCACCAATTCACCTTCATTCTTTCCATCAAGGTTTACTTTTCTTTGTCCTTTACGAAAGCACTTTCAGTCAGAAGTGCCTGTCAGCCTTAATATTCCCTTGAAACGTTTTTTCCTTATACTGACTGCACTGAGTTTGCATTCACTGAAGTACATTCTGATCATTCCCCTTGACGTATGCACTGATAATGCACGCACATAATAAATATAGTTTGGCCCTGTATGTGGCCACCTGCCAGTAAGGTTTTTCATAATCAAAACATGTGATCAATGACCACATTTAATGAGTGTAATTTCATGCTGTCTGAGTAGCATTCTGCCCAAATGCAGCAAATGGCAGCAACGCATGTGCATTACGTATAAGATGTGATCCTGGTGTAATGTATGTCTGTATCCATCCTTCTAAGCATCCATCACTGAATCCATCCATTCACCCATCAATCGAGCTTTAAAGAAACTCATTCATCCACCTCTGTTTCCTTCCCTAGTTCCTTCTGCCCCCCACCCAACCACCCACCCTCCCCTTTGGTGGGTGCCAGTGGGAGTGGTCCGCCCTTGATCTGCTCTCAGAACAAACAGCCTGGTAAACATCATGAAACATTTAAAGGAGGCAGTGCAGCCTTCTCTCTAATTCACACTGGCAACCCGGAGATGCACAAAAACAGCTGCTCCCAAAGCTCAGCCCTGCAGAGGGATTTCAGTTCATGTATGCACACATGAACTGTATATTCCTATGCATATGTGAGAATTTAGATGTGTGCATGAAGATTAAGCATGTATGCGTGCATTTGTATTTGTGACATGTATTTGTGTATATAAGAAATTGCTTTAATTACCAAAAGTATCTAAGACTAAATCACAGGTCTTTGCTTGAGAAAATCACACTCTAGCACATAAGTTGGCATATGTGGGTAGATTAACATATTTGGCAAGTGCATCGCAGGGAGGGAGGGAGAACAAATGAACGGATTAGAATCACAGCTCACTCAGCTGGAGGTCTGAGTCGATGCCTTGTACAGAACAAAACCCTTTTCGCTGATTCGTTCTAACTATGGCACAGGAGACTGTCTTGTGCTCAACATTTATAGCTATTTGTAAAGCTGGATTGCCTCAGTCACTGGACAAATGGAGCAAAGCTGCCTTGAGATCGTACCTGTAAGCATCACATCTCACATTTTGTTCCTCCCTTAAGCCCATGGACATTTACGTCTTGTCAAAGTGTGATGTCCCAGTGACATCATCCACTGCCTTGTGCTGTACAGTACAGTTCTAAATGTGTTCTTGTCAGTCCCGAAAACATCAGATTTTGTTTATGATCTTCCTCAAAATCAATAGGTTGATTACCTGGAAATACAAGTTTTCTGAAAGCCACATTTTGAACCAGTGGACAGTTTGCTCTTTCCGGCCCTGTCTTTTCACAGTGAAATATCCATTAAAATCAATGAATAATGAATTAAGGCATGCAGCCTCTTACTCCCTTTAATAAAATGTAGCAAGCGGAACAGCTTATTCAGTAATGTCACGCATAATTAGCTGTGCTGCCTAGACCACCTTCATGCGGTAATCTTTCGAGGCCTGACCTGCATTCTGCATTTCTCCTCTTTTTTTCCCCCTCCCATCCTTCGCTCATCTGCATCTCCTCTGTCACAGATCTTCCTCTGTATTTCTCCATCTATCTCTCTGTCTTCCCTTCTGTTTAGCTTGTTCGGATTTTGTGCTGAGATCATAAACCAAGAAAATCCCTTCAAGTGTGTGGCTCAAAAGGCACACGCATTCACGCGCACGCAGACACACAGTCATCAGATGAAAACAACAAACAAGCGTGAGTGGGAGAGCACTTGCGATGATAATAGGCCCCCCGTGTTGTGTCGACTCCCATGTGGTGTGGCAAATTATTTACTCAGTAAATTTGGGAAAGTGTACATATGAGGGCTTGCATGTCATATCAAGGCTATGAAATCTCTTTTCCAGCTAAATCATTTGAACATTTGACAAAGCCTGAATGAAACAGAGTGAGTAAAACACCAACTTCTATTGTGTATCAGTGGACCATTGCAGCAGTGGTGTGTGGGCTTCAGTGTAAGCCACAGCGCGGCAGCTACTTACACTACGATCAATACTACTACGCCTGTTAGGAGGGAATCGATCAGCTTAGGACTTGATGTGGAACAGTCTCTTTCTCGATATATCTCTCTCTTTCCCTGTCTGTCTTTCTCTATTTGGCCTGTCTCTGTTCTCCGTCTCACACCATCATTGATCTCAGGCGATGATAGTGAGCGTATCTTCTTTGTAGGGGTTAAGAGGTCAATGCCAAACCCCCCTAATGACCAGCACAATGCGAGGGAAGTAAGGTGGAGGCGAATAACAGGTCTTTGTGTCAGGCCTTCTACCCTGAACAAATCTGCATGAGCGAGCTACACACCCTTCAGAAGCAAAATAGACACACTGTCTCTTTGTTGAGACGAGCTGATCTTCTCACCGCTGACACTGCGAAGACTTCAAGCTGAAAATATCGCCTGCCGACCTCTCTGCTGCAAAGGGTTGGGCTGAGGCTGGCTTCCCTCACAGCGGGGTCTAGTTAATCTAAACTAATTGCAAGGACCACTGATGCATATGAAAGAGAGAGCGAGGGTGTGTGAGAGACTGCACACTGACAGTGGCCAAATGAAATGCACCATCTCCTGCTGCTGCTTGCCTGCACCTTGATGAAAGACAGAGAAATTTAATCCACATTCTCCAACACTCAATTTGTTTCAACAAGATGAGGAATGATGAAGTGTTTTTACAACTGCAAAAAGTGTGCAAGCAATAGCTGAAAGTATGGCATAATCAAAGGAGCATTTTCAGGAACCTTTTTTTTTCAGAACTGGGGAACTATACTTGCGTTTGAAAGTGTCTGATTGATCAAACACACACCTCAGCACTGCCACAGCATGTATAGCATTCATTCAAGTATAACAATTTTGTTTAATGTTATTCTGATGTTTGAATCCATAGTACATCATCATTTTTGCAATGATATCCAGTCCTGTCCATGCTGCTCTGTTGCTACTGTCAGAGCTCAGCATTCCATTATGAATTAGAGGGGAGGCTAACCATATTATGAAGTAATGCAAAAGTAGTCCAGAAAAAGAAAAAAAAATCCACAGTGATCTTTTGGGGGTGCTCTGTTGTTACTATTTCACTGCATGGAAACATTTGTGCCCCTTGCAGCAGACAAAGTCATATTTTTAAGTTGTCAACAGATGCACTTCAGTGTTAACAAATACATCTGTCTACTGGTCTGAAAATGACATTTCACTTTACTCACATAGTTACAACCCAAAGAATTTTTTGGCTTTCAGTCTTTTTTGTTCCGACTTGCAGCTGTAACTTAATTTTGTTCTGGCCTGCGAGCTCAGTCAAACCGCTGTTGAGTACACAGAGGTACTATGAATGAACTCATCGAGCGTAGACACTAATGGAGGACTAGCTGCTATTGTTGTGCTGCTGAAGTGCTGCAGATGCATTATGACATATTTCTGGTTTCATGTTCCTCAAAGTTTTTGAGATACAGTGAAAACATAAATCAATGACACATATATTGGATTTAGTTGCAAGGATCCTGTTGTTCAGGATTATTTAGATTATTTGATGAGAAGGCCCAATGCGTTTGTGGAAAACTGGGGGTGGCATTAGTTAAAGGATGATGGTTACTTGCATATCAAATAAATGTATAAATGAACTTTTGCCACACAGGGCTGATGTACTGGAAGGGATTATGTAAAGGAGGTAATTCTTGCATTCTTGCACCCAAATATCAGATTCCACTATAACAGATTCTAAAAGCCTCAGGCAGAGGCAGCATGACACCTCAGCTTTCCTGTCCTGCAGGCTCCCCTTGTTAGTGCTGGCACAGATTTAGTCAACATTTTATTATTTCCTTGTGAAATGAAAGGAAAGAAAAGAAAATATAGCATATAGCAGCTAGTCTGCCTAACCCACTTTCAAATCTTGTCTGTTATGCCCTGACACACAGGGCAGTCTAACAGAAATGAAAAGACATGGCGACATAAGATACCACAAGCTTTTCTGACAACAGAAAGCAGCTAAATAAATGTGTCACAAGTAGCTTACTTTGATGCACTAGTTTACTTTTGAACACATTTACTAGTAAATACATAAACGTAATTTAAGTTTTCTATACATGAAATGTTTATGTTGCATTGTCAATTTTTCAGTTGACACACAGTCAGCACAGTGAACTTACAGCACAAAAGGAATTATTTTTATTTTCTTAGGTGTTACTAATACAGAAGACTCAGAAAAGTGAGATTGAGTGAGATGTAACACGGTGATAGAATAAGCTGAGAGGACAGCCGCACCTCCTCCTGTTTGTGTCTCCATCACTTTGTTACTCAAACTTTTGCCCTTGTGCAAGATCCATCATTAAGGTGGAGAAATCAGGTGAACTCACAGCTATCTAATGCTTTGTATCGACAGACCTGCTGATAACATTCTTGCAAGCTCCAAACACAAACCTGTTCTAATGATCTCTCAAAATGTTAGAAGTTTTATTGCGTGCTGAAGCCAATTAGCCATGGACGTGGTGGATTGCTGTTGAGATAACGAGCCTGGAAGGGACAGCACAGGGCCACCGTCTGAGCCCTATGTTAATGAGCCAACGCTTTCATTAAACCTGCCACCATCGGCTGACAGAAGTATCCTGAACTCCTAGTGTGCTTCGTTTACCTGGCGGACAGTTCGATTAGCCTAAAAGCCTCCCACTCGAGGCTGATTTACATTCCCAATGTCTGTTTTTTTAGAGATGTGGACTAGTATTAACATCTGAAAGAAGTACAGTAGCTGATTGCGGTTCTAAATCCATCCACCTTGACTTACAGTGATATGCCAGTGGCGATTATAGAGTCTTCACTTGTAATATAACTTTTCCGTAGGCATTGTAGAGGAGTTCAGAGTCCCTTTAGGATTAATAGAGCAAATAAAAAAAGTCAAGCATATGGCAGACACTGCGGCTACAGCTGAAATACACAATGCTGATATTGTTCGTATTGATTTGATCATAAACACCCTGTATCTCTGTGTGTGTGTGTGTGTGTGGTGGGGGGGGTTGCAAGCTTCCATGTGTGTAAGCATGTACAGCATGAAGCACGCTAATATTGATTGAGTTAGATACTTGCTGTGGTATCTGCTTCTCATGTGCTCCACACTGTGTGCATGTGTATGTGTGTTTAGGTCGTGTGCACACACATTTGCCCGAATGAACTTTCTGAGCTGATAAACAGAGGGAAATCTTGGGTGATGCTAAATGGTAATAAGTATTCGAGGTGTGTCTCTGTAATCTCTTAAAGTGCAGTTTTACATTTGAAAGCTGATTGCATGCCCATGCAGCCCCTGGGCAATTATGAGGTGAGTGTCAACAGTCGACCTTGGCTAAGTCTTAATGCTCCTTTGGCTGTCTCCAGCCCTTGAACTAACGACATTCCTTCCTGGGTCCACAGAGACTGCAAAGTGAAGAGGGCTTTTTTCACCCGAACTGCTTCGCTCTCTTGCATGTCCACGATAATCGATTAACTTCAAGTACTGATTGAGAGCACTGCTCCTCAGAGGGATGTTTGTTGACAAGGAACCAGCAGAGGTATTAATGATAATGATTGTGAAACTAACTACTCTGTTTAAGTTGAATCTGAATTGGCCCTCAGATGACAGAATAGTTAGAAAGATTCACTTCCACCAGAAGTTATAATTACTGACCAAAAGCAACTTGAGAGTGCAGTTGAATCAGCTAAAAGCTATAGTTATTCACATTCTTTGATTCAGTTTCCTCATAAGAAATATAAAAAGGACAGGAAGAAAAAATAGAAAATGCATAGATTACATTAATCCTGAATAATGCAATTGGATATGGAAAAGTTTGTCTGTTGGTTGGCTAGACTGCTGGTCAGCAGGTCCACCACTGTTGCACATAAATGATACCCTGGTGATAAATCCAAATGACTTTTTCAGATCCCCTACTTTTCATCAACCACCAATTTCAGCTGTATTTTACGTTCAGAGTGAATTAACAACTTTAAACAGGCTAAAACAAGATGCTAAATAATATATCTGCTGAACATCAACATTTTAGCATTGTCATTCTGAGCATGTTGCCGTACTAGCCTTAGCATTTACCTCAAAGTTTTGTACAGCCTCACAGATCTTCTACCATGTAAGCTTAGTCTTGTTTTAGGAAAAATTTGTCAAATATTTTTCTAATATTACATAAAATCACATTTTTTACAGTGTGAGGAGGAATACTGGTGTGTGTTCTTTCAACCTCAGGAATATGAATGAATCTATAAGCAGACTCAGTCTTCTATAAATGTGTGTTTTGGACAGCACAATGTTGACAGTGTTGTAGAGGCTTGTTGGCTTAGCGACTGCGCAGGTGTGATTGAGTACAAATTTGGATGGCCTACAATAATGTGAACATCAGGAATGAAACAAACTACACAGAATATAGCCACTCACAAACATGTATTGACATGTACTTTACATGTAAAAACATGCATGCAGAAGTTAAGCATACAAGAGATACACATGTGGATTAACTATTGGAAATATTCGAGGCCAAGCAGAGCACCAATGTTTCTGATTTAGGGAATAATCTGAACAAGAGAGCTTTCTGTGTTACATTTAATGTGGAAAATATATTCCTCATGCTGTGGGATGCAAGTTAGGTTTCTGCAGCATGTTCGGAAAACTTGGCCAGAAGAAAGGCCCTCCCCTTCCAAAGTCTTGGAAGGAGTGAGCTCCCATAAACTTCTGGATAACGTGGCCTGGTGATCATGTGACCACCCATGTTCCAAATGAGGGGAGGACGCCAACTCTTTTCAGACTCCAATGGAAAACTACTGCTGTTGCTACTGTATTTCCTACACCACTCTCCACAGCATGTTGGTCTCTCTCTTCTTTGTGTCTCTTTGTATTTCTCCTCCTCTTATTCATTAGCCTGTGTCAGCATATTCCACAGTCCCATCCCCCCTCTCTGCCTTTCGAACATTTCATCTGGATGGAAAGACTGAGAGCAGGAGGGGAAAAAAAAGAAGTGCTTTTGTTGGAATATGTGTCAGTTGGCCAAATAGGCTCCACATGCTTGTCGTCATGGTGCAGGATGTGGCAGAGATAATCTACTCCATCTTTATCTCACTTTTTCTTCTTACCAAGTCTCCTTGCCCATCTCCCTCAGAAACTTTCCTTGACTCTTTTCTTTATGGTTTCCATTCCTTTTTTTTAGTGTGCTCTATTTTTTGCTTCCCCCCAGTCTCACGACAGGCAAATTAGACTTTATTGACGTATTGTCTTGTCTTGCTTCAGTCTTAAATCCGAAGTACGCTCATTGTGTGCCGATGTTGTAACTTAAGTTGTCGGTTTGCTGCAGCAGCGGGAGTGTTTCAGTTTGGTGCCAGACAGTTTGACTTTTCTCCATGGCTTATTGCAGCAATAATGCAGACACAAAGACACACACACACACTGTTTTATTCATGCTAAGCTGAAGCCTTGGTTACATTATCAGTCAGCAAAAGTCAGTGTTGGGTATTAAGCCAAGTTGCTCGTACACAACAGTGTACCGAGGCTTTTAATGGCTATCCCTAACACTAATTCAGCACTGTGTGCTAGACTGTGTTTTGTGCCACTGCCCTCTATAAGTATTTGTGGCTATCTCTTTCCTCATTGATTGACTGATTTATATCGGCACTCATGCTTGAAATAGAATCCACTCTTCTGTCTGCAGAAAAGATTCGGGGACTTGCCAAGTGCACTGACTGTATCCTCTCTTTGGCTGTATGTGTGTGTGTGCGCGCGTGTGTGTGCATCTGATTTTTGCATGGGTAAAGGCTCACTGACTGCAACTTGCAGGTAAATGCAAAAAAAGTTACAGAAAAGAAAAGACAATGTTCATTTCTTTCTTTCTCATTCTCCATGTTTCTTTCCTCGCCCACCCTTACACCCACAAACCCATCCCTTTTACTCCCCTCTTTCAGTGCTTCCTTGCTCCCCCATCCCTCATCCTCTTAGGGGAGCACGGGAGCATGCAGTGGAAAAAACTGAGCCAATAAAGACACTGCCAGAATCCATCCTCTCCCCTCTCCTCACATAGTTACTGAGGGAGAGAAAAAGCGGTGGGGTTTGGGCGGGGTGGAGTCCTCCTCTAACATGACTACAGCTGTTGATGAAGGAGGTAGTGGAGGATAGGATGCAGGAGGCGTGAGCTTAGCAGAGGATGGATGAGGGAGGGCTGAGGAGAAGAGCTGGATAAAATGAAGATGGAGAGACTTGGATAGAGAGAAGGAACATGTGGACACACATATGGACCCCATTTCCCTTGATGCCTCTAACTTAACTAGGGGTACCTGTGACGAGAGTCTGGCCAGTCCTGGAGTAACCCCTAGAGTGCTTTACACCAGGTGCCATCCTTTCAAGTCCCGTAGAAAAAAAATCGATACTTTTATGTTTGTTTGCAACAGATAGCTCAAGAGTCCTCAGCTGTAATCAGACTGAAATGCCTTTCTGCTCATTTTTAATTAGAGAAACTTGAGAGAGCTTAAATTGCAAAGACCTACTTAATTTTGAAAGTTGCGTTCTATGAGCCAATATGGAACAGGTGCATTAAAAAGAAGGGCAGAGCATAGTTTAAGTTGAACAGAAGGTAAGGCAAAACATTGAGTGCTGACAGAATAAAGCTGGTTGGAGCAAGGCCTCTCATCTCGTAAATCATGGAACGTTATCAGACCACCATACTATGCTGGTTGACTGCCTCATTGATCCTCCTTTTCAGAGATGCTCCCCTGCCATGATCTGGAGCTCAGCCAAACCCACACGCTACGCACAGTATGTGGGATTGTAACAGTTCACACCATCACATATGCATGCACACACTGAGCCTGTAAAAGCTGGACCAGACCAGTCACCAACAGGCCATATTCAGGAGCTTTGTGTTCCCTGTCAGTCTGTTTAACAACAGCACAGACTGATTTGAGACAAACCCAATATCTTCCCATACCTCCCCCAAGGCCCTGAATTTATATGATGATATCTCAGTCGTCTATCCTTCACGGCAATCTTTTATTTTGTTTTATTGTTTTTTGTTTCCTCTTTTTTATGATGAGGCATCTATGACCATGTCTCTCAGGGTTGTCATCACAATTTAGTCCCCCCAGACAAGGGTATGAATAGCTCATATGCATGTGAACTGGAGCATTTACATCAGTTCTCATTGAAACTCTAGTTGCATGCCTTTGCGTGGCCTGATTTTCTTGTATGCATAGAGAAGCTGTGAAGAATTGGAAGCGAAGACAAATCTGTTACTTGTATGTAGCTCTCAGGAGGCTTCAGAAACAGCATCCTTTCATGTATAATACAGAGACCTTCAAAATAATTGCATCTTTCTTGTCAATCCTTTCTCTTTTTCTCCCTATCACACGCATACAAACACTCATAGCACCTCTGAAGGAAAAGTCTGGTAATTATTATATGCAATTTTCCTCCACACTGGCAAGCTTTGAACTGAGCACTATAAAGCGGAAATCTATGGCAGAGAGGTTTATCATTGCTTCTCAATCAATGACATTTATTGATGATGACAAAGTGGATCAAGCAAAAAGCTACAAATTGATTATGATGAAAGAATGTTTGTCAAGCAGGAAAGAGGAAGTGTACCTGAGTGAATGTTTTCATGTGAGAGGGGCATATTCTAGTGCAATAGGTGCTTTGGATAGCTGTATCTATGGAAGCTTTGAGGTTTCTTTTACCATTTAGTCAGGGAAATGCATTCAAAGGGCTTTTTTGTGGAAGGCATCCTTTCTTTTCATTCAATATAATTGAACCTTTAATACAGCACACAATATAGGCAAAAAAAAAGCCTGTCAAATTGTGATTTTTCAAAAAATTTTCAATCCACCTTTAGTGTCTGGGGTCCATAAGGAAAGGCTTCCAGCCAGAAAGCCTTTCTAACATGTGCTTAACAAGAAACACAACTTTGCTTAACTTAAGGCCCAAAAACTACATCGTTAGGTTTAAGATAAAGATGCGTGTGATCCACAACTAAACCCCAACCTCAGCCCCTCCTGGGACTCTCTCATTTTGCAAACTCCGTTACTATTATGTTGCTATGCAACTATTTTGCAGTTGTCCTGATCATTTGATGCTGACCCAGACATGTTTTCAATGCAGGTACATTACAGCCTTGTGCATCTCATCCAGATGCACAAGAGTATCTTCTGAATCTGGATGTCAGGCCACAATGACGGTATTTGTCGTGTGGGGATGAGACAAGCTGGAATCTTATGAGAATAGTGAATTGTAATAGAGGATTGTGAAATTGAAATACCACAAAATATTTAGCATTAAAATATTTAATTTGTAAACTATTAACTTCAAATTGTGGTGATTTGAGTTTTCCAGTTGCTAATTTCAAGCTGTAGTTTCCAAAAAACACAAGTATTTATTCTGAGGTCCACAAATTTCAAAGAGAAAATTCAAGTTCGCAACATTGCTCTGAGCTAAATGTGAACAGCAATATGCTTATGTCTTCATTGACATGGGACTCCTGTTAGTTTTGCAAGTATTCTTTCATAAACCAATGTGTTGCACAAATTGCAATGATGATATGATGATCATGATAGCATGAGATTAAAAGTTAAGGTAAAGTAAAGGATCACAAATATTATTACAATTTATCCCCATTCAGCGTGAATGGAATCTAATGGCAACTTATCCAAAAGTTACTGAACATTTCATTCAAAACCACAAATGTAACCACTAAGGTCACTGCATCATTTGATAACCATAAAAGTCTGGACAAAAGCATGTGCCAATCCATCCCAACCTGCTCTCTTTTCTGTCAAATACTTCCATTCTGTCACATCCTGTGCCACATTCAGACAGAGTAGGGGTGGAGCCAAGTCTGAATATGGTATCTGCCAAACACAAATAATGTGTTTTTATAAATATTTCTTTTGTACAAATTCTAGAACGCGCAAACTGAAAAGGAGCAGCACAAACTATAAGCAAAACGTAGTATATTTATGCTTATACAGCTAGTTTGCTTTTCACAAACAAGCCCCATAGTTAGCTCCATTGTAAATGTCTAACTTAGTAGTATAGTTGCCACCATAGGAAATAGTGTCATTCTGACAACTTTTTTGTTGTCCTCCCAATGATAATGTCCTAATGTCCTATTTTCCAACATTGGTTTAGAAAACAAAATAAAGGAGAATGCTGGTGAGCCTAGTGATGGTCCTCCATCGGTAGGTGTGTTATCTGGCAGTATCAAACAGTCAGTGCAGCGGATCCGAGCGAGGTGATCTGTAAAGTGTGCAAAAGTAAATTTAGCAGTAGCAAATGTGTTAAACATCTGTCAACATGCATTGCGCAATCACTCGCATTTCAAGCATCCTAACTTGGTATCCACCCAACACCCCCACAAGTTCCACTTCACCAGCATAGCTATGTCACATCCCTGCAAAACATTCTTCTTTCACCTTTCTTAGCTGCTTTTACTGCACAATTGTTATTTTGTTTTTGTTATTATTTGAATTAATTTCTGATCCAAAAATTTGGGTTAAATTATACATATATAAAAAAGAATTCAAATTCAAACAATTTCAAAATGTTCATTCTGTACTCAGTCACAGGAGCCAAGAAAGATATGTTCAGATTAGGAATTGCAAACCCCAGGCACTTGAATTTTTTGGTCAGAATTTGTGAACACAAAAGCAAAGTCCAGTTTTCGAATTTGCATTAGACATGGCCTGCTACACTTGAAATTTCAAAGAGGGAATTCAAACCACATAAATTCAAATTGTTATTGTTTTTAAAGCAAACTACTGGCATTTAAATTTCCATAGAAACTACTCAGGGGTGCTTATATTTTCGCATTTTCTTTGCTTCCACTTATTGTGCCACCATCACACACACAAACACAGATGACCCACAGGCAGTGGCCGAATCAGTTAGTTCAGAAAGTTCACATCCTGGTGAACATGTAGTTCAAAGGTTGCAGCCTTACTGAAGCAGCTGCAGAGGCCACCGAGGAAGCACAAACTTCTTCCGCTCACACACAGGTCAAAAGAGGCACTGAGTCTCATTCCTTATACTATTTACACCCATTCTGAGCTAGAGGTGAAAGCTAATTTGATAGGGAAAGATAATGGCATGACAGAGAAGTTGACCTCTGAGCAGAGGACAGAAATAAATATCTTGAAGATGGGAGTGCTCCTCAGTGCCTATCCAGCCTCAGCAAGGAGGGAGGCACACGTAAATCAAATGCCAAAGTGATATTTATTCGCCTCCTGAACTATTTACTTACTGACAATAAAGGTGAAATTTATGTGGCTATTACGACGAGTGTTTCTGAATGGTCAGGAGCTGCAACTGAGGGCCACTTTATGGATTGGATGCAATAAAACCCAGTGATAAAACAATATGGAAGCTGTGGACCTGGCCGTCAATCAAAGGTAAGTATGATGAGTAAGTTCATTAAGTTTAATGGAGTAAATTCTTCTCAATAACGCACCAGCCTTGCTGCCATTATCCCCATCTCATGTTTTAAAACAGCGCTTCAACCCAGACAGAACGGAGACAAGTCTTCCTTACCCTCCAGTAAGGCATGAATCAAACAACGAGAGGTGAGGGGGAGATGGAGGGAGGATGAGGATGAGGAGGAGGTGATGGTCATCGTAGGGGAATAGAGGGCAAAGAGGGAAGGCCTGGAAGTGCTCAGGAGAGAAGTGAGAGAGACGCCCCGGGCTCGTTTTGCAGCTCTGTGGACAAGCTGATGTCACCACACGGGATCTCCCATAGAGAGAGAGAGAGAGAGAGAGAGAGAGGAAGAGGAGTAGCGGAGGGGGAGTTAAGAAATACACGGGAAGTAAGGAGAAACCGAGAGAGATAGCAAAGACGTGGGGAGAGAGAGGCTTGGGAGTTGGAGTGTTCAGCAGCGGGAAAGAGAGAGGGGAGGGGAAAAGTTGGACGCGGACAACGCTGCAGTAACTTTTTCTTCTTTCCTTTCTCCGTGGAAGAAGCCTCAAGAAAGAAAAAGTCAGGAGGGGGGGGGACACAAAAAAAAAAAAAAAAAAAAAAGCCACACTGGATTACATTTGAATTGCATTTGCATCGCAACACAAGACTTCCAATCTGGTCCCCGGATTTATACACGCATTCATTTACGGATTAATGAGGTCGCAAATTTGTGGATCTATCAGTAGCTGAAGGTATGCTTTTATGGACTTTTATGGACGCGTTAGCGGTGCTTGAAACGTAGAAAAGCGTTTGTTTTCTGAGCAACGTTGCAGCAAAGGCAGTAAGTTAAAGTAAGAGCGGAGTTTGTAAAGTGACTGCAGTAAAACTTTTCCAACAGGTTTGCAGTAGGCTGAGATTGCTTAATACGGTTTACCTGGCAGTACTTTGACTACAGCAGATGAGTAAATAAATATCACAAACTCACTGCACTAAACATCACAGATACAATGCAAATCCCTGTGGGATTTTTCTGTGATACTAAAGTAAAGCACAATGATTTTTGGAGATAAAATACCATAAAATGATGATGATGATAAACTTTCCCAGTAGAGAACATTAAAGTTACATCTGCTGAGTAGGCCTGACACATGGTAATTATGTTTTATTTCTTTGCTGGGTTTTGCAGGAAACTTTTAAACCACTTAGCTGGTCTAGCTGCTGGCAAAAGTGATGCAGATTTTCCCTTCGTATCTAAGCCAGGCCTTAATGCAACACATCACAGGCTGAGTTGTTACTGTAAATCTTTGTGGCTTGCATCCAACCCCTGTGGCAGGGAAAAGCTTCCCGAGCAGCACTGCTTCTGGATCTCCTACATGCAGGCCGAGTAATGTCTGAGCAGAGTCCTGCACTGATTTAACAACTTTGTTTCTCTACCTGGGAAGAAGCAAAAGAAAGATGTTTGAATGCCACGGTCACATCTGTTTTCCTCATGACTCAGCCATCCCTTGTTTGCTGGTTTTTCTGTCTCATCCTGTAAGAGGTTCTTGAAAGTTTTGTGTGCCCTCCCCCCACCCCCACAGTCATATGTTTAATTCATCAAACATCTGCCTCTTGAGAGACGCTAAGATTTATCGCAGTAATTAGAGGCGTCATTCTCTCTTGCTTCCTCGTAGTACTCAACAGATCTTTTCTCGAGAGGTGATTTCAACAAAAACACAAAGACCCTGGACATTAAAAAGTGTTGATACCCTTGTATGTAGTGTCTCCTCTGACACTCTCCCTTTCCCTTACAGCAACACTTAAGACCCTGGGAAAATTAGTAAGTTTTACAAATTGGTGTCCATGCTTACCTAACCTGTTGCAGGCTCTGCATGCAGTGTTTAGCTGTGGGCTGTGCAGTATCAGTTTCTCCTACTGCTTCCAATTCTAGCCTTTGCCATGGGCCTGCAGCTAAGTGTATCATCCACTTGACTCTTTGCTTATTCTGGTCAGTGACATGAGCATAAAGCTATCAGAAATGTGAAGTAAAGCTGAAGTAAGGCAGCGGGTCATCTGACCGCTGAAGGCTGACTCAGCCATGCATAACGTGGGCTTGCGGCAAAATCCAGTTCATGTCGTCAGAGTTGGCGTCACTTCACATCATTACTTATGTAAGTGGACTAAAAGTGTCCATGGCCGTGGAGCTTTGAGGCAGCACTAAGCACAGGGAGGATTGTATGTATTCAACACTCGCTGCTCATGTTCAGACCCTCCTTTTCTCATTCACAAATATTTAAGCAAAGGTCTTGAACACTGCCCAGAATGTAAGACTAGTAACAACTTGCTTCAGTCTGTTTTGTGAGTGATGAGGCTCCTCTGCTAGTTTGCAAGTTTCCATTGCTCCCGGTCAGTGGATATCTGGAGTATCTACCAAAGCCTCAGGGAATCTTTAGTTACTTTTATTCACTCTCTGTTCCCTGTTGTAACAGGCCTGCAATGCACTTTCAGGTTTGGCTTGGAGCACATCTGAAGTTCCAGGAGCCAAGTGTGTACGTGTACATGCTGTTATGGCAATGATGACATCTGAATTACAGCAAAGAGAAGCTGCTGACTGTTGAAAAACATTGAACAGAAATAGGATACCTCCTACAGTGTCTGGAAAAAAATGACCTCATGGAGTGTCTGTAAAGATGGCGGCATACTAATGTCTGATGTGTGTTGACTAATGCAGATAATCCAGCAGACATTTTTTATTTTTTTATTTTCTTTTCATTCATTTTTTTCATCATCACTCTATGGATGGCATTATCAGTCTGTCAGAGCTCCCAAGGAATGAATCCTAATTACTATTGTGAAGCACTAACTTCCTGTAGCAAAGTTTTCACCTAGCCTGTTGTAATTAGTAAGCATGTTAGCATGCTAATAATGTAAGTTATGCTAAGCTATTTTAGAACCGCTAAACATCACAAGGTTCATGTCATCTTTGAGCGTGGTAGCATGCTGGTGTAAGCATTTTGCTCAGAGCATGCAGATAAACGCAGACTTGCATGCAGACAGCTGTTGCCCTTCTCTACAGACCACAGTCTGTTAGCTCTGTGTACACGAACATGTTCTACAGATGTGCACTACAAAACATGATAGTTACTTCCTGCAGCAATACTAAGAGTTTCTTTGTTGTATTGTATCTTTGCCCCTTTTAACTTCTGTGGCACACATGCTGTACATCATGTCTTTGTATGCCAATGAATGCCTTCGTGCACGTCTACCTACTTATTTATGTAGGTTTTTGTCTTTTAGGGCTGCATCCCAGTCCACTTTAAGTTTACCTACACCCTCTGCGGAGAAAAGACCTTCTCTCAAGGATTCAGTCAGGATCACAACCTGACAGACAGATCAGAAGATCATTTTCACAGCCCAGCTCCAAAGCTACTTTTGACTGTGTGTTTGTTTGTCTGAGATAGAGCAATGTAGACTGGAAGCAGGTACCCCTGCATATCATAGCGTGAGCTGTCCATCAGTTTTCTTGCTGCAGTCTGCAGAAAGACCTTGGCTGGACAGTCAGTGGACCGTCAAATATCATATGACTGACACGTTTGTGCTGCGACATCCCATTTAAACAGATGCAAAGTAATCTAAGCAGTAGGCTACTGCTTTACGGTTATTTGATCGCCCACGTCAAAGCAATTCTCTTGTTTGGTCACAGAAAGGACATGTTTCATTTGACTCTGTCAGAGTGTATTGCTCTATACATGCTTGTGTTGGGACAGTTGTTGCAGTGGCAATGATGATGAAATGTGCGGCAACAAAAATTTCCAAGCACTGAGCACAAATGACCTCCTTTGTACTACATGACAGTATCACTGCCGCTTTTGTCTATGTATTCAAGACATAAAACGTACTGGAACTGATCACTGTACTAGAAAAAGAAAATAGGCAATAGGTTTGGTGTCTCCTGACTACTGAGCAGCTCAGGAGACATATTGTTGTAAATAAATTGAAACAAACAAAACTTGCATGTCGGTCGGCACTTCTGTCCGGCTCTAGTTGTCGGGCTTGTAGTGCTGGAAGACGTTCAAATATGTCATTGTTTTCCTTCCTGTTCTGACTTTGTACTCTGTGACCTGATCACTACCAGTCCTGCTTACCGGGCGCATGGCCAGCCCAGTCGCCAAGCCCAGTGGCCTAACCCCTTACTGCCTTTATCTGCTATAGCCAGCTGGGTGGCCGAGAAGCTGCAGATGGAGTGCAAAGAATAAAGAGGAAAGAGAGACGTCCATGGCAACACATAATAAGAAGCCTATTAAATTGTTTTGGATTATGGCCAGACAATAATAGCAATGAGCTGTAACTTTTCCTTCAGCCTGTGATTCCTCGGCTGTGATGCATTCTGTATTATGTACTGTGTGAACTTTCTTATTATTATGATCATGTGGCATGAAGCCTTTAATAATGGCTGCAGTTTTATAGTACTCAGACTCAGCCATCTATGGCTTTGATTAACCCTCCACCCATGCAACTGCAGGAGAGTTTTTTAAACTACTCTTCTTGCTGTTTAACTTGAAGCTGCTTTGCATAAAGAATCCGTGTGCGTCCATGTTGTCAACACTTGTGCACACAGATGAATTGTATCACAGTACAATTATGCAGTATTTTTCAAGCATCTTGCTCTTTTTGAAAAAATGGTAACCTAGACTTTTAAAATGTGAGAAACGAAGGAAGCAACCACTCCCGCCCAAAACAGAATGTATAATTCACAGTGTGAGGCATGTCAAGCTGTCCCTGTTATTTCAGAACATAATTTGAATTATTGTCCTCCACCACATTGTCTGTTAGCAGACAGCTGCAGGCAGTCAGGTCAGGCTAGATGGTATTCACACCGTGTCCTCGGCCGGGCAGGAGTGCCACATTGTGTACCCCCGGGGGAGTGTGGGGGTCATTTCTCCTGGCAGACAGGACAGGTGTGTGTACAGAGACACAGTCTGCTCGCTTGCCTGCCTTGAGGGCCCTGCTGTACCTGTAAACACTGCAGAGTTATGGGGTCCTCACACATGCTGAGGGCAAGTCCAGGTCAGCTGGGATGTGTTTATACGAGTCAGAGTTGGCCGCAGTGGCTTGTGCTTATGTGTGTGCATTCTTGTGTGTGTTTATGAGTAAGGAGTTGTAGTAAGAGGGGGACTGAATATCGTGATTGTTTAGACATGGCACACATTTTAATCTGTGCACAGTTGTGTGTGTGTTTTTGGGTGGGTGTGTATGCATATTCCTGTAGTTGTGGAGACAAAAATCTGTTTACACAGTCACATTGTGTGGACCAAAATGCAAGTCTCCAAAACTTAAATCATTAAATATTAGGATGAAGACTTGCTTTAAGGCTGGATTGAGGTTAGGGTCAGGTTAAGGTAAGGGTTAGGATTAGGCAAGTAATGTTTATTGTTATGGTTAGGTGGTAGTTAAGCCTCCAGGAAATGAATGGAACACGTCTGTATGTGTGTGTGCTTGTTTTCGGGCCACGTGGAAGCATCTGGTGCAACACAACCATGGCTCCAGTGGAATAGTCTCCAGATGTGTTTGTGTGTTTTGGCCCCATTGTCTGTTGACTCTGGACCAACCAGCCTGCATGTAAATCATTTGTATTGTGCATTTTATGTTGCATTTATGCACAATTTATTTGTTTGCACAAGTGTATATATATATATATATCTGTATCTATCTCTCCATCAAGATATATCTCCAGATGTATATATACATAAATATAAATGTAATGTTTTTTAAACTAATCCTTTTTCTAACTTAAAAAACAATATCCTAGACATGATCATGTGTGCGCTTAAGCATACTTTCTCAGACATATTTGCATGCATGTGTGTGTGTGTGCGTGTAGCATCTGCCCAGTCAAAGGCCAACCAGATGGATAGGATAATGACTATGATCAGACTTTATAGAGTTACACTCCTTAATGAGGGACATTCTGCTTAATTCACATGCCACTAACAAAGCCTGCATCATACCACATAATTAACACATCAACTGTGACTGACTCATAAATATACATCAACGTCTATTTAGGAGTCAAGCATAATGTGCAGCTGTCTGCCGAATGAGCGGGTTGGGTGGCATACTGACAAAATGTGGAAAGGATTTGACTTTTTTGACTTTCTCTTCCTCTGTTTGTTCATCTTTCAGTTGGTGTCTGAGGTGAGGTGAGGTGAGGTGAGGTGCTGTCAGAGGAGTGACACCATGTGGCTTCTCTGCTGCTCTCTGACTCTGTTGGCCCTCAGCTTTGGATCATGTGACACGCTGACATCAGAGCAAGGTGAGTTTCCTGTTCCCTGCTGTAGAAAGCGTCTTACTTTAACAGAAAAATCGTTCTGCACACATTTGGAAATGGAAAAACATCTAGCCTATAACCAAATCTGCCCCTCAGCAGGGGATATTTTTCTCTAGGATAGTGAAGTCAAGTCATGTTGAATATCCAGTCATTGTCATAGCAAACATTCAAGCAACATTAAAGCCCTAAAGGATCACCCTAACACAAACCGTCCTTGCATTTTACATATCACAAACATTTGTTTGCATTTCATGCCCATTAACTACTCATGATTTACCATCATCATCCTACAAAAACAAATTTAGAGGTTCTGGCTGGACTCTCTACTGCTTGCCGGCTAATAACCATATTTACAAAAAATGTCAAACTACTGCTTTAACAAAAATAAGATTCAGAGTAAGATTAAAACGAACATTTATTCCAAATTGGATGGAAGAAGAAATAACTAGATCATGTTTATAGCCACTATGGAGCTCTACTTAATTTATTTATCCAACATTAATGAAGTTGTGAATGAAAAATTTTAAATGGCCACAAACCACAAATTGCTCCCAACTAATTCCTTTTCAGAACAGTCCTATGTATCTCCACTTAAATGCTAAAACAAGTCAAAAAGACTTCTTTTTTTTCCCCACAGTATCAGTTCAGGGTTGTGTGCTTGACCAACTCGTCACGCTTTGAAAACCATCTGAATTTGACGGAACTGTGCCTGTCTGTTTGTGTGTATGTGTGTGTGTATTTTTTTGTATGTTCTCTGTATGCATGACAAGACTGCAATGAAAATGGACTGTAATTACAGCTCATCTGCGTTTGATGCTGGTGGCTGTAGATGGCAGTGAGGTTAGGCTGTGGCAAGGAGGCGTGTGTGTTTGCTATATGCGGTTGTGTTTCCCTTCATGAGCTATCAATCATTCTGGGTTTCTGTGTGTTTGTGCAGGAGAAACATGAGTTTTTATGATGTTGTCCGTATGTGCATATATGAGATTGCAACCTTGTTGAAACCGCAGTTTGTCTGAGAGAATGTGCAAATGTTTCTATTTGTATCCAGGTGTGTGTGTGTGTGTGTGTGCGCGTGTGCATGTGTGTGACAGATAGAAACAGGCTCACAAGAATTCAAGAGAGAGAGAGAGGTGAAGGGAAATCTCTTTTGTTGTTGCATTATTTATTTATATTGCTCAGTCATACTCATCACATTGTCAGTGTGTTCTCAAGGGCCGACTCTGTGATATCACTCGGGGGGGGGGGCCGAGCAATCCTCCATAGCTCGTGGAGCTCTGATGGGAGGTTTGTGGAGGTTGGGGAGGGGTCCCTCGTGGGAGACCCAAGTCAGAGCTTTTCAGATGAGACTGAGTCAGCTTGCAGCTCCCCTGAGTCCTTTCCCCAGGTGGTTGGAAGAAAGTGCTTTCTGAAGTGCAGCTATAACACTTTGTCACAGCAAGCACCACACACACACACACACACACACACACACACTCACATACACACACTATCACACTTCGTCTGACTCATCCAAATCTCAACTTACTGGTAATTTGCTGACATTACAGCAGGGAAGCAGGTTTAAGTTAAACTAGTGTTGAAGAGTCAAGCTGAATGATTGCAAGGCACTTCTGCAGAGTATCAGGCAGAGAGACCAGTCCCCATAGTTAAATTAAATTCCTGAAGTATTTTGGCAAAATCTTGCTGATATATCTTTATGGGTTTTTTTTTTGCTGTTGTTGTTTTTTTTTCACCACAGACCCTATGCAGTCTGAAGTAATGGATTTATTTATTGATTTGTTTTGACTCACTTCGCTTCGGTGTGGCTGTGAGCTAAGTTGTATGTTTTGTGGTGCCACTGAGTTGTTGTAGTGAAACAGAAGTTCAAGGAGACAAGCAACTTTTGGCAAAAACAGATATTCATGATGCTGTCTGGACGTGAGAATAAATGTTATTTTGATAATGATGCTGATTACAAACTCTAGTATCTTACTTATCCAAATAATAAGTATTGATTCATATACAGTTGACAGTGGAATGGAAATTGATTAAAATGCAATTATAAGACTTTCTTAATACAGTGCAATGACTGTGGAAAAAAGATGTTGGAATGGGATATCACAAGTAAAGGCCTACTTAGGTGTACACCAATGAAATATCGGGAAATAGAGTTGTTTGATTCATAGAAAATGTGACAAATTTTGCATTATTTTTTCAGCCAGATGGTTTCCAGAAGTAGCGGCAAACACAACAGTGACTTATCTTTGTAAAACTGTTGTAGCCATCATGTCAGCAAACATCTGTCTATTTACTTATCCAGTATTCACTCTTATTCAAGTTCTGTTTGAGTCTGCACAAACCTCTGTGAAAAATGTCTGCTTCAATATGCTAAATGCTCCACTTTCTTCTCCAGGTAGTTGCTAACTTCGCTGTTTGATGACGGACAGTGCTGTGCAAGAGGTTTATCAGAGCTTTGTAGCTGCTGCTGGAAATAAGGGTTAATGTGAGAAGTGAAAGTGAACAGTTAAGTTGCAGGGCAGAAGTAAACAATGAATTAAAATATGTTAAAATGCTCCATAGAGTTGGTAGGAGTGGAGGAGGAGGAGAGGAGTCATAATTCTTTGTTTGCAATGGTTCATTGACCATGTAGATCTCTGACCATGTGCTTAGGAGAACAATAGAGAGGCCTACATGTCCCCCCAAAAGCCTGAACCAGAGTGACCGTTAGAGACTCCCCCCCATGACGTGTACCTAGTGGTAAAATCAGAATTTGAACACAGACCTGGCACGGACATTGGCTGTGGTTCAGCCATTTCCACAGGGGTCTGAAGTCACTCAGGTAATGAAAAGGTACCACAACCCTCATATGTTGCTTTTATACGCACGACGTACAGTGGAGGACTGTTAGGTTTTCTACAACATGGTCGCTTTCATACGTTTGACTACCATCACTTTTAAAATCCCGGGTCACAGTCTTCAGCTCGCGGGCTGAGAAATAGACTGCTGTGTTTTTTTTTTTGTTCTTCCTTTTTGTTTTCCTTCTACGGTAATCTGATCTACGGTGACAAGGACCGCACGCCAACTTTGTCAGGGACGAAACAAAGTTAGTTTTTATTTTCTTCACCGGTGAATTTCCCCGCTGCCGCTGAGGAACACATCAATACTGCGCATCAGAGGAGCGAGGTAACGGACCGTCAGCACCCCGTCCTGGACAGTGCTGTGGACCTTCAAGCAGATTATTACTTTTCAAACTCTGAAGAATCAGAGCACTCAACAATAAGAGACTTATGTCTGGGCAGAGGCATTATTAGGATAAGCTATAGTTACTTGTTTATGACTTGTAACTTGCAAGTGCTGCATTCATTTATTGTGTTAAAGATCGCCACCCTTACCAGTCCAGTGAGCACACATACCAGTTAAATAACTGGCCATATAAACTTCAGTTTACTGACTCTGCTACTGTGTGGTGATAGTGTGGGACTCAAAACTGAGGTGGTGGTCTTTATTGGGCTCATTATTCTCTTTCTATCCCTGTCTCTTCCCCCCACACTTTCACACCTTTACATTGAGGCTGCCCTAAGACCTGAGCACGCAATCACGAATCTCCTTGTGAGACACATGACCTTCGAGGGTCTTTGTCTTTGTCCTTTTGCTTGCCACGTAAGCCATATCACGTGGGCAGCCGCCATATTGGCTCCGAGGAACATGCTCCGCGTGTCACTCTGCTGTCATCTTGGCTCTTGTTGACATCACTTATGTGACTCCGCCACCTTTTTCTCTCTCTTTCATTCCCACACACACACTCTCTCCCTGACCAGTACACCTATATATATATGTACATGTATGGATATATCCTCACTGCTGTAGCCATGTTACCCATTGCAGTTAGTAGTGAATCTGTGTAGATAAACTTGGATTACAAAGTGATTCTTATCTCGGGATGGTTGTTGCTGATTAGTAAAACCTGTCATAATTTAACTTGTCGTTGTCTGTGGTTATTGTGAACATACCTGTGATAAGAGCTGGTTTCATAACAGTTAGTGCTCAGATTTACCCTTCATCCATCCTTACGAGACTGTTATTTCCCACTCATTAATTTGGCTACTGGTCCCTGGTGACAGGGTGGTGCCCTGATTTTACGTGTATGAAGAATACACTGATTTTGTTTCAATGATTATTGACCATAATCATTGACCTTCTTGACAATAACCAGATTGCCCCTACTAGTGCACAACATATTTGTGTTTTTATTTTTTATTTTAGAGAATTTAAGACAGACCCTTAGCGATAAACGGACGGCAGCAGACTGACAAGGCTGAGTTCTGATGAGTAACCTTAAGAAATTGCAGATTAGGCTGGTTTGTTGACTAGAACAGGCAGTGCCTGAAAAATACTGGAGAGAGATTAGCTTGAACAAAACTTATAGCTGCTTCAGGGTTGCTGCTTCATGAATGAACCTGTCCTGCGTTGTCTCTTCTCCACAGAAAAACGTGCACTTAGAGCTTCATCAGAACTGCTTACAAAAAGCATAATGAACAAGCGATAACCATCAGTAAAGTGGTACTGAGTCACATTGAAGTATTGCACAGTGCATAAAATGACCCACAAGGGATCACTGTGGTCAGACAAAAATTAAAAATGTTTGCAATTAATGTTTAATGATGAGCTGACCAAACAGTTTCCTTTATTGGATGATCAACTCCAGCCTTACATATGTGCATATGGGCAATTTGCACAAACACACAGGATGAAAACAGCCCATTTAATTTGAGAAGTGCGCAGACTCCTGCATGTCCTGTGATGTTTATTGTTGTGAAAAGCTTGTAAATTTGCATGTGTCATGAGTCTAGTCTTAATGTGTGTGAGCTTCAGATTGTACTGAATGTGGGCCAGAGGCCTACAAGGGGAAAATGAGTGAGCTCATCCCTCTGAAGTGCAGCGTTTTAAGTCTTTCCACTCCTCTGTGCTGCAATTTTATCTCTGGAAAACAACCAGGAATGTTCACTCCTGTCTGCCTCATTTGGCCGAGAGGGCAAGATAGATGCACTCTCTCTCTCTATCTGAATCCCTCCTTCTTTTTAGTCCTTCTTTCAGTTCATTTTCTCCCTGATGTTCACCACATACTGGCTGCATTGAATCATTGGCTTATATTAAGGTTTTTGTAATAAGTGTTCGTTAGAAGGTAATTACGTCTTGATAAATTCTTATAAGATGCTCCTTTATTTACATTATAATGTGTTAACTAGACTACATAAATGTTAATAATAATAGCATAAACATGTTTATAGTTACATTATAAGACATTTGTAAGCACAAATAAAAAATGAGTTTTTTATTGATAAAAGTCATTGATAAAAGTCTTATAAGTTTTTTTTATATTTGCTTATATTAGCATTGTGAACACATTTATAGAAGTATACAGATTAATACATTCTTTATTATGCATTTATTAACAATTAACAAAGCTTTTTGTGGCTACCAGATTTGAAGTGAGAACAATGTGTTGTCAAGGTTAATAAACACTTTATTATGCACTTCTTATCAACTTATTGTTATCAGACTTTGCTTTTCATAGCCCCCATCTTGAGCACTACATTTGACGAAGATTGATAAAAAGTAAATAACAAATTACATAGAAATGTAGGTGTGAGCAGGAATACATGGCTTCAAGCCCTTTGGTAAGACTTTTATCAAGGTTGTTAACAAATTTCTTATAGGTTATTGTAAAAGCCTAAATCTAACACTAAACATGTTTATGATGCTGTTATTAAAACTTTATTGTACTAACTAATGCTTATTACATGGACTTATAATAAGTCCTGTCACAGTACTGAATAGTGATCGACTTTACCCAGCATGCCCCTGTCTTTCCCAAATATTGCATGTACTTCAGTTGCTCTGGGAAATGGAAAACTCTCCCTTTGAGTCTTACTTTCTGCTGATCAGCAGGTCAGTCCAATTATCTGGGAATACCACATTGTAAAGCACATTCAATAACTACCCTACCCTCTCTTATTACAATCCACACAGCACACATTCTGACACTGTGAGGACACTTCTGACCCCTTCTTCTTAATGAAAGCATGCTCAGTGTTTGCCTCTACAAAAACAGAGATAAAACTCAGAGTCAGTTGGTTTCATTAGACCCTAGCCACAACAAGGCATGGCAGATAAGACCATTGATTCCTAAACCCTGTAAAGGTTGTTAAATATCAGTCACGATACAAGAAAGGTCACACATCGCTTACTTTAGCTGAGATATTGCAGTGGGTCAGCTAGATTTGAGCTGACACTATTCATGTGGTGCCTTTGGTCATAATGAATGCCTGAGTGGTAGATATTTGTCCAGTCATTGGCTTGAGGAAAGGTTATATTTGAGTTTCCCTTTCTGTATATTGATATGTTTGAAAATATCAGATCATTCAGGTGTCTTCATCAAGAAGTAGTTACTAATTTTAATCATTGAGAAGGTGGAGACTTGGAGGAACACTCACAGCAGTGTGCTGCATGACTGCCAGTGTAGTATCATTACCTGCTTTGGCAAGACTCAAACATAACCCATCAAAGAGGAAGTGAACCCAGCCAAGACCATCCAGTCTCTTTAGGACTACATACAGCTACTAGCACGATCCTGGAGTGGCACTCATACTATGTGCTAATTAGCTTGTCAACAAGCAAATGCTTTCCTTTGATCACAGCTTGAGAGGAAGTGGGGTTCAAGTTCCGCAGTGTGTCCTCTGCCAAGCTGCCAAAGTGCCTGAGTGTGCAACAGTTCACTAAAATATCATCCATCCTCTGAGCAATGTACAAACAGTTTGTTTCTCCCATGAGCACGAGCAGAAACCTGGTACAAGTAAACACAGCATTTAACTTGACTCACAGTTTTAAAGGTGGTAATGGGTGTTTTAACACTGTCCACCAATGTCATTTACCCATATGCAAAAGAAGGTTATGAACTGAGAAGTTTAAAACTTATAAATAAGTGCAGGAAATGTTTTTTTCAGTTTATATATATATATATGGTTCTGAAATTGTTTCAATTTTCACTTTCATATATATTTCAATATTTGTCTTATTTTTTTCAGTTGCCGATTTTGTGTTGTCAGATTCACATCTTTTTTTACAGTTTCACAGGGGGGGTGGTATCAGGGTAGATGGGTGTGGAATCATGAATGACAGCATAACAAAGAAGGCTGATGATCTTTCTCGATCACGTTGCCTTGATCAGTTTTCACTGTGATCAGCGATCAGCTTAATTTGCATAAAGTTGCTTGATGCCCTTCATCAGCTTCAGCCGTATTGAGCAACACATGAGCTTCTTGCTTACATGTTAGCATCCTAAAGTGTCGTGCTGGCAAGTTAACATCTTGTATTGTGTGATCATAATGCTAGTGCTACGCTAAAGTTGCTGAAGGATGCTTAGCTACACAAGTATTATATAAAGATCACACTGATGAAACTTATGCAATGTAGAGCATCAAACTGAGTTCAAGATGTGCTAAAATAGCCAGAGGAAAGATGATGCAGTCTTTGGGTTTAAAAAAGAACCACACACGCACACACACCAATACACTAGTAACTCGATCCCACAGTCAGCCATTCTTAATATCACCTCAAAAAAGAAAAAAATGAAATAAAATATGAAATACTCTTTAAAGTGATGGTCTGGATGCTAAGGGCAAGTTGTTTTTTGTCAAGCAACACCTTTCTTTTCTCCCATTCCCTCTGTTCACTTCCCCTTCTCTTCTCTGCTCTCATGTTCAGTCTTCTTCAGTCCTCTCTCCTCCACCTTCTTCTCTTTTCTGTTACCTAACTTTTCATTTTGCTGCCCTACAGCCATGCTTACTCCTGACAAAGCCTTCATCTTGAATCTGTCTGATGGAAATGGGGCAGTGATGAGCAGGAAAAAAAAAAAAAAGAAAAAAGAAAGTAAACTGCAAGGAAAAGAAGGACAGGTAGATCTTGCCATCTCTTGACTTCAGAAATTCTGAGATGGGAGATGCAAAGATAAGCTCTTTGGTGTGTGAATATGAATGTGTCTTTAAAAGGCAGCAGTGTCTTTGTGAGACTGCAGAGATGTGCTTTGTGCTGAGCTAGCAGATAAGGTTTCAGGGTGGACAAGTAAGGTTATAAATACTGCGTGTGTGAGAGAGAGATAGAGAGAGAAAGAAAAAAGGATGTAAGATAGAATGCAAGAGTTTCAAAGAGCTCAGAAGACTCTAAACTTGTTTATGATATTTCCTGTACTTTTCACTGTATGTGCTACTTTGTTCAAGAGTCACTTTCAATTCATGCAACTTGTTTGACTTTTAATCTCAAGTTTCTCTCAGCTTCCCACAACAACACCACTGTTTGACATCTCTTTTCCACACTTTGATTTGTACTTGTAGACAGCAATAAGAGAATGAAACACTGCAGGCAGACAAGCTGAATGTGCTGGGTTTTGGGTTTCGGTCTTTGCGTTTTTAACCCAGCAGCTGTGCGGTGTCAAGTGATGAACTTGATAATAGGTGATGGTTTTAATTTTTTCTTGAACTGACTTCCATGAAATTAAATTCTTAACTCTTAATTAAAATCGGATGGATGTTTTTATTTGAGTAATTATGTTAGGCTCTTTCCTTGTGTTTTGATGTGACGATTAGCCTGGATAAAGTTAATCTGTAGTTTGAAATACCGACAGTGTGCTGTTGTTGCATGCTGCAGGACTACTCACCATGCAGTGCACTTCGCGCTTCATTGAAAAGACTGTCTCAGCATCTTTGTCGCACTGAATCCAATAACATTTTGGTGTCTAGTAGTTTTTTCTTCATTCTTTTGTCTTCTACACTTTAGTAACAACAATCAATATGACCTTCATAGGTATACTACATCCGATTACACCATTTGTTTGTGCATAAACAATTAACTGTTAGCCCCATCCATCTTTCTTACTGTTTTTATGCCTGACTTCAATTTCACACAGAAGTAAGCCAGAGTAGCACAATTACCTAGCACAAGCTAATGCTAAGACTAAACCTCTATCAGTTGGTTTAAATTACTATCTCGTGCTGACTTTTTAATCTTTACAGCTGACTTGTTTTAAAAGAAGAATGTTCTTTCACGATAGCTACATACATGATTTATTGCTGAAAGGTCGAGGCTAAAGCTTCTTTCAGTCCCACACAAAAAGTTAGCATCTCATTAGTTCATGTTCAGGTTGGTTAGAGGATGTTTTTGTTCTTGTATCGCAACACGCATTAACTTTAGGATGGTATGAAATCTAAATGTAAAAATACATATTTCGTCAAGTAACAGTGGTTACATCATGCTTTGTTGAATTTTAACAGTATGCCTCAGTTTGACATTAGGAATGGCTGATGAGGAAGAGGATAAGAAACTGAACTTCCCCATGCCAAATAAACAGAAAAGGGCCACTGTCATTACTCTAAATACTGGTAGCACACTGGAACCCAGTGTGGGGATCCCAAACAGACAATTCATACTCATATTCTCTTATCTCTGGAAGTTACACAAGATTACTTTACATTACTAAACATCACTCCTAAAACTCTTTCAGAGGATTGCTCTTATCTGGTCTACATGGACATCACTTCAGCATGAAGGGAGGTGCTGAATGAGGTTTAATTAAAATATCTGACCTTCCTCTCACTCATAAATGATTTCAAATATTACTGACAGCAACAAGGCTCAGAGAAAATTATTAGGTTGTGTTTTAACACAACACAGAGCATAACCAGCTTCCAGATTCTCTGCAGTCATAGTAAAAAAAAAAAAAAAAAACTTTTTGAAAAACTGCGCCCTGCAGAACGTCTGCCTCGGGGCCTAGGTCCTTGGCCCCAAAGAGATCAATTAACTGCAGATCACAGTGATTCACAGGGTCCATGTCTACCTGTACTAACCCGATTTTTCTACACATCTCACATCTCTCCCCATCGCTCTGACAGGCAACACTTTTCTCTGCAACCTCCCCTGACAGGGTGAGAACATATCCATCAAACAGAGGCTACCACGACAGACAAGCTTGGTGCTCGACAACCTGTCAGACTGGGCTGTGTTCCTCTCTGCACAACTTTGCCCCCATTTCATCTGACTCTCTGTGTTTTACAGTCTTTTTTTTCCACTCTATTTCAACCCCGCGAACTCCCTTTGTTTTCCTTCTACATCAGTATTTCTGTTATTCTCAAATGTGTGTATGTTTGAAGTTGCCTCTGCTCTCTCAAGCAAACTTTGTCCATTTGCCCTAGCAATAAGTGTGAATGGTGATATTTGGGACAGTTTCTCCAGAGACTGATGTGCCCTCATGAATGCTTGACTTATAGTGCATTTTAGGGTTTTTACTGTTTACATACTCCCTTTTTTGACTGTATTTCTTTTTAACTATCTCTACAGATGTTTTGTGCCCATTCTTACAAGTGGATGAATGGAAGTTTCCTCAGACGACCAGGCACAATATCACTGGTAAAAACACAAGCTAAAAACCACAAACAGACACATATCCTTCTCAGAGTTTTGTTGATGTGGATGCTGATATATGCCATTTCTTGACAGGTTTTAATCTGGTGAGGCGATTCTCCCTGCTCAAGAGTCCAGATGTCAAGAAGATCCGCAACCCCAGAGGACCCGTCATCCTCCGCCTGGGCAAGACCGCACTCCTACGCCCCACAGAGTAAGTTTAGAGTACATGTCCCTCACTTGCTCTTTTTCCAGCACCTCCAGACAAAATAATACATCTCCCACAAACACACCAGTGTGCAGCTTTAGGTGGCAGAGAATGTATTACAGGAAGTGAAATAAAGTGAATTTTCTGCTGGATTATCCGCTCCCTGTGTTGACTGGCTCTCGCTTTTCATGCCATGTATGAACAAAGAAGAAGGCAGGAAGACTGAACACCCTACAGCTAATCAGCCTCTGAACCCTTACTCAACATGTCAGTGCTGTCCAATGGATCATGTATAAAA
This sequence comes from Scatophagus argus, assembly GCF_020382885.2. NCBI lineage: Eukaryota > Metazoa > Chordata > Actinopteri > Scatophagidae > Scatophagus > Scatophagus argus. Next base: position 14,561,682 of record NC_058509.1, read on the forward strand.
GCAGACATTTGGCAAACCCTGCACCATGGGTCAATTTCTGATTGCATTTCCAGAAATACCACTTCATTTCCCTCACCACAGACACTGGCTTGTAAAGCTGAACTCTAACAACCTTTTGGGTTTCCGGTTGTGACCGCATATACTTAATGAAAGTAGTTTTCATATGAAATGTCGGGTTTATTTGCTTGAGCAAAAACTGTAGGAGTGATGCCTTAATTACTTGACATGATGCATTTGTCAGTTGAAAAAAAAAAATAGTTACCAAATAATAGTTACAAGGGTATGAATTTAATAGCCGTATTTGAGAGTCTGAGCTTGTTCTCAACTTGTTTCTGGGCGAAGAGACCTGCTGCCATAAAATCCAACTGAGCACGGCCTCTTTGCACAACATGGTTTTGCAGCTTGACATGGTGTAATTATGCTTTACTGCATTTTCTTGTTATTACACAGTACTTGGGTGTAGATTGTGTTTGGAACTGCGTGACAAGTGCTTATTAGGGTTACATGCTGGCTGTTTTTTGGTCCTCTTTTTTTGTTTTTGTTTTTTTTTTTTTTTGGTTGGTGGGGCTGAGCTTCTTCTATCCACTGATAAAGCAGTTTTTCAGAACTTGCCAATTGGGTCAGCCTGGAGTATTTTATCACTCTGTCCAGCATTGTCAGCTCCACTTGCTTGAAGGCCTGATAAATCTGTCTACAAAACAGTGTTTTTCGGTAGAGACATTTTGTTCTGAAAGTGTCACAAATATTGTTTGTCACAGGCTTATAGAGTAGTTGTTCTTATGAGAAGGGGGTGGGGAAGACTAAAAAAACTGTCACTTCTCAGGAAATCAGTATCTTTGGAGCCAAAGAGGAAAATCCAAGATGTTTTTGTTTTGCCTCTAACCATACAGAGAGAGAAAGGGAACACCATTCTCTGTCTTTTCTCTGCTGCTGGCTTGGGATTTTGTTATGGTGCAGTGTTTATTGAAATTTTGATACCATCGAGGGCTTTGCTGTCAGTTTTGTCAGTGAAGAATGCTACCTGAGTGACTTCTTTTTAACTCAGACAGAAAATAATCAATGTTTGCACATCAGCCTTGCCTGTTGGCTGCCTTTTTTTCTGCTTCTCTCCATACATAGGACTCACTGTCTTTGGTCCATGTTTCTCAAATTGACTAAACAGAATCAGAGGAGAAGGTTGCTTTTTTACTCTTTCCTTTTATCCTTTGTCTTCGTGTCTCACCGAAAAGCAGACAGAATCAGAGAGGACTATCTCTTCACATCAGTTAGTCATAATGTTCCCTGTCTTTAATTATTTGCTTTTCTATTTCTTTCTTTCTTTTTTTTTTTTTTTTTTTTTTACTTTTGCCTACTTAACTTGCACTGAATGGAAGGGTTTCAGGCATTTAGAAAATAAGAGTGGAGGCGGAGAACAGATGGGCGATTAAGGGATGTAGTGGTGAGGGAACAAGAGGGTTAAAGGTTTAAATCCAGGCAATAAGTGAATGCATCAGAACAAACCCTCAGGCTTGTTCTCTGGCTTTTTCTCTCAGTAACAGTATGAATGTGTGTGTGGATGTGCATGTGGTTGCATCTTTTCCAGTCCCAGAGTATATACTATATTTCTGAAACTGTGTAATACATGGCGTCCATCCACCACAGGCTCCCTGTCACTCAAGCAGCTTTTTAATTCATTGCTGGCGAGTTTGACTGAAGTGTGAGACGTGTACTTTAATTGGGAAGCAGCGTTGTGCTTTGTATCAGAGGCTAATCCATTCAGCTAATCCAAGCAGACGCAGATGAGTGACAGTCAGATGAAGCTACTTGTCTCTCACATCTTTCAGATGTTTACTGACAGTGAAATGGGCACCAACCACAGCTGGTCATATGCATTTTAATTCCAGCAGAATATGTGATTTCTTTTAACCTGTTCATATATATATATATATATATATATATATATGGCTATGCTATGAGAAAGACACGGGAATCAAGTCTTTGAGCTAATGGCATGAGGCCAAAATCACAGCTATTCATGACAGAACAGAGAGGCATGAACTGAACACTACAACTCTTTATACAATAAGCAGCTTGTTGCTTCATTTGGGAAACACAATAGTAGAATTAATTTCCACTTAAAAATCAACCAAATTATAAGCAACCAAAGAAAAAGAGTGCAAAAGTGAGGGCATTGATGCCAACATGTAGGAGGTGAATAACAGAAAAGCTAAAGAGCAGAGCACTGATTTTATTTTTGGAGAGTAAATATGGCACCTATGATATGCTGGTACTTTTTACAAAGATACAGTATCTCAGATTACATCGGCACGGGGGGATGTTAGCTTGTCCAACTAATACTGACATATTTTTAGCTATGCTATTGGCATAGCTCTAGGAAATGCAGTGACAGTGCTGGTCAGTTGTGTGGTTGTTCCACACCACTTGGTGAAATATCTCAGCAACTTTCAAATAGCTTACCATGAAGTTTTATACAGACATTCACAATCCACAGAGAGGAAATAAAATTACTTATTGTGATCTCCTGACTCTCCAGATTGGATGGATTGCTATGAAATGTCATGCCCTGTATAGATTCATTTGGTAGTCAGTGAGCTATACTCACTAACTACCCTACTATAAATTATTTGTTATGCAAAAAATTTGCTGGTTCCACATTCATCAATGGATTTGTTGCTATAGAACCTTAGAGTCTTTGGGTTGTGGACTGTTGTTTGAGCAAAAGTAGGAATTTGGCAATGTCACTGTGTGCTCTGTATAATTAAGATGAGCAATTTTCACAGTTTTTACAAACAACATGATTAATTGGTCAATTGTGAAAATAATTGACAGATTAGTCAATAGTGAAAATAATCGTTTCATTCATGTTACAATCAGAATAAAATGTAATACCTGGTTTAAGACTAAATAATTATGAAACTAATGCCGCAACCATCAGCTTTGGCTTTGTTTTACTAATTAGTATATGTAAATTTAGGAACACGCTCAAGTGGCTAAGATAATGAACATGGTTTTACTAACGTCAAACGTCAGCATGTTGCCATTGTCATTCTGAGTATGTTATCAGACTGATATTAGCATTTAGCAACAATCTATTGATATCTAAGACTAAGCATAGTCTTGCATGGCTATAGACTAGCCTTCCTTTCTGGGGTGAATAAGGCTTGACCAGTGCTGTCGCTGCTGATATGAATCATAGCAGGACACCATCAGCAATACATAAATTCCCATATCCAAAGTATATTTATGCATGTATGTGCTTTCGTGTCTACCCCCACCCTCCCCCTTCGCCTGGCCGACTATCAGGATAGTTCTCCCTTGTGAGCCGGGTCCTGCTCAAGGTTTCTTCCTGTTAAAAGAGAGTTTTTCCTTGCCACTGTCTGCTTGCTCGGGGGTTCAGGCTCTGGGTTTCTGTAAAGCACCTAGAGACAATTTTGATTGTAAAATGTGCTATATAATTGAATTGTATTGGTATATGTGCTGCTGTCTGTACATTTCTTTTTTTTTCTAAAGTTGTATACATACATTTTTTTTAAAATAAAAAAAAACTGCACCGTGTAACAACATTTTGCCACCAGGGCTTTATTTTTTCTTTTATGTCTCAGCTTCAAGCTGTTTGAAATTCAATTCATTCTAGTGTGTAATGTATTGAGGGATAGAAACCCTCTCCATTGGAAGCAATTGATTCCAGTTCAGTTAGAACTGGGTATAAGGGTGCATATACCTCACCAGGTGATATTTCCATCTTAAACTAGACATCTGCTTTTTCAACACCAGATTTCCTCTTCCCGTTTTCCCCTGTGCCTCTATGGCTTCCACTGACTTTATTTGAGGAAAGAAAACAAAACAAGAGAAACAGAAGTAACTTTCTTTCAGAGTTTGAAGAGGCTAGATCTGAATCTGTCTGACCTATACTGAGTGATTTATCTCCCTACTGCATCTTTGTGTGTCTGTGGGATTTTTGTGTTTTTTTTTTCTTTTGTTTTTTTTGTCCAGGACTCTGATTGTAATCGGCCAAGGTGATGCACTTCCAACTTTAAAGTCAATAGTTTTGGAGTGGTTTTGTGCCCTGCAGCTTGTGTCACTTATCGGCCGCAAAGCAACTCTGTTTTCAACATCGATGTCTCTTTCTTTCACTTTTTGTCTGTTTTTCTGTCACTCACACACACACTCTTTCCATCTTCATATCTTCTACACACATACTTGGGGATTAGCTGATATGAAGCTTTCATTTTTTCACAATAAACCCATAATTTGTTGGTCCCATAGTTTTCTCTGTGTGTCTCATTCTTTCTCTCTCTCTCTCTCTCTCGCTCTCTCTCTCTGTATCCCTCCTGGTGTCCAGGTTTAACATTTTCTCTTTCTCACCTTTTCTTCTACTCATCCTCTCTTTGTTTTGATGTCCTGTAGTTGGCTGTTTTCCCTTGGATCTTCCCTCAGTCATAAATCAATGTCAGCCCACTTCTAGGAGTGGGAAACCAGCTGCCAGCATCAACAATTGTGTGTGTGTGCGTGTGTGTTTGTGTGTGTGTGTGTGTGTGTGTTTGTGCAAAGAGGGAGAGAAAGAAAAGAGCAAGAGAGAATATTTCAAAGCGTTCACCATCTCAGTGAGCCTGCATTTCACTGGGCTTGTTTGTGAACCATTCATCTCTCAGTAAATCTACTCACATGCATTCAGTGAATATTTTTGTGTATGTGTGTGTGTGTATATATTTGTGCCCTTAGATGCCCTTGACCAAAACTGAGGGATGGGGATTGCCGGACTGTATCTGCTATGAAAATGAATGCCAGGAGGTTACACGCAACGGGCTCTGCATTGTACTGCTGGCTACAGTCACACAGTGTGGGGACAAAAGCAGCAAGGGGAAAAATAGGGAAAGAAAAAAAGGTAGTCACACAGGAAGCAGAGATAAGATTACTTTGTCATTCACCCTCACTGATCAAAACATCAAAGGTAGGACTAAAGGACAGGTATATGCACCCAAAAGTTGTTTTAATTTGTCAAAAGCTTGATTCATTGTGATGTTAGCTCTCTTGCTGGCAGTCGCATTTGTGTCAAGATGGTCTTTTTTGTCCAAGAGTGACATCCAGCAGTGTTTTTAAACCACAATTTCCACACACGTTAAATGAAGAAGTTCTCATGTGGTATTGCAGGAGGCTTTGGGGTTGTTTAAAGGATAGAGCTTTGCTGATACCTGATCACATTTTTCAAGTAACTTGGCCAACATTGTTCATCTATAGACCTGTAACCAGAGGGAAGGGATACGAGTTGATGGGGTGTTCAGTGTCATGTATAGCTTCTTTGTCACCTTTTTCTTCTGGTTGAATACCCACTGTGTACTTCCATTTTGACACACAAGCTTGAGGTTATAAATTTGCAGTCTTCAAGCCCGAGCCAAGATAATCTTGGGTTATTTTTCTTGACAAAGGTCCTCAAGTGACAGAGGACGATATTAAACTGTTTTCCCAGGGTGTAGTAGACTGAAATTTCTGGATAAAGTTGGTGTTGGAGTTCCACTGTAAACTCTTCTGTATTTAGTTTGGGTGTTCCTCAGCTGCCACGTATTGAGAAGTGACGTGCCCCTGACCCTTCTGAACTTGTGTGTTCCAGTCAGGTGTTTCCTCATGGCATACCCGATGAGTTCACCCTGATCTTCACCCTGGCGTTAAAGAAAGCTGCCCTGAGAGACACCATCTACCTCTTCCAGATATCTGATCAGCAGGGATACCCACAGGTGCAGCTCACTCTCACACTTTGTGCCCTCCTGTGTCTATTTCCTCTCATTTCTACTTCTTCCCTGTCTCATTCCCTGCTTCCCTTTGCTCTCTCTTTCTCAATCTCATACCTTTTGTTCATCTTGCCTTTTGTCTACTCATTCCTCTCATCTCTCTTTTGCATAGTCATCCACTTTCCCCTTCGATTTATTTCCTCCCGTGACACCTTTTCGATTCTTTCTCGCTTTCATTCCACGTGTCTTTTGTCCTCTCTTATTCTTCATCTGATCTCCCTATCTCCCATTCCCCATCTCTCCTTTGCTCTTTCCTCGATCATCTTCTGCTCTCCTCTTTCATTCACCTTCATTGTTATTCATGTGTGTTCCATGATGAAGCGCTGGAGTCCCTCAGAGTCCCCATAATCAGTCTGAGTCTGAGGCCAGATTTAAATACTCAGTGTGTATGATGGATGGAAGCCAAGTTGCCTCATTAGGAGTGATTGATCGGCTGTACTGCACGCGTGTGTAATTAATATGTCTTCTCCTTTCCTTCATCTCTGCTGCTATGTTCTACAGCTTTGTTACGTGGTAGCAGCATGTATTTATTACTCATTGTTACCAATCAGACAGCTAAATTTTTCTTGTGCTTTGGTATGTTGAACACAGTGTTTGGTCTTTAATTAGCATCTGTGCATATTCTTGTACCACTATACTCCCACTCAACTCCTGTCTGTGCCCTAACCCTCACATCTTCACCCGATAACGCAGCTTTCTGTAGACTTCAATGGCCCCGATGGTACCCTGTCTCTGCGTGCCAGGGGCGTAGACCCCACAGCTGACCAGGTGAGCTGTGTCTTCGCTGGTGAGGGGGTGGAGGCTCTGATGGACTTGCGCTGGCACAAGGTGGCCCTCAGCGTGCAGCACGAAGCTGCTTCTCTCCATGTGGACTGCAGCTCCATTGAGACCAAACCCCTGGAGCCCCGTGGAGATGTGCCAACTGATGGACACACTCTGCTGGGTATTAAGGCTTCAGATGCTAGGCCTGTGCAGGTATGGATCTATCCAGGACTGAAAAGGACACTACTGAAATGAGAGAAGAATTTTCATGAACTTTTAAGTGTATGGACACAGTGAAATGTATGTGAGAACCAATGTTCCATAAAGGTCTTTGTACTGAAACATGTAATTCTTTCCTTGTGTGCATGCTTGTAATCATAGTTGGGTATATGAGTGGGTATTTTAGATCATAAGCTACACCCCTGATGTGGTGCTTTCTTTGAGGCAATCTCAGTCAGTCCTGATTAAACAAGTGTGGGGCCTGACTTGGTGAGTGGGCCTGTAGTGAGCCTGTTGACACTGAATGGATCCAGTAATCCAGGCACTTAGTTTGGTGATCAATTAACTGGCTCATTTAGAAAGCAGGCAGGGTCTTTTGTCAAGGGCAGGGAGGATGTTCATACATGCCCGTACACACGTACACATACATGTAAAGCTCCTGACAAAGTGCTTTCCTAATAATTTATATAAATGAGAAATTAATTTGGCTTTCAACCTTTTCTATTGCCTCATTCAAACTTTATTTACATCATTACATAAACAACCCATAGGACTTAAGGACACCTACATGTTAAATATGCCTTCTCTTTCTCTCCCCATTTTCTTAGATGGACATTCAGCAGTTGATGCTGTATTGTGACCCCTCCCTCGCCATTCAGGAGGCCTGCTGTGAGATACCTGGGGCACGGGTGAGTCTGGCAACCCATACTAACTGATAAACAATGATTAACAATAACACAATACCACTTTTTGTGGTGCACAGACTATTCACATCTGCTGTACAGTCATTCTGTCCTACACAATCCTATCTAATGCAAATAATGGTAAACCTGAGTTTTCGCAATACCGTGTGAAAATTCTCAGTTTTGGTATATTTTTGTACATTAATTAGATATAATAATGTCTTAATTGGACAGGTTTACATGTGTTGATTGGCTAATTGTCTTCTGAACAGGCCAACTGGTTTGTTGTCAGTTTTTGTGCTAAGTACCTAATTGCCTGCTAGCTATAACTGTATAAGTAACTTACATGAGAGTCATATCAGTCTTATTCAGCTCTTTGCCAGAAACCTAATAAGTTTATTTCCAAAAACATCAAATCATTGCATTAACAAGATGCGGGGTGTTCATGTGCTATAGTCCTGTAACTGTTACAGATTCACTGACTTTCACAAGGATTCTTGTGCAGTGGTGATGTTTCTTAACCAGAGAGTTGGACCTCTCATGCCAGCTCAAATGGCACCTATTTAACGGGATGGCCACTTTGCCACACCAATCCTAACATGGGACAATGGTGAGATATGGGTTTGGAACATCATCACAGGAAAGGGTTTTCCCACAGTTTTAACATGATTTCTTTAGAGATTTCAGGCTCACACAAATCATAACTTCGGTCAACAGGCGCCTTCCACTCCACTCTTTAAGAAGTACACTGAATAATCTTCTGGAGCACTTTGGAGCAACTTCTTTCATCAGTTAAACCTAATCTGAACTTCCCTTGTGACCCTAAAACACCAACTGTTGATGCTGCTTCACAAAAAGTTGTAGATAGAAGCTGTGTTTGCCTATTAAGAAGAAAAAACACCCTAAACAGTCTCTGCATTTGTCAACACTTGTGTTATGCTCATTTATTTCTCATTTTACGTGATCTCATGTTAGTTAACAACATATTCTTCAGAGGCTTTGTTTAACATAGGCTATTAGCTTTGTTGAGTTCACACTTCACAAGAGGCAGCTCAAATATTAGTTCACAGATTAAAATAAGCTACTTCACATTCATAGTTCACATTTTTGAATTCTGAAGTTCACAACAACCAGCTTCAGTACAACCGGTCGCTATATCTGAATATCCACTAGCCATGTTGACATGGCAGGTTCTCTTAAGCACAGTGCCATTTTTAGCACATTCATGATGCATGCATGATGCATGATACATTTATAATGTATTAAGACTACAGATTGACAAGGGTAATTCCAATGTGTGCAATTATATCACATCATCTCTGTTTTTTTCGTGATATTATTGTTTTTACTCCAAAACTGTGACTAATTGAAAGTATTGCTTCAGAAGTGCAGTTTCCAACACTGTTTCTTCTTCTGTAGATTTCTCTTTCTGTCTCTTGTCTACCTCTTCCTCCAATTTGTATCTCTTTGTATTTATTGTGTGCAGGCCTAAGACAAAAGTCTCATCAAAACAGAAAACAGATTCACCGGACCTAAATAGCAGTATGTTTCTTTTGGGCATGTAGGCAAAACAGAGCAGGTGATTGTTCAGTGATGGGAAGAAGTGCAAACAGACATTTATTGAGTTTATGGTTAAGCTGAAGGTATTTTTGTGCAGCCAACCTTTTTTCAGATTTCTCCAGGGTGTCTGTGCTCATGTCTGTGTGCACAGGCACATATGTCGTATTCATTACCAAATTAAATTATGAGAAGGATAAAGATAGGGTGCGAAGTTCCTTCAGACGTCTGAAATTGTAGCATATTCTGGGAGAAGAACCAAATGGTCTGAATTAGAGAGTTTAGAGAATGAAAACTATTCTCTTTGCTCAAGGCATGGTTGCTGCAGGGCTCCCTCCAAGCTGTCTTTGAATTTGAAATCAGGGTGGATGAGCATGTGCTTGTATATAGACACTCACCTGCATCCATGGATGCTGCAAAGAAATGTTGTATTTTACTGTATTTTCATCAAATTTACAGTTTCAGCTGGAGTCAAAGATTAGGATGGAAGACAGGAGAAGACATTCAGTTGCAACATTATGTCGAATCATATAGTGGAGATATTGCCTTTGAATTTGAAACTATATACTTTAATTGCATCTGTACAGTGACATGGTAATACAAATTACATATGAACATATGAATGATGATCATTATTTTTTTTTTATTTGTTGTGTATATTGTTTCATTTGTATGCTATTTATTTTTCCTGTATTTGTATTCTGTGAAGAAATTTGGTTTTAAAAGCTGCCATGTAAATAAAACTTTTACATACTTACTAAAGCGGGACCAAGAGGTACAAAATGCAGGGCAATTTTTTTATGTCTGATTTTAACTTCTCACCCAGAGTAGAATTGTAGGGTTTAGGTTGGAAATCACCAGTGTTCTTTTACGTTATCATAAATTAGCTGTTCTGTGTATGTTTGCAGTGCCCACCAGATGCACCCAAGAGCCGCCGTGCTGCTGAAAATGACCTGTTGGAAAACTCTTTTAACCAGGTAAATCAAAGCCTACACCTACCCATTGCCCAAAAATTCTCACAGACAGACATTTTAGCATTCTTGCAGATCAGATATAAACAATGCAAAACAAATGTGATCACACACAAACTTCAATACAGGAAATACCATATACTGACAATACACTTCTTCTGTTTTGGTTATTTGACAAACACTTAAATCCAGTAAACTGAGGGACAGTGCTATTGAATCTTCAAGCACTGACCCCTTTATCATGAATTATTACAACATATGATTTCCATCAGATACAGACATAGACAGACACAAAAGTGCTTGGCCTCAAACAGCTTTGTTCTTTGGAGAGTTGGAGTTGTATTGCGTGCTCCTGCTGGCAAGCAAAAAATTGGTCTGTAGGACTTAAACCAAATGGCATTGTTGTTTTCCCTCTCTGTAGAAACTCTGCCGTAGAAAACAGGTTTTCTACTCTGCTGCAGTCTGAGTTTTATATAACTTCAGTTCAGTTGAGTCTGCTGGTAGCAATCGCTCAAAGTGTTGGCGGGCACTGCCGAATGCATGACAAATAGAGCCTTATGCAACACATCGGAGCAGTTTTCTCCACAAATTTCCATGGTGTTTTTCATGGTTGCTTCAGTGCTGTCTGAAACATGAAGTTTGTCCATTATAATGTGATGCCAATTTATTTTTGTTTCCACACCTGCTTGTTTCAACATTCATATTAATGGGATCCACATGCAATTATCTATTCATTAGAGACTGGTGTTTATCTCGTGGAGTTCTGATGTTACGTTAGAGTCTGGCAGACTTCAGGACACAGTAATCAATCCCATAGATGGCTTCAACCTGACACAGTTACAATCACTAAGGCATACCACCTCACTGTGTCTTTTTCTCTCACCTGTCAGTTGTTGCACACTGACTGTTTTAATACGTGTATTAACATGTTTTACCTTTAATGCTTCGATATTCCAGAATGACTGCAAAACTTTTTTTTCCCTTGCGATATAAAATGGGATATGAAAAAAATACTTCCACCAGATATTTTGGCCACTTTAAAGGTAAAAAACAAACAAAAAACCGAACCTACAAATGCTTCTGCTTAATAATACTGTTAAAATGTATGCTAGTCTCAGTGGTGGAAGACAAACAAATTTTTCCTGTAGATTAGTCTTGGAATATTTGACCAAGTAGCAAAAAAGTTGCAGAATGACATTTATGAGTTATCTGCCTCAGCCACCATCGCATGCCCTGCAGTTTTACCTCCACATATGGCCGCATTACAATGTTGATGCTGAAACTGTATATTGTGCAGCCATATTTCAGGCATAATAATAGGTCCACAATCATCCTCCAGATGCATAACTGCCATGAAAACAGCCCAGGCACATTTCTGTCCTCATTTCCCATTTTATGTGTTTCTTTCTCTTTTGCTCTGCTTCACAAGCACATAGACTCATGCACATACATGTACGGACTGACTTGAGTAGTTTCTATTTTAATATGTATGTATTTAAAATGTATGTTAGCTTTGTACACAGTAAATGAACAATGTCATCCAAGTTTCCAGTGTGCAGGCCAGATGTTGCTGAGCCACAGCACTGCTCACATTACACTAAGCCTCAGTGAGTGACAGCATATTAATCTCAGCATACGTGGAATTCCATGCGCTTTGTGTATGGGAGTACTGTACATTATGGCTATGAAGTGGGCGAAAGGTAAACTAGGGTCAGCTGATGGTGAAATGTTCCTTTGGTGACTCCATAGCTTAAAGTCATTGCCCCATCCCTTTAATTTTTGTCCAGTTTTACATGTGAAAATCTCTGGAAACAAAGGTAGCGCTTCAGTGTTTTTTGCGGCTATAGAAGAAGCTCCACAAAGCCTACCAAACTGCCTCAAGTTATGTCACTTGAGTCAGCATCAGAATCAGAATTCTTTTATTTATCCCTGAAGGGAAATTCTTTAATCAGTTAGAAGGAAGACTACAACTTTGAAAATAAAAATAAATCTGGTGTTTGGCATTTGAAAACAGTGACCTTGGTAGATGTCTTCATCCTGCTCCTTATCTCAGCTCACAGCTACATTAACTGCTGCTAGTATTAAACACCCAAATCTCCGACCAAACAGGCAACAGTTGAGTTGCATTGTGGGTAGGCGTTAGTTTTTGACAAGGAAGAAAAATTTGTGGAATAAAAAATTGATAGGAGCATCATATCTTTATGCTGAATGTGAAGCCACCGCCTGCATTCAGTGAGTTTAGCCCAGTGCTTCTCAATTATTTTCTGTTGCGCCCCCCCCCCAGCAAGTAGAAAACAATTCGCCCCCCCCCCCCCCCCCCCCCCCCCCGCCGTGACTATAAATAATAGTAATAATAATATGTAATAATATTTAATAATATGTAATAATAGGATGCTAACAGTGCTCGCTGGTTTACTGAAGTAGCATTCACAAAGCGGGATGATTGTTGGCAATATTCGGCACGTTTTGGCTGAAAAATCTCCAGCGGCTTATCAGCATGATTGGGATGTAATGTCTTCAAGTGGGGCCTTAATTTATTTGGCTTCATGCTGTCCGCTGCCAACATTTTTAGACAGTAAACACACCGGTCTTTCGTCTCCCACTGTAGTCACAGTGAAGCCAAGCGCTACATATGCTTCGTCATATTTCCTCGTCTTAGCTTTCGGGTGAGTTACTTTTGTCTCATTATCTTCGTCTCTCTCCGCCTTTCTTCTCATCCCTGTTAAAAATTTCTTCATGTTGTCTCTTAAGGGTTCGTTTACTGCACTTCATATCGCCTGCTTGGTGCAAAAAAGCCGCTACACCATAGAGCTAATACTCCCTGCGCACACTCTGACAATGAGAGCGCCACTGCCAACTACTGTAGTGGATGTGCAATTACACTTTATTCTGGTACGGCAAAAAAAGCATGTTCCCCAGGGTCACACGCGCCCCCCCTGGCATCGCCCCGCGCCCCCCCAGGGGGGCGCGCCCCACTATTTGAGAAGCACTGGTTTAGCCTAACATAAAGACATGAAAGAAGGGGAAACAGGTAGCCTATGTGATGGTAACAAAATCTGGTTTAAAAAAAAACACTTTCCAAAGTCTCTGATTGTTCCCTTGCAATTCCATAAATGAGATATTGTACATGTCAAGTAAACTTTACTTTCATCTACTCTCAGTAAGACAGCAAATGAGGCTCTTTCCCAACTAAAGCTGGAAAAACCCACCTTATTCCGCACAAACTGGATTAGACTGTAATGTATTCCTGTTCTGTCACAGTTTGTTCCAACTCTTCACTCAAGCTGATACTAATGCTGAGTGAACTTTTTAACCCAAAACCAAACCATGTGTTTTATTGTTTTCATGACCCTCAAAATTCAGTCTACTCAGTTTAGTGGGCTTTAGAATTTAAAATTTGCCAACATAGTTGTGGATAGAACAAGGTTCATCTGTACAGCACTGGTCAGTGAGGATTATGGGATTTACCTACTAATCTACATTTGATAACCAGCCACATCTTCTGGTGATGTTAAACGATCTTTGTCTTTGCAACAACCTGTTGAATTAGGTTTAGTGCAGATGCATGTGTGCCATTGGTTGTGTACCTGTGTGGGTCAGCAGTTATTTCTTTCCTGGGGTATGACAAATCTAGCCCACACTATTGCATTTCTTCCAGCACTGTAAACTTTATTTCTTGCTTTAACCCAGCTTCCATCTGAAAGGTCATCTAATTCTCAGAAGACCCAGTTTCCCTCATTTCAGTGTGTTTCTACTTAAACTTCTTATGTTGAAGTCCAAAACCAGCTGTAAAATGTCTTCTCTCTTCCTCCCCTTTCTAAAACTCTTCCTTTTTCTTTCATTGCTGACTTGTACAAATTGTTTCCGTAAGTTTTCCATTCCTTCCTCCATGTTGTTGACTTTATTGTCTGATTTGTAACTGTACACAGCAGGGTCCATCTCTTCCTTTGCCTGTGGGCTCAAGAGATGCAGTACTTTTCTCCCTGTGTCACGTAATCCTCTTTTATCTCATTTTTCACATAAAGAATAGCTCTTAATGACCCATGTGTGAAACCAAGATGGCTCTTGTTTATTCTTTCCTTGTTGTGTATCTGATGCAATGAATTGTAATGGAAACAAGGTTTAGAGGGAGCTGCTGCACATGAAAACAAGAGATTGCCTGTGCCAAAGATGTCATATGATGTTGATATAATTAGATATTTTCAAATGCAATTGCTACCATTCCTGAGACCATCTTCAAGAGATTCAGTTACTACATACTGCAGCAGAGCTACCAATGACTGGGAATATAAACTATATGCTCAAAGGTTTGAGAAACTTAGATTAATTTCTTGATACAATCTGAGCAAGAAGTAGGTTTCAGTGCTGCCACAAGGGAGAAAACCACACTAAATAATATTTTGTGAATGGCCTTCAAACTATTGCATTCAGCGACAGTTGTGAGTTGTAAATTGCCAGCATTGGTGTACAAACATTTGTATGTGAAGTCAGCAATAGTGGTAATATTGAGGTCATGTTCTGGTGAAAGAGAAAAAGGCCTGATATTCTTTCTTTCTTTCTTTCAACCAACAGGAGATTTTTGCATCCAAAGATCTTGCAGACAAAGTAAGCCTCACAAGCCTTCACTCCCACAACATACACACAGCACAGTATTGAATTTAGAAGGAGACTTGTGGGACACCACAGTGGCTCAGGGCAAGATGATTACCACACAGTAAACCTCAGGCCCCTGCAGTCCAAAGATATGCAGGTTAGGATAAAGAGATTTCCAGCATGTATGTGCTGCTGAAATTCAAATAGGAACGCAATGTGCAGACCATGTGTCTGTGCATCTTCATGTCGTGTGTCTACAAGTTATGCAGGTTACAAAGAGAAATGGTCGATCTCTCTGTCCTGCTCCCTCCCTCATTCCAGCTTGCTGACTGACTGAGGACTGATTTACACCTCATTATGCGCAGAGTCTCAGTCGGGAGTTGCTTCTGCCTATTAATTTTGTCATTCACCTACAATAGGCATGTTCTGTTCACAAATAGAATACAGAACTCCAGACGCTTCATTATGTTGCTCCTGTGTGTGCTTACTAATGCAGCTGGTCGCCTCCCCTGACTTCCTGAATGTAGGTTATTACCTGGGTTGGAGCACACAGCTTGCCCTGCCACTGGGGGTACACAGTTGCAAAGAAACAAAAGTGACTTTCTTCCTTTGTGTGAATTTAATTTGGTCAAATTAAATAGGCAACATTTTTCAGGATAAAAATAGGCATTTTACCCATAAAAATCTGTTGATAATACTACCTGATATTATGCACTACGACACAAATACCAACAAAAATGCCTAGCAGGTCTGTGTATTAATCTGATTAAGTAATAAATGGTCTGAATAAGGGGTAGATTTACCATCTGTGCACAATCCTAATGCTCAGGCAGAAACCAATTTCCATCACATTCTTCATTTCATGCTGCTTTGACCATTCTTCTATAGCTTGTTCCATCAGTGGCTTCTTGGTTATGTGAGTCAAAAGGCTCAGTTCCAGCTAGCAGGAATATGTTAAAGGGTGAATTCATCTGCATCAATTTCTGGGCTTTTAAAATTGGAAACTCCCACTTATCCATTAGCAAAGAGAGAGCAGTAGTGGTCACATGATCTACAGAGTGAATGACGAGGGGGGTCAGGGTTAGTGGCTTTAGCAAGAACAAAGCAGTGAATCAGAAATATAACATTATATTTTCATTGTTTCATGGAGGTTTCATTTAAAAGCACAAAGCCCAGGGGGAAGGTGTGCCACTGCCAAATTTTGTGTGAATTCTACCGAGGTGCATGCTTTACCCTGTTGGCTTTGCATGTCCGGTTCTTGGCTCTATGTGTGTATGTGTCTGTGTCTGTCTGTGGTTCAGCCCCACCCTGCAGGTCTCAATCATGGCGAGCACTTTTGGCAGTCTGGGATGTTCAGCAACATCGTCATGCAGAAACGTACATCAAGAAACAGCTTTTAGAAGAGCTTTCAAAGAGTAGAATTTTTATGCTAAAACATACATACTTCAGCCACATTTGAATGTTCAATTCTGAATTCATTAGGAACACTACTAGGAAGTTACAGAATGGTGTGGAACCTCAAACACACACACACACACACACACACAAATAACACACAAGGTATTCCAGAAGTGAATCCTAGCATCTACTAGCTTTCTTTGTATTAGATCATGTATCAGAAGTAACATGCTTTTGAGACAATGGTACTTAAAGCCCAAATATAATTGACTATACATATTTTGAAAGTTTGTGTTTATACTCATATTAGATTTTTATTTGTGTGTGTTGGGTCTTGCCAAAAAGTGTTGAATGTCAAAAAGTGAGCCTATTCATTTGGATGTTAAACATTTTGATGAGATACTACTAATCACGATACTTTTTTTGTACTGTTATAGCAATTATACATACTGATAACTGACGTAAACCTGCACTAGTAAATATTTGCATATTACTAATGGATAAAACGACTGTGTGTAACTTTACCAGTGGCGAAAGTTCCCTCATCTCCACAGAGCATCCAAGCCGTTTGACAGTTGGTGACCAGCTGATGAATTTAATGGAATATTTAGCAGCTGAAGAACTAGAAGCTGGTAGAGACCAAACCAAAGCTAAAAGCCCAGTGAATATTGGACTTACTTTTTCAGGTCAGGTGAAACATGACCTCAGATGCATGCAAATGTAGCTCTGTGTAGGGTATAGGATGCAGGATGTGTTTGCAAATGTGCAAACATGTTCATCACACGTTCACATTCAAGTGATTAAACCTTAGAAGTTTTGGACAGGGATGTTTCATTCACTAAAGTCTGTGAATTGTACTGCCAGCAAGTGAGCTCACGTAATAGAGGGATTTAATGTACATTAAAAGATTCCACTCAGTTGAAACTTTAACTTATTGCTAGAAGTTCTTCTCACAAAGTTGCATCAGCTGGCTTTACAGTCTGTAGAGGACAACAGCCAAGAGCAGCAGAGAAGGGAATATGGATCAGACAACTTCCAGGTGCCACCAAACAAATAGGACCTGGGCCACGCAACATCCTCTCCATCATAGAGACCCTTTAAAAATGACACACTGCAAAACAACACAAAAGGCTAAGCTCAGGTACACCATTCACACAGACTGAAGAAAGGAAATAAACACATACAGAGGCAAAGAGAGACAACATGAACTCAAGGGAGAGAGACAGGGAAAAGACGACAGGCTCAGTCTCCTGGAGGAGGAAAATCCAGTTCCAAAACATCTGGAATGAGGCACCAACAGCAGGGAGAGGAAGAGAGTGGTCCCTGGGCGGCCGATAGTCCGACTCAGAGAAGTCTGACTGAAAGGAGACAACAAGAAGGAAGAACTAGGAAGAGAGAGGAAGGAGAGAGAGATTGACACAGCTTAAATGCTCATCATGATTGCATCTCATACAACATTAAAAAAAGGCCACAAAAACTAAACCTGTGGCTATTTCATACAATGCACACTGTTGTTTAGTGTTCATAGATTCACAGTGAGACTCTAAGTTAATTAATCTTTATTAAGAGTAGGAATGACACCGCAGTGAGCTCAATGGCAAGGACACTTCAGTGACATTTCATAAAGCACAACAGCTTCGAGACTTTTTCATTTCAAAGTTCAATGTAGAGAACAAACAACAAAGGCATCTGAGGTTTTAAGTGCAACTATGTGAGGATTTGGCTAAGCCCGCGGTCAGACAGGAGCTTGGAAAGAGTGACTCGTCATTGCAGCTGGCCGAGCCAGCCATTGATAGATTTGTAGCTCGTAAGAGGGAGGGGTGTGGAGAAAAGAGGGAGAACTGCACGTTGTCTCTGTGCTGTTACTAACCCGCTTTCATCATCACAGCAATCTCAGTCATTGCTTCAATATATGCAAACTTCCTGGTGTGACTCCTAGAAACACTGGATGAGGGATTCTGTTTTAATTACACGCTTCTGCTAAAAATGCTTCTTTTATTTATAATGGTTATCCTTATTTGGTGTGTGTATGCATATGTGAGTGTTTGTGCCCTCCTGTAAGGAGCAGCTGGTCTTCTCAGTCCTTTGCTGTGGGAATCAGACATTCCTATTGATCTCCGTCTCCCATGGGAGACGTGTGTGTGTATGCACGTGTGTATCTGAATGTGTATGTGTGTGTGTGTGTGCACACTTGCCCACCTCTCATCCTTTTTAACTCCGTACTGTAGCAGCACAGGGATTCAGCCCACAGTTTAGTTTTATGTAACAGTGCCACCACCTGGTGACAACAGAAACTACAACCCATTAACTCCCTTCACAAACCTCCTCTTACTCAGTCACACAGCTCCTTTAGTGAATATTAAATACAGAATGATAATAATTCTCTGTCTGTGTCTGTCTGTCTGTAGTGTGGTGGTTGTTTACTCCTGAATAGGGAAGAAAATGTAAGGATCGCTGATCTTTGCTTTTATATATCTTTCCATTAGAACATGTCAGTAGTATAAACAGTGCACAGTGTGTAACACTATGTGTATATGTGTTGCAGGTTGTAAATCTTGGTGGAATTTCCGGGTTGAAAGGGGAAAAAGGTGACCCGGTGAGTGTTAGACGACAAAGCATACAGACACAAATCTGCGTGTGTGTGTGTGTGTGCGGTGAGACTATTGTCAGTGGAATGTGTGTCATCACATCTGTCCAGACATGCCCAGCGCTGAATAATCATACACACTTATACCCACACTTCGATGGCTCTGTAACCTAATATGATGCTTTCTGTGGACGAATCCACCATCTAATTGATAGGCATTCTTCAGTGCTCACTGTTTCTATTCCTCACCCACAAGCAATCATTTTTCTTTTCTCCATCTTAGGGTGACGGCTGCTCTGGCTCCCATTCAGGTCCAGTAAGTAACTTTTCCATTGCGTCTCTCTCTCTCTCTCGCATAGTGCGCCTCCTTTTGCAGAGAGGCATTGTCTCGTTATTTGGCATGCAGTGTACTATGAGTCTGAAATATGGCCAGAAAGTGGTCTGTCATAATACATGCCAACCAAGTGTCTCTAACCTCAGTGCACACAGGGACCCAAGGGCCAGAAGGGAGAGAGAGGCGAGCCAGTGAGTGCCAGTTTTCTTCTTTAGGTTACAGCATCACATCCCACTGCCTTGCAGCCCTACTAACCCTTCAACTATTTAGTTTGATCTCTATTCAAAACCTAATTTTCAAGCATCCAGTCCCAGTATTAATTATGTAAAGGGGATGAGTGTGTGCTTTGTATGTTTATTTTTACTGGTAAGCTTGTGTGTGCATGGATTTATGTGTGCAGGTCTCTGTGATTGTCTCCATGCATATGTTTCTATGTATACATGCATACACATAGATATAGATATCTCTATCTTGAATTTCCCTCAGGATCAATAAACTATGTGTATATATGTATATATATCTATCTATATATAGATAGATATATATATATGTATGATTGCATGCATAATATTGATTGTTTCTCAGGATGTGTGTGAGTGGAGCATATGGGTCCAGCTGGTAGTCCACATGGGTTGCTGACTGGTCACTGTGTAGCTGTGTTGTTTGCTATGCTCCAGTGGTGTGGGTGTGATGTCTCTTTAGAGCCAGGTCATTGATCTGGACCTTGTCTCCATCCCTTCTCTCCACAGGGGCAGCCTGCCAACTGGGGCGAAGCAGTTGGGTACAAGGTGAAAGGTTTAAGAAACTTTCCGTGATGAATAGTGAAGATATGACCTTTTAATGTTCATATAATTAATTTCTAACCCTTTTGTTATTTTCCCTTGTCTCTTACTCTGTATGGTTCTCACCTTCATTTTTTTTTTGTTCTGGCTCTGCCTAGGGAGAAAAAGGTCAGAAGGGAGATCCTGGACCACAGGGTCTCACAGGCACTCCAGGGAAGGACGTAGGTGTTTTTGTGATTTTTTTTTTTTTCTTTTTTGCCTTTTGTTCTCTTTTGCTTTGCCCTATAGAGTTTTTGCCATAAGAATCAGTGAACATGCCTTTTGGGCATAGAAATTGCTTTGAGGTTAAGTCAAACAGTTAACTTGAATTATATATTTTCAATAGCACAAATGCTAAAGTCAGCATGCATTTACAAACGCACACACATCCACTTACACAGCCAGTTTTATCAGGCTAAGAGCGGATATTCAGTAAACTTATATGGTATTACTCTTTAAGCTCAGACTCCCATTGATATCTGTGCTTCCCCCTCCTCTCTCCCATGGCGTTAAGTCGGCTGTTAATGCCTGTTAGATTAGGCTAGAGCAACAAAGCTTGCACAATCAATGCTGCCTCATTGACTGTTCTGTTCGTCTTTCACACAGGCAGCCGCCTATTCATGAAGACTTAAACCTTATAATCTTCCCTGTTCAGAGCTGTGATCCTGTAGACGCATGAAAAGTTTTGAGGAACAAATTACAACGTGTGTGTGCTCTGGGATATTCCCCTGGTTTTGGGCACCGTACACTCTCACATTTAGCTCTTCACCAGGCTAAGTGCTTGTCGTGGACAGATGGATTTGGTGGAGGATAGATTTTCTTAAGCCTCCCATCCATCTGACATTGTGAATATGAATGTGCTTGTTGATGTGACTTGAATCAGGCAGGCAGAAAATATTGCATATGCACCACTGAACATAATAGGCTGTATCTTACAGGCTCTAAAGTTCTCCCTTTTTCTATTTCCAATTGTAAAATGTCAAACAGATGAGGGAAATCAACAAGTGTCTAAAAGGTTTATGAAGACATCTTGGAAATAGATTTCTGTCGAGCTTGTTTGATTATACTGGGTTGATACTGATGATGTTACTGACCTGTACGATGCTGTCACTTTCCTCTCTGTCTGTCACCATTTCCCAGGGTCAAGCAGGGTCCATCTGCGTAGTTGGCCCCAAGGGACAGAAGGTCTGTCTGCATTAAGTCTGAGAGTTTCTACCATCACCCTGTCTGTCACATGCATTCAGTTCAGTCTGGATTTAATAGAGCTGTGTTGAACTTGCTTTTCCAGGGTACCCCAGGTTCGGTGGGTCCTGAAGGGTTGGCTGGGGAGCCAGGTAAGCCTGGACCACCAGGCCCCCCGGGACTTGGAAAGCCAGGCCTACCAGTAAGTGTGTTTATTTATTTAAGAACTCTGAAAGAAGAAAAAGAAGCTGATATGCACTCACTGGATGGTGTCATTTCGTTGCTTATCTTAATGGCCTTACATTTGTCTTACAAATGGTCTCAGACCAAAAAGTGCTTTTATTAGACATTGCTCTCAAAAGCTCAGGGCACTTGGCAGGACTTAGCAGAACTCCTTCTTTTGGTGCAGCATTGCCCTTGACAGAGGCCTAAAAGTGTGTGAAGAAAGGTATTTGAAAAGATTTATGTACCTTTTTTTCCCTTGACAGGGTCCTCCTGGTGAACCGGGTGGTGCAAAAGGAGAAAAGGTGGGTCCAATCTTTGGGACATGATTTTTGAGATTGTTAGACAGTTAACAACAGGGATTGTTCACTAAAAGTAATTAAATAATACAGTAAAAGTAATGGATAAACAGTCAAAATAGCTAATGGATTTAACATCTGGCTTCAGCCACTGCGAATGGTAGTTGCACAATTACAGCAATTGTGTCTACTATAGTGTATGAAAAAATATTGAAACTGACTCCAGTTTGCAATTTGTTAGTATGAACTTATTTGGAACATGGTGGATGAGGACTGATAGGACTGCAGGAACCACTCATCTAAACAAGCATATTTACATCATAACTCCATTTTTGGGGTGGTTTATTTTGTCACTGAAGTTAAATGATAGCTGATCTTCTGAGATTTCAGATTCTTACCGTTTTTAGGGTATCAAAATGGCATGGTAGACAAGTTAAAAACAAGGATGGTTTTTGGGCTAACTGTAACAATATTCTTAAGACAAATGCAGTGATATGCGTTAACAGGGAGATTCAGGACCTGCGGGAGAAGATGGAATACCAGGAGATCCAGTGAGAGACTCTTTTAAACACTGATTTACATTCAGTAATGTATGCATGAGATTCCAGCATTGACAGTATTCAAACTGTGAGCTGATACATCAGTGTTTGACTGGGATTCTGCTATTTTCATAGGGACCAAGAGGACCAGCAGGGCTTAAAGGAGAGAAGGTATCCATAAGTGTTGTCTCTAATCTCTTTAACTGCATGACCCTGTGCTCTCTTATTCACATATGACTTTATTTGACTCGTGTTCAATCTTAAGGGTGACCCATGTGAAGTGTGCCCTGTGCTGCCTGCAGACGTAGGTAACACAGTGGCTCTGCAAGGAAAACCAGGTCTTAAAGGAGAGCCTGGATTACCAGGAATAGGAGAGAGAGGACTGCCTGTAAGTACGACCGCCTGAACTTAATGTCAAACTGTAATGTATTCTGAACCTGCCCTGAGTGTACAGTTTAACATTTTTACGATCTTGCTACATGTTTTATTAGAGAGTCGCAGACACGGTCTGAGCTGCTGACGATTGAACTTTGAGCATTTGTTTCATAGTGTATATATTTTATTTTTCTTATCATTCTGACGGAAGGTATGGCTTTTTCTTTTACCTTGGGGTTGTATTTGCACTTGTAATTCTCAGCGTGTTGCAGCAGCTCAAGGAAAGAAAGCCTGATATACTGTCAAAAGTTTATTCTCCAAGGCAAAGGTCATTTTGTTAATATAATCTTAACACGTCTTTCACTCTCTCTGGTGAGTCAGGACTCAACATAGTGTTTCTCTTTCTGTTCATTCGGCAGTATCCCATCTACCACAGCAGGTGAAATGGAGAATAATTTGTGGGGGGGGGGAGTATATAAATTTAGAGCCTTATGAGATTCTCTCTGCAACGATTTCCTATAATGTCAGCATCCATCTGTCATACTTGATTAGAGCATAAGGAGAAGGAGGTAGAGCAACAGAGAGGGAGAGGGAGATATGACCTCACTCTAACAAAGTTGAACTAACAACACTTGTACTTTTGGCTCATCCCTGCTTCTCTCTTCTCTTTTCTTTCCCCATATTACCAGGGGCCTCGAGGTGCAGACGGCAAGGCAGGACAGAAGGTATTTAAGTTCTCCCTTATTCATTTGCAGCTTATGGTTCATTCATATTCTGTGGAAGTGTGACCTATACAGGCCGATCTGCATTCCTACACATTCAGCTATGCTAACATCAGCAGTGCAGAAGGCTTTCTCCTATAGCAGATGCAGGCAAACTAACTTAAGTTAACTCCACAAAAAGAGACCAAAGTGCACGCACACACATTCAGCCCTCCTACACATGACCACTTTAGTAGGTCTATAACCACATGTGCATGAATGCCAGTCTGCTCGAGTCAGTGCTCCCACAACTACCCACTCACGCATTGTTGATATAATCCCGCATCAGCCTAACTGTACCACGGTGTGCCATGTTGGGACATCTTGAAGAAAACTCCCTCATCAGGGTGAGCTGAAACTAATCTGCCTTCATGGATGTTTTTTGTATTCTGCAGGGAGAATCAGGATCAGATGGCACCAAAGGAGAAAAGGTCAGCCCTGTGTCTTTATTAGGCTTGAGGTTAAACGATTTCTTGTTTAGACTACTTTATTCAGCTGCCAGCTAGATGGAGTACCCTAATTAGTGAACTAAACATTATATTTATTGCTGAGCTTGTACACATAATCTTCTGTATAGCATTAGTTGCACATGCCTTGGCACACACATTCCCATGTTAATTGACCTTATTTGAATGAGTCCTTATATTGCTAATTACTTGGAGACCCTCTTTGACCTTCCTCTGATGTGTGTACGTGCTTTAGGGAGAGCCATGTTCTGTGTGCCCCACTCTTGGGGAGTTACCCGCTAACTTCGTCCCCAGTGTCATGACCCAGACCCTGCAGCAGAAGGGTGAGAAGGGAGAGCCTGGGATTGGACAGAAAGGAGAGCAAGTAAGTGTGCTTTCATAAGATTTTATGTGGTTCTGCTGGTGAATAGATTCTCATAAACACAACGAAGTTGGGAACAACAACAAGCAGTCTTGTTTTTTTTGTCTCAATGAAAAGAAACAATATACAGTATAAAACACATGGTAAAAGGAAACTGATTGGGTAATTGCCTTTTTTATTGACTATATGTCTATTTTCTGATTTTGTTAACCTAAGTGTGTTTGCCAGCATGGGCGAGCAATGATAAGCACCTTCGTTAAAATGATGTATCGTTCACTTTTTCTGCTCCTCAGGGGGAGCCAGGAAATGTTGGATTACCCGGCCTTCGAGGAGAGAAGGTAAGTAACATAAAAAGAAACAAGACTGAGAGTAGGTGACCTCAATAGCAGACAAGGCTTACATAAGGGGAGCTCACTTGGTCGCTTGCTGAAATAGGGCTCTTAATAGACTTCATGAGGAAGATAATCACAGCAGTGCGCTAATTTTAGGGCCCAAAACTGTCTGCCATAGGGATTTTACTCAGCAGGGAACTTATTAGTGAAAAGCATAGGTAATGAAAAACCAGAATCATTTGACATGGCTGCCTGTAGGGTGCTCCTCACTATGAAAAGTGAATTACCAATTGAAAAGAACCATCCATTTTTATCAATTTGGGAAATTCAGATATTGTAGTAATTTTTTTTTTTTTTTTTTTTTTTTTTTGTCTGCAGGGTAGTGTAGGCAGCAGAGGAGCTGATGGTAAACTGGTAAGTTCAGAGTCAGCTCTTTGGAACAGCATGTGGTGCATTGCATCTTGAATCAGTGACGTTGTGAAATGAAATGTATCCATGTGACAGGGAAAACCTGGACCGAGGGGACCCAGTGGCAAGGATGGTCAAAAAGGATCAAAGGCAAGATAATACAGTGACAAACTTTTATTGTGAAGCTCTCTGGATTTTAGCCTCAATGCTTTTAGAGTAAAGAAGGTCTACTGTTGTTGTTACTGCAGAAGTTAGAATATTATGTACAAGGTATAGACAACAATTGAAAGTGTTCGTAATGCATGGTGGTAATCTCATTGCCACACTGTTGTGTTGGCTCATACGTGGACATTTTCAGTGTTTAGATGTAAAGCATGTGCACTAGAAACCAGTTAAGTTACTGTTCAGAGTTGAACTTGTATTTTTTTTTTTACCACGCATTTTATATGTTTTTCATTTATTCAGTTTTATGCAGGACATTGCACTGTGACATTGCTCCGACACCCATCTATATGTGTATATTTTCTGATAGCACCATTTAATACTTTATGTCATTGCATGCTAGTTTAATATTATACTCATCTTCTGACAGGGAGAGCAAGGACTGCCTGGTTTTGGTCTTCCAGGCCTTAAGGGTGAAAAGGTGAGCATAGACATATGTATTGCTGTTACATCCTTCAGCTTGATTTTCATGCAGATTAACCCTTCTGACTCGCTATCCTTCCCCAGGGTGAGTGTGGTTTGTGCCAGCCGGCTGAGGTTGGTAGTGGACCTGCGGGCATCAAAATGCCTGAGGGAACAAGAGGCAAGCCTGGCGAACCAGGCCCTCCAGGTCCACCCGGACCACCAGGTCTTGGAGCAGAAGGCAAACAGGTGAGATTGCTGTGTAAGAAAAAGATGTCCAGAACAAATATATAGAGAAAAACAAAAGTACACAGACAGCTTTTTAGAATTTGGAATTTGGTTTGTCTTAGATATTTAATTTAGTTTTTAATTTTGTGTGTGCGTTTGCATTGTTGCCTTGCTTTCATTGGAAGCAAATCAGGGAGGTTAGTCAAAATTTCAAAAAAAATGACAGATGCCGTCCTTGAACTCACTGTAGTGAGCGAAAGGAGGAGCACACAATATGAATTGTCAGATTCTGTCTCATTGTTCAGATTTCCTGTGACAAAGGGTTTTTCTTGGTCTCAGCTTTACAGTAGCCAAAAGTTTCGTATCATGCTCTCTAAATGCCCTTTATGAAACTGTTTGTTCTTTGTACCTGCTCATGTTGCTGTGCTTTTGTGCATTTTACTGTTTATTATACTCTTTAAAACCTGGGGGAAAAAAATCCAGTTTAACTGAATAAACATTGAACAGCACTATATCTTATAGTCAAGCTCCTGCAGAACCAGAAACATCATTTGATACAATCCTTCAACAGTTAACTTAAACAGCAGGAGCCTACACTGTATACACCTCCACGGTCAGAATTATCTTTATCTCTATCTTTAGGTCTTTATCTTCAATTCCACAAAACCAGAGCAGTTTCTTGCTATTTTGTTGCCACAGTGAAACAGATTAAGCGGCATCTGAATGAGAGAAAAGTGTGAGGTGCTGAAAGCTTTCACCCCCAGGGGGAATAAACCCCTAGTGCTGATTGTACAAAAAGGATATGCGGGGATTCTCCTCTTACCACAAAATTGTCAGTAAGGGTAATAAATCTCTGTTGGCTTCTGTCACCCTTCTCAATTACATGCTGTGTGCCTCTGTGGTTAGCTTTATGTCAACAGTTATTTTTACCTGAATGGTTGGTAAGGCTTGTACAGTACACTTGCAGATAACTGTACTTCAGAGTGTGGGTGTGTGCACAAGTAAGGCACCTTGCATGTGCATCATGTACCTGCATGCACTTGTAAATCACCATCTATTTGCTTACACAGGGCCCACAAGGCATTGCCGGTGCACCTGGAGAAAAGGTAAGTTTTCTTAAAATTTGTTATAGATCTTGTCTATAAAAAAGCTGCTTTATGTAGGTCTACTGTAACTATTTTCACGCACTGTGTACATCACCAATGAGTCAGCAACAAATTCACACCACATAAAAACGCTTTGATGTCAACTAGGACCTTTAAACCAATTAATCAACGTTTCCTGGGCGTTCTGTGTGGTTTTAAGTAACTCACTGTTCACGTACCCAAAACGGTCCTAACTTGGAGAAAACAGACTCATTGGAGTCGTCACTGGCCTTTAGAATCTGAGTCAAAATTTTTTAACTAATTTGACATCCACTGGGAGCAAGGATGTCTGCAGGAAAGTCACCCCACATTGTGCTGAATAATATGTAATAAACTGGGAAATAAATCTGCCATCAACAGAGCCAGACTGCTTTAAATTACACTGAGGCTCTCCCACAGTCACTTTGCTTGGACTTCAACAAGAAACTCAACTAAGTCAATAACAAAATAAGGTTTTATTTTCATATCAACGGTGCAGATTCAGAACAGATTGCAGGAGAAAATTAAAGCTACCCTGTGGAGTTTTCTTGTAAACAAACAATTGTTATGCTTAAATTTACAGTTTCTCACTAAAAACTCATTGTTTGTATCCTCAAGGTCTAACAAACATTTTGAAGGCATTCTTTCTTCATCAAAACCATGCGAAGTCGATTTTTGAATATTTTAAACCCTGCATTATTTACATTTATGTTTACTCGCTACCTTTCTTTTTCTCAACTGCCATTGTTGGCACATTGCTTCATTTAATAGTGCAAACACAGGAGCCATTTGTAAAAAATATAATGCTGTAACACTCCTAGTGGTCAGAAATTCAACAGAGTACCTTTGATGTAAGCATTCTGAGAGCTGCAGTACATGGAGTTCACTGTTGGGGCCTCTCATCATCATATTGTACTGTTACCAGGGTGAACAAGGAGAGCAGGGAGATAAGGGAATGGACGGACTTCCTGGAGCCCCAGGACTGCCTGGAGAGCCTGGTCGAGATGGATTTAGAGGCTTGAAGGGAGAGAAGGTACAGAGAACCTGAACTGTTCAGTCAGATCAACTGTGATGGTCCTTGTTTTGAATCCAACTAATTTGATACTGACATTTACTGCAGCCATATATTCTGCACAGTCCTTATCCCTTTCAACAGATCATGTAGATCTGGTTTGTCTTTTTGAATTTGTGTGCATCCAGCTTCTGTCTCTGACATCAAATTACAGGTGATATTGTAGATACCACTGATTCCATTTTTGGACCAATGATTGTTTCCACTGGTTAAAAATGAATTTGCGAAACGGGAACAGTATTTTTTTTTTAACTTTAGTTTGAATGTTGTAAAAGGTCAGTGGTTCATGGTTTTGAATTGTTGTGTTTTCTCAGGGTGATGCTTGTACCAGCTGTCCTTCTTCAAACTCTGCAGTGGGGGATGCTGTAGTCGTCCCAGGCCCCAAAGGAGAGAGGGGAGAACCTGGTCCTGCAGGAGAAGGGAAACCTGGCAAAAATGTGAGAGATTTGCCTTTTTATTCATTTATTTATTTATTTACTTCTGGCTCTCTGTACCCTGAGAATTGCTGACGATCATTTGACATGTTTTCTTTTCAGGGAAAACCAGGCTTACCAGGTGTGCAGGGGCCCACTGGTCCCAAAGGAAGCAAGGTATGAATATCCATTTATTGTATTATCGTGTTTATAAATACAAGCGGAGGACGGTGTCTATTCATGAATCACTAACATATTCTCATCTCTGTTTTCCCGTGCCTCCTGTAGGGAGAAGCTGGAGTTACGGGAGTCGGCCTTCCAGGTCCACAAGTAAGGCTGATGTGTCCTTAAAAAAACACATCTGGATCAGTAAAGAAGTTTTATGTTGGCATCGGATGCAGCTCTGTCATATAAAACATAAACACAGCTCCTAAATGGATGTGGTTCTGCTGTGATCTCAGTAATGCACACCATATCCACCCATGATATCAGAGTTTCCCTGCTCATAGATCAAACAATAAAGTCACAAGGTTGTAAATAACCATCTTAAAATAATCCTAGGCCCTTCTCTCTCAAACCATTTGGCTCACCGTGGTATCTTCATTGCTTTGTTGATATGTTGACTTTCCTCCCAAACCCATCATCCAAATATCTACTCTTTTTCTCTACCAGACCATCTAACATCCTGCATTTCTTTTTGTTTTTGTCTCTTTTGTTTATCTAATAGGGTGAGGAGGGGCCAAGAGGACTCCCAGGACTTGTTGTAAGTTTTTCTCATATTACGTAAGTACTGTTTTTCTAGATATATGTTGAGATTTACATCAAATATGTGTGTTTTGTGCAGGGACCTCCTGGTGCCAGAGGACTTGTTGGACCTGCTGGCCCTGCAGGGGAAAAGGTAGCATAAATTAGAGAGGTGGAAACACAACTTATTGCTGGAATGAAATGTATCTCATTTTGTCTGAAACAATGAAACTGCATGTTTCCTGATCATAGGGCTCCAAAGGAGAAGCTGGGCCTGCAGGACCACTGGGACCTGTGGGCCCTGGAGTTGCAGGGCCCCCAGTAAGACATAAATGCATCTTTTTTGCATATGGTCATACAATGACATGCTGTTACGTTGTCAGACACTGTTTCCTATTTACTTTTTCGACCACAGGGCAGAGATGGAGTGCCGGGCTCTCAAGGAATGCCAGGAGCTGATGGTAGACCTGTGAGTTGTCTCGTTCATTTGTTGTCTTAAGTGTGTGTTGCATTTGCATGTTCGTTACATTTACATGCACATGTGCCACAACAATTTGAAGAGATGTTGAAGAAATTTCAGATGCAAGTTGCCTCTGTGTTAATGTCTGTTCAGAGTTTTAATTTCTTTGAGCTTCTTTGGGAATTGTCCTTGATTTAGGCATCATTTGTAACCAAGGATGTATGCCTCGATCCCTAACAGAGGCAATGTCTGCTCCCATCTCATCCTCTGTCCCCTGATCTACGCTCAGCTCACTGCCCCGTGAGCTTTCTCCTGGAACAACAAAGCAAGAGTAACTAAGTGTTTGTTGTGTGTGTGTCTGTGTGTGTGTGTGTGTGTGTGTGCGTGTGCGTGTGTGTGCATTTGTGCTGTCTCCTTCACTTGCAGGGACTTGATGGAGCTAAGGGGGACAAGGTAAGTCTACCGTTTTGTTTAGATGAAGGGATCTGGAGGGGTTTAAATATAAGGGGGGGAACAGATGGTAATCACAAGAGATGGTTCAACCCCACCCCTACCCACTCTCACTTCAAAGGAACGCACGCACAAACACACATACGTAAGCAGACACACATGCACACGAGCCGCGGGGCACGGGTAGAGTAGCGGCGGAGGTGACGAGTGTACTGTTGCTGCCAGACAAGAGGAGTTTTGGGGGCCTTAAGAGAGAGAGAGTGTGTGAGACTATTAATTACTGCATTCATCAGAGCCACCAGTCCAGACTGTCACTGAGAGGGTGGGAGAGATGAAGAGGTGGTGGAGGCAGCGCTTGAGGGTCGGGAGGGGTGTGAGATGTGGGACAGGAGCCCACAGCTGTAGAGAAAAAAAGTTAAGATAAAAAAAGAGAGAATGAGCCGGTAGGTAACATTTTTCAGAGGATTGAGAATCTTAATTCAACATATTCATACTGAATCTGGAGCTATCCTGGAGAGTTCATATATATCATAAAAACCTGACTTGGATGTTAGAGGAATATAGTTAGAGCAGGTATGTAATTGGGAATATTATGCAGGCTCCTCCTGTTACAGATGATAGGAGAATTGTATTTTTTCCTGTGTCATAGAAAAATAACACTTTAATTGTGTTCTTACATTAAGGTTTTAGGGACAAATCCATGTAATGCAACAGTTCAAGTTCACAAAAGAATGTTCATATTATTTCAGAGTGTCTTTGTGATGCATATGATTTCAAGATTTACCAAACTGCACAAAAGAGTCCTGAAACCTCAAAGAGTTCTGACTTTCTAACAGTACTTTTAATGTTGAATGAAGACTCGGTTTTTGCAGCCTGTGCTTAAAATTGCGCAAGGAGCTTCACTTTAGCTTTTTTTCTTTTTTAATGGGTCTTTTTTGATGTATATTTTAGGGTGATCCTGGAGAGTGCAACTGTATAACCCCAGTGCACATGGGCATAGGCGGACCTGTGAGTAAACGCATGCAAGCACACACTGAAATAGGGAATTAGAAAGGAATTAGATTAATCTAGAGAACTGTTGTCCCACAAAAAGAGTTTGAATACACACTGATTATTAAATACAAGTTTATTATGACTCCACAGGGGACATATTGAAAAAAAATGTTCATATGTAATTGTTTCCCCACATTTATTGTTATTATTCTTATTACCACTTTGTGCACGTTTTCTATTCTAGTCTAGTCTGTGCAAGCACGGGTGCTGCTCTGATTTTGACTACTTTTGCCTTCCAGGGAGCTCCAGGAACTCCAGTAAACACATGGCAGCCCGGCCCTCAGGTCTGATCTGTCAACCAGCAGTCCTGATTGATAACTTGGGCTTTGTTTGCAAGCTTTCTATTGTTACCTTGCAAAGTTTCTTTGGAAAACAACAGAATTCTTGAATTTTATTTTACTGTGAATGTGTGATGTCGTTCATGGCCATTCCTTTATGTGTTGTAGGGCCCCCCAGGACCTCCTGGGCCCCCTGGCCCACCTGGGCCTCAGGGTGTTACTGGAATCCAAGGACCACAGGTAAGAGAGAGGAGCAGTTGGGTGGTGATGGGGGTTTCTGTTCGGTTCAATTCAGTAGCTGCTCCATCAGCCTGGTTTGAGCTACAAGATACTTATGATGTAGACTTTCAGCTTGGGTGTTTGGGGTACTTCAGAAAGGCAATGCTTTGACATGCTTTGCAACTTGATGGGTAAATAAAGCTCCTAATATGCATGTAGAAAATGAAGCATAGAAAATGTGAAAAATTTGAAAACCTAGATCAAATGATATATGCACTAACCCAGTGCTTCAAGCTTTAACCCATGTGGGAAGGGACTGAGCAAGCTTTGGGAATGTCTGTCAAGATGTGAACAGTTATTTGAAGGTTCTGTTTAAAATATGAACTTAAAAAATGTAGCAAAATCTATTTAAGGACCAGTTTGATTCATTTTATAACATCTAAAATTTTTAATTCAAGCAGACCTTCAAATAAAGTGTTGCAAGAGTCAGGGGTGTACCAAAGACATCAGTGGTGATGGTAACTGAATGAGGTCATGTCTCTGACAAAGTAATAATCAGTAAAATAGTACTTAATATAAATATAGACTGGATTTTGTTTTCTTTAGATTACTGAATTAGTTCAGATTTTGAGATTTTTAAAATTGCACAAGCTATGGCAGAAGAGGGAACCGGCTTGGTCATTTTGATCCTGATCCTTTGACTGTGGTGGAGATAGGAGTGGCTAGCCCTCAACTGGCAACAAACCAGTTCAACCTCAGTTCCTTCTTTCAGGGTATCCCTGGAAACGACGGGCTACCGGGGAACCCGGGTTTGCCTGGATACATCGTAAGTAAAATTAGAGAAAAAAGTAAAATTAGAGAAAAAAAGAGGAGAGGTGGCTTGTATCTACTGATTCTGGGGCCTTATGTTTAAGTGAAGCAAAACCACCAAGCAAATGGAGTTGTCAGGAACTGGTATTTATTTAAAAAAAAGAAGATCTTGTACTTTTAGTTAACTAAACTGAGTCACAAGGTAACAAGGAAGCATTTTAAATGTTGGCACTAATTTCACTTCTTCCAAATTTAAACGCAACTCCATGAAATAAAAATTATAGTTGTGTTACGTTAACCCCATTAGTGCTAAAATCATAATTTTATTGTATCATGGTTAAAGGGATTAACATAAATCAGAAAAATTGAGCACAAGTGTTGCTGTTGTGCTGTTAAAGGATGCTGCCCATGCCGGGACAAGCACGGCATATATCACACATATCTATTTATGGATTACTGTGGGAGTGGACATAAGGACTGTGCATATGCCTGCATATTTCACAGTGACTGGGATGTATTACCTGAAAACTGTGCAGGGATTTTGCATAAACATTGCACATGCATATGCAGAGTTTGAGCCTGATGTACATCTGGCCTCAGGCCTGTTTGTAATTCAGAATGTCTTGTGTTCTTGTAGACGGCGCTAGTTTACTTAAAGTAAAGACAAGGACAAGGGGAAAAATGAGTGTTGATAAATTATCTGTGGAGTTGTTTTTTTGTTTTTTGTTTTTTGTTTTTCTGAGGTGTCAGTGCTGCTTCTTTCAAGTCTTTTGATGGCTTAATTTCATTAAGAGAACATCAATTGCTGATCTCCTGCCAGCACCCAAGGGGAACGTCACCTTTAAGAGCACTCTGGAAAAGATTTCTGACTGATCTTATAGACACTTTGTGCAGAAAGGTGTTTGAGATTGATTGATTGAACCTCTGTTGTTAAAATGACTACAGCAATCATCCTTATATTTTTAATGTATTCATGGGTTGTATTGAAGAACTGCTAACTATTTTATTCCACTGTCAGAAGTTTGACTGCAGTGGAAAAGTTGGCACAATCTGTCCTTTGTGTATTCAAGCTCATGCAATTCAGACTTAGTTTGACATTAAAGGGACAGTTCACATCAAAATCATAAATAAATATATGTACATACATGGAAAGTTTTGAAAATATGAACTTAAAAAAATTATTTGGGGATGAACCTTCCCTTTCATGATGGTAGATTGACCCTTCAGTGCCTGTTTTTCCTTCATGGTTGTGCAGATCGTGGCAACACAGTTCTAAGCTCCCACCAAAACAGCTTTGTCTTGGAAACATAACAGCTTGTTGCTCAAAGAAATCACAAAGTTAGCAATTTGCAGATCCCTTCAGAGTGTGGCAGAATTGAACGTTACACAGTGACATATCATTACAGAGAACCTAATTTTAAGCGCGACCAGCAACATCAATACCGTGGAGCATAAAATAGCCTTTCTAGCTAATGGCTCCAGTTTGAATAGTGTCGAATGGGATTGTAATGACTTTGAAACCAGGCCAGGTGCTATTGACAGGGTCTCTGAGTGGAAAGGGTCCCACACTGCTTTGAGAGTGAGCAGACCACCTTTCACAATAAATGTGATTGGGCTTGTGGAATGAGCAATTTTATTTCATATCTTGCTATAAATAAGTGGAGTTAACTCCATTGTGGTATTTGTTTCTTGTTTATATGTACTTGCACATATCCAGTATGTGTGTTTGTGTTTGCACAGTATGTGTGGGCAGAGCCAATTCTGTGAATGTTCTGCTCCATAAATTGTAAACTTTTCTGGTATAGACCGAAGCTCTCTGGAGCTCTGGGTACCAAGGATTTCTAGACTTTCAGGTGTTTATCTGCTACTGGAGAGACTAATCGCTATAGACACAGGGTTGTATGGGTTTTAGTGAGGGTGGAATAAGCACAAGTTGTATATTTGGGAAAAAGTTGGATTTTTCATAGGTATCTTAGATTGAGACTGTGCTGTGAACAAAACTTAAGATCTAAACTGAACAAGCCTCTTGAATGTGGGCCAAAACATCTTCATCAGTTCTGCCACCTCAGTAATTTATCTGGTCATGACAGTGTACAGATAAAGGCGGTTCTATGCTGACATATTGCTTGGGAGGATTTTGACAGTTTGTACCAGGTTTTTTAGCTTTTGATGATAAAGTGTGCGATTTCAACAAATCTCTGACTGACTCTGAAAATTGTGATACAGACATTGTGTGCTGTTGCATTAAAGACAAAAATAACAGACTTTGAATGTCACCACTTAATACAATGACCAAGAAAAAACGTGAAATAACTAAATGAGGCAGTGTTTAATTAGTTTAGTACATAAGGAGTTGGTATCTAAAAGGTCTTTCCAAAGGTCTATTGCTATTGTTAGAGCAAAAGACCTTTGTGATTGCAAAATTTAATGATCAAACACAGGTGTAAATAATAAGTAATGAGTGTGCCGGTGCCTGAGAAATATCTGCCGTCAGAAAGGTCTCTTGCTAGTTTCTTTTAAAACTATATTCTGATGATGACGCTGTGTTCTAATTTGTACAGTATGCTGTTCTTGCAGTTTATATGTAAGAAATTAAAAATAATTCAATGGCCATCAATCAAACTGCAAACTGCTGCCCCAAATTTAGAAATACACCATAATCAAAACAAAATATTTGTCAAAAGAGTTTTCTTCCCAGTTAGTTTCAAGAGATCCTCCTATTCATCCTCAGTTCATCTATACATTGCACAGAGGAACAGCAGTGTCCATCAAGATTTAAAAATTAGGCAAATAAGTGTATCCACATTGACTTTTAAAGCACTTATTTTCTCCACTTCTTCCGTGTAAATACACAAACATGTAGGAAGGAAGGAATTACTATGTACTTGGTGTAAGGTGATGTCATCATCGTGTTGGGTCATGAATATGTATGGAACTCAAAAGAAACCATACCTCATTGCACACAGACGTTGAAATGTGTTTGGAGAAGATGATTGGGAAGCTTTGTTGAAGAAAAAGCTCAGATTTTTAACATTTAGAGTTTCCTTTAATTATTATCACTGATGCCGTAACATTCGTAAATGAATATTAATGTCTGTCTCCCTGCCCCTTCTGTAGAACCCCACTGGACCACATCAGCTGCCTCAAGACTCTGCTGCAGGAGATGGCGATGTAAGTTCATGAGTGAAAATGCTTATTAGGGAAAGGGGATTAACTGCACTCAGGGACTTTCCTTTCTTTTTGCTATGCCAGTTTTTGGCATGAAAACTTCTGTGTGTGTGTTTCTTCAGGGGGGCTGTGGTGAGAGCTGTTCCCAAGGGTTGCCGGGGGTGCCAGGCATGGTTGGTGCCAAGGGAGAAAAAGGAGACATGGGCAAGCCTGGTGTAACCCCCTTGGACAGCTGTGACAGGGTGAGACTTTGAGGGACTGAGAGTTTCTTGTCGAAACATTTTCAGCTTCCCTTTATGATTCATATGAAACATCCCCAATAGTGCAGTCACTGTGTTTGCCGTTGTACTCTGATGAATGCAAAATAGCAATCATTCATTTTGCATTGTTTTCAAGTATGCATGGCTTGATGTGAGAAGCTATCACTGTGACATGCCAGCAGAAAGGCATTACTCTGATAATGTGTTTTCTTGTCTGCTTCCAGTGTTTGGAGAGACTGCAGAGAGAGCAGGCAACACAACCAGTGGTCAGTTGAGATCAGTGTCATATTCCGTGGACATATTCACAGGAACACATGTTCACATTTCCTGACATGTTGTGTCTTTGCTTCATAGGATGGACTATGCACAGGAACACCTGGAGTTCCAGGAATGCCTGGATCCCCAGGAGAGAGGGGAGAGCCAGTGAGTCTGTGACTGTTTTTCCTCATCTGGATACTGTTAATCTGATATGAGAATGTGTGTGTTTGTCTGCCTTTGTCCAAGTGTGCAAATGACTTTACAGAGTTTAGGATCACCTTTGTTTCATTATGTTTGCTACAGGGTACACCAGGAGAGAGAGGACCTTCTGGAATACCAGGACACATGGTGAGGTTTAGCCAAACCTCAGGGCTGAGCAGTGTGCCTTCCCTGTGAACCATTCCAGGATCAAGCCTGAATATTTTGCCACTTTGATTTAAGATACATATTTCCCTGTTAATGACAGGACTCAAATGTGTAAATGTGGACTTCTTCTGTGTGGATGTTCCTCCAGTGCCTTCTGATTTAAAGTTTTCCAGCACTTTGATGACATCTCACTTTTCTAACTTGCAAATATGCTCAAATGTTTGAAAACTTTAAAGTGCATTCTAATCACTGCAAAGTTTAAACAGTTTGTCGATACTGTGAAGGGAAAAGATGTATTTTGTTTGACCAGTATTATTAATATGTTAGGGCACCACTGTTAGGGTGCGACAGAACGTAAGATTGGAAGTGACTTGAGAGGAGCTTGTGATTGACACTTTTCATGATTTTCCAGTACCCTCTGCTGGTCTCAGTGAAAATGTCGCCCATTGTGGCTTATCACACTAACCTCTTAAATAATGATTTACAGAAACACACACTAGCTATTGTACAGTGCTAGCAGTATTACCTTAACTGCCAGGAACAAGTAACCTTCTTTAACCAAAAGTGTAAAAGGATTTTAAGTCCTGTCTTGTTTTGGGATCTTGTCTAATCTTGTTTCTCAAGTGCTTCCATTGCTGTTTTCTGCTCACAGGGACCACCAGGCTTCCCAGGTCCTCAGGGCCCACCAGGTTTACCTGTAAGTTTTATTCACATTTCTAACTTTTTATCCCTCTCCATTCTGTTTTAATTGGTGAAGTATATCTCTCTCTATATATCTATATATAGATATATAGATATGTATAGATAGATTATCAGTTAAATGGAAGTAGTTGTATCTATGCAGTGATTCCAAACCTAGACATCATGCCAAAGTTCAGAGGTCACCAAAATAAATAAATCAGTAGGACTGTGAGATAAATAATTGGGCGGGAAAGACGAATAAACAAAGTTCTGCCATGCAAGTTTTAATTTATCTCTCATCTTTGTGCTTTTCTGTAAAATATTTTATGACTTTACCTTTTCGGCCATCAGGCTATTATTAACATGACTTCATCACAGAGGTTTATGGGAAAATTCTCTCTTTAACTGAAAACAACTGGGGGCTGGGAGATCTAAGATTGTTTTTTAATCTAAAATCTTAATCTTAACTATAGCTGCCAAATAAATGTAGTGTAGTAAAACAAGATAAATAAAGTAGAACTAAATCGAAATAGTAACATGGCAAGTACCTCAGAATTGTACAATACTTAAGTAACGGTACTCAATTTCATACTTTTCACTTCTGATTTTAACATCTTTATCTAATCTACTCATCTCTTTATTTTCGCCTTTTCAAATCCAGATTATCTCACGTTTCAGTCAAGCAGCCCTTGATTATACTGTCTTCGCCATCTCTGCGTCCTCCCTCACTCACTCTTTAGTGAAAGTTATTTCAGATGAAGAAACAGTTTGGCTGTCTCTTTCTCCAGTTGTTCAATTATTCTGCTGTCTAAGTGATGTAGGGGCTGCTGTGCAGACAGAGCCGCCCTCCCCCTCTTCCTCCTCATGCAGATTTATTGTTTCAGGAGAGTAGAAATGGTAAATGGATGAGCTGTTTGAGTGCTGCGTGGAATCCATTTGCAGCGTTGCAGCACTTAATAGTAGGTGTTACAGTAGTTTTTGCGGTGGGCAGTGGTGTGTCTGGTTGTTGTGTTTATCAGGGAGAGGATCATGCTGTCGAATATATTACTCGTATTCAGTGGTGCGAGAGCTGCTCACAATGATCAGCTACTAATTAGTTTCTCCTCAGAATGACCAATTAGTAATTACTTTCTCTAAATTATAACCTTCATTAATCATCCTAATAACCAGTCATACCACGAAATCTATCTCACAGTGATATTCTTGGCATTTTTTGAAGTTCAGTGTTATTTGTTTATCCTTCACGTGACTAAGCATGCTAACAGCTAATTATTACTCTCAGTTGTAACCAATTTACAGTAATGTGGGTCTTTTCTTTTACAAGTGCCCAGCTTTCATTGATATTCTCATTTAAAAAAAAAAAAAAAAAAAGTGCTTTCTCTTTTCTTCCAGCACTCATCTGTCTTCTGCTTACAGCTGCTGTTGCTAGGCAACAGATCACTCTTGCACATGCATATTAATATTTATGTCCAAACACCATTCAATATTCAATTCACAGACTGTGAAATATAGGTTTTCAATACATCATAGAGTCACTCTGTAATGTGTTCCCAATGTTTTGTCACTTGTTTTTGGTCTTTGGGTTTGTTTGATGAAAGGGCAGGGTCTTTAATGCAGATGTCTGCAGCTTTGGTCAAATGTGCACCTGAATCTGCAACACAACAGGGAAGGATGGGATAAAGCATAGGGGAACAACGTTTGGGAATCTGTATCATTTGAGTGGGTGCAACATAAATAAATAAATAAACAATTGAATTCACCGGCCCACTGGACTGAGCAGGCAATGTTCAGCCTCTGGCTATCACAGACCTATATCACCATCCTGACGCCTCACAGAGGTGTAAAGGAGAGGACAAAATCAAATGTAGGTAGTCCCAAAGAGAGACAGTGCAAGCCAGTTAGCTGTTTCCCCTCTTTGATATTGACTTGCCTTGTCCTTGCCTCATTTCCACAAGGGGAGCCTCTCTCCCTAACATACATATCACATCATCTGCTTCACTTTCTAATCATTCCTCAATCCCATCATGCTCAGGGTCAGCAGGGTGAACGAGGGTCACAAGGCCTCCCAGGAATGAAGGGCGAGCAGGTAAAGTATCTGCCAATCAAATTTCATGGAATTATATCATGTAGGAAAATGGCTGCCTTCCCTGTTTGATTGATTTGGTATGATCTCACCTCAGGGCCCTCCAGGGACAAACGGGTATCCGGGAACCATGGGACCGCCTGGACTGCCTGTGAGTTACTTCCACAGCCTCATTACGAAGGAACTATGAGACTGACAACAGCTTTAATGGATGGATAGGTGTTTGCACTGATGTGTGGATCGACATTGATCAGTTGTCTATATGTATTTGTCAGGGACTGAAGGGTGAACGTGGGACCCCCGGAAACAGTGGTCAGAAGGGAGAATCTGTAAGCCATCACACCATCACTGTAGTGTAACATACAGTGCATCAGCAGCTAGTGCTGTATTTCACTGGCTAACATTTCCTGCCCTTCTGCAGGGTCCTCCTGGTAACCCCGGCTACCAAGGACAGCCTGGCTCAGCGGTCAGTGTTTCACTATAAATTTTACTCTATAAGCAATATTTACAGCCTGGTTTCTTCATTTATTATTGCAGACTTTATAGTTGAGAGCTACTCTGTGTCTGCAGGGCATTAAAGGAGACACAGGGCCATCAGGGGCTGCTGGTGCCAAAGGAGATCAGGTGTGTATTATTCACTTTAGAAAAATTACAAAGAAAATTAAACATGTATTCATATGTTATTATTTTGTATTTCAAGGGTTTCCCTGGATCTCCAGGTTTCCCAGGACCACCAGTATGTAACCATTTTACGTCAGCTATGGTAAATTCATGTCTTGGGAGTAGTTAAAGTGACTTGTAGATTACTTTGTGTATTTCTAGGGTCCACCAGGTATCGCTGGTAAAAGTGGAAGGGAAGGATCCCCGGGGCTCAAAGGTGAAAAAGTGAGTACAAATCACTCATTTAGCCACTTCTCATTTGCATTTAAAATTATCATTTCTTGCGCTAATCATTCCTGCTTTCAAAGGGTAATGATGGTGCTCAAGGATCTCAGGGACCAACTGGACCCCCAGGCTCACCAGGCTCTCCAGGACTGATGGTATATGCATGTTATACTTCTGCATATTATCTAAGTTTGACCCATTCTGACATATCTGTATTGCACTCTCTGTATTTGCAATGAAAGGGCCCCCCTGGTATTGAAGGATTGGATGGAAAAGATGGGAAACCTGGACTGCGGGTGAGTTACTGCTGGCCAACATGCCCACACACTGAAATGATTCTATAGTCGGTATAGTTGAAGACCAATAGCTGATCTTTGGCCCTGGCTATTGTTTATTGTCAGGGAGAAGCAGGCCCTCCAGGCCCAGCAGGACCACGAGGAATCCCAGTGAGTATGAACTCTCACATCTACATGACCTGATTTGAATTCATATCTACCAGTTCAGAAAACAACATGAATTCAACATGGGAAGTATATCCTGAACAGTAAATGTTATCTGAACCAGATCTTAACACTGCAAAATATGTATTTTTTTTTATCCTTTTTTTGAAGTAGTTATTTAGTATTT
This sequence comes from Scatophagus argus, assembly GCF_020382885.2. Taxonomy (NCBI): domain Eukaryota; kingdom Metazoa; phylum Chordata; class Actinopteri; family Scatophagidae; genus Scatophagus; species Scatophagus argus. The sequence goes on from NC_058509.1 coordinate 14,602,142, forward strand.
ATTCTGAAAAGTGTGCATTTACATTTGTTTTGTTAAGTCATATCTGAGATTTTTAGCCATGGCCCCAGGGATGACAGTGTTAGTTTGTCAGTCAATCATCCACTTTGGTTCCGAGTGAAATAGCTCAACCGTTATTGGTCAGGTTGCCTTGACATGTTTGGAGACAGACATTCAGACATTCAATCCTAGAGGATTGATTTTCCTGACCTACTACTGACTTTTCCTTTAATTGTTGTTGTTGTTTTTTTGTTTTTTTAACTGGTCTGGTATTATGGTCTGGTATAATATTAGTTTTGAAATTTAATTTGAATTTTAATTTCTCTTATCTGTAATGTAGTTTATTTATTTGTTTTTTGTGTTGTTTGTTTATAACATATTTTACTTCCTGCAATCTATATTGTATTTTATTCTTCTTGTTCAAGTACCTTGTAGCCTAGTTAAGAAAGGTGCTATATAAATGAAGATTGACATCATTACTCTGTACAAAAACTAACTAACTAAACTAACTAACAAAATATCAAGTTTCCGCCCATACAACTGCCTGACCCAATCACAAGCAGGTCTCAGCTGTCAATAATGTTTCAACCCATTTTTTTTTAACATTGAATAACTAATTAAAACCAAACTGATCAGAGAATTGATCACTTAAATATACATCAGCATAGCTACCTAAAATGAAAAAAAAAACAAAAAAAAACATCTTTGGGAAAAAAGTGTTAGACCTGTACATTGAGTTTTTAGTTTGGTCCATTCTGCTAAAGCAGAGAAGGGATTTGTGTCATATGTTGCAGCAGGCCACCAGGGGCTGATCAGGATGTTTTGAGTTCACTTTTGGGGGGCTGTCATGTTGTCCTCTTTATAAACAGTCAGTGGTCACTTAGCCAGTTTAAAATAACTCAACATGTAATGGATGGATTGGCACAAAATCCTGTACAGGCATGATTGGTGGTGGTTGTTGTGTCTTAGTGAATTTGGGGATCCCCTGACTTTTCATTGAGGTTCATATTTATGACTTTGAGTCATATACTCAAGTGATAACTTAACTTTCCCTCTAGTGCCATCATCAGATTTTTACTTTTTCCAATACTTTGGTTTATGTCCAAAAACCTTCAAAATGAATGACATTTCCATCTCACATGTAATAGCATTTTGCTCAAAGTCTGAGTGCTTCCTCAAGGAGCAGTGGTATTGCTATAGACTTTTATTGAAACATGGATTTATTTATGTAAATTGATGTATGTTCCTGCAAATTTGCACATGAGCAGTGCCCTCATTGGTTTTCACAAACAGCTTGTTTTGGTAAGCATGCATTTTATGCAGTGTATTAAAATTGTATCACCATGGCTCACATTCAGTTTCACAACTAGCAAACTTGTACGCAAATCAACCTGCTGACTAAACCTTCTTCACTCAAAGACTATCTGAAGCACTTCATGGAGAGATGGATTCATGAAGAATACATTGTGGTTGTGACTTTCATTTTAGATTTTAAGTCTAATGTTGTAGATATCAGTGGTGATGTGAACCAATTTGAAATTTCTAATCTTTAGATTGTCTCTGCCGTGTATATCAACACAGCATAGATAGCGATATTCACATGAGTAGCTCCCTCTTTTTCCTTTTTATTTCTCTTACTCATTCTCTGTGTCTCAGTTTGTGTTCTACCCAGAGCAGGTGTTCAGGATTTCAAAGACACGTCTGCCCGTTCTTTGGCAGGCTCGACTTTGTGAATTTTGATACTGTACCAATCTCATTCTCTTTGATGTCTCTCCTCAGGGATTCAAAGGGAAAACTGGCCATGCTGGCTTTCCCGGACAGAAGGTTAGCCAACAACTCATTGCTTCACTAGCACGCTGTCTATGTCTGTTTGTGTATTTACATTTGCTGTCTGTTGCTTATACATTAGGCCAAGTTAAAAGATAAATTATGAAAACTGTTATCGCAAAAGTCTAGATTTTATCACCCCATTGTTTCAGTCTCCACTTGTAAAAGTGTGATGTATTCTGCTAATGCTTCTTCTGTTACCTTTTCATTACTTCTCTAATCTCTTCAGGGTGAAGCTGGACCTTCAGGTCCACCTGGTTCAGCAGGCAGACCGGGACATGATGTAAGCAGCACATAATAATCTGCATGCAAGCCCAAAGCAAGATTTTATATATCAGTCATCAGTATCAGCATCAATAGGTCAATGTTACAGTAAATTTGTGAACTTTCCAGGGTGATCCAGGTACCCCAGGAGCCCAGGGACGACCTGGCCCACCTGGCCACATTGTAAGTTCACTGCAGTTTAATCTCATACATGCATGAGCTGTTGATATTGCAGCATGAAGTGTGTTAAACCTGAATATTGTGTATGTTTACTTTCCTCATTAGGGTCCTACAGGCCCAGCTGGACCACCAGGACCTGCTGGTTCACCAGGGGTGGTAAGGAAAATGCTCTTAAACACGTGATCATACTTTTAATGAACAAAAAACCTTAACCTTAACCTTAAATGGGAAAGCTGAATATTTAAAATTCCGTAGAGGGAAGCAGGATGTTTGAATAACCAAAAACGTGTTGGAGATAACAAATAGATGACAAATAAATAGCACCCTGCTCCAAAACGTGCAAGCAACAGAAGAGATTTGGAATGCTCCATCTTCCCATGCAGGGTATAAAAGGAGATAAGGGCCAAGCTGGTGAGAGGGGTCTTCCAGGGATGGGAGGAGCCCCAGGACCACCTGGGCACCCAGGGCCCATGGTTAGTACCTTTCAACCTGTGTCTTACAAAATTAAGTAAATGTAATTAACGTCATTCACAATGCTAACATGCCAAAAAATCTCACTTAACCTTTTTTTCTCCTGCTTTGACTTTGTCTTTTAGGGAGAGCCAGGCAGTGACGGTACTGCTGGTAAAGATGTGAGTAATGTCTGGGTGTAGTGTTTGTCCCCATTAAAGTATAATGGAGAGAGATGGATGTGGTGTATATTTTTCATTCTTTTGATGGATATTTCTTTTTTTTTTTTTTGGCTTTGACAGGGGGTGGCAGGCCTCCCAGGGGACATCGGGCAGCCAGGTCAAAAAGTAAGAGTTGACTCAGGGTGGTACAGTATATTATGTGAATGTGTGTTGTCGAGTAGAGCATCAATCATCCATTACCTCAGCAGACCGTTTGAATTCAATGAGATGCACCCTTTTTCTCTTCCGTTTAGCTGAGAGAGACTTACACCAGCACACTATGGTGCTGAACACGATTACTTTTCTCCATTTCTGCCCTCTCAGCGCCTGCACTTAACAGAGTCATCAGTTCACTAACTCTCCGACCCACCCACGGACACCGTCTTCCCTCCTCACCTCACTTCACCCCTCTTCAGCCAGCTGCCCGGTAGCCCTGTGTTGCTATAGAGCCTGTTGGATCTCTCCATAGACACAGGCTTACAGTACTGTAGGTGGATACAGTGATAAAGTTATTCTAAGCCTCTGGGATAATGCTATTAAGCATGAGGGGAGATACTAGATGAGGCTATTTGTCACACTGACAGGATGGCATTGTCAGGGTTTTAGCTGCACAGAAGAGGAGAACAGAGGAGAAAGACAAGAACGGACTCCCCTATTCTTCTCCCTCCTCTCTATTTCAAGAGCTGCTTGTCTGTCGGTGACGTGTAAACATTAGACGTCCATTATGGGCTGCTTTGTCCTCGATAAATCACTGTCGCTAATGCAGCGGGGCTGTTTTTTTTAGCGTATTTAAACAACCTGAATGGCAGGCTCTGTTGTGTGTAAAGAGATATAGATGCAACCAAACCTGTCTTAAGGACTGCTGCCTCTTCTTCTCTGATATGGGATGATAATAATCTTAATATGCTTCTCAAAAATAGCTACAAATTAAAGCAGTAAACAAAGAACATAATAGTTAACCTTTTACCCTGTGGCTGAGCGTTAGATGAGAAGACGCCACGGATGGTGGATGGTGTTTTATTTTTACCTTCCTACATCTTTTTCATTGTTCTTATACTTCCTTTAAGCTAAGTTAACTTTCCAAGCTTGCTTCACATTTAATGGCAGACATTCAGAGTGGTGTCAGTGTTCATATCCAACCCTTGTCAAGAGAGGGAATAAAATTTCCAAGCAAGTGCTTTAGTGAGTTTAATAAGTAATAAATGCTATAGCCAGTGAAATATAGTATTTTAATGCCAGAAACTTGTAAACGTGCAAAGATAAAAAAAAGAGAAAGGTGTGATGGACGATTAGCCAGTTTCATCTCATCCACTCTATGCCACTGATATTGTCTGTGTGTGTGTGTCTGTCTCCCAGGGAGAGGTAGGGGCCCCAGGCCAGAGGGGCCCTCCAGGAGAGAGAGGTAGACCGGGGCCCCCTGGTGGTTCAGGTTACCACTCCAAGGATGCACAGCCGATGATTGGCCCAGTTGGACCCAGAGGGGAAAGGGGAAGTCCAGGCCCAGAGGGCCCTACAGGACTCCCTGGAACACCAGGATCACCAGGAAATGATGTGAGATACAGTTTCATTACCCTTAGTGCACTCTAGCTGAAGTTTTATCTTTTAACACGCTCCAAACTGTGCGATATCAAGCTTGCTTGTGAGAAGACTTGATGACACACAGTATAATGGCCCAAGGTGCTCATAAGTCCATCTGCTTCACTAAATAATGACATTTTTCATTATCTACATGATTAATGTTTGGCCTTTTGTATTTTGTCTTTGTTTCTCTATTCTTAAACAGGCTGTAGTTAATTATGATGAAATCAGGAACTTCATCCGCCAGCAGGTCATCAAGATTTTTGATGGTGAGAGCATGTGTTAATCTGTTGAAATGCACATTGTTATGTGACTGTTTGTCTCTTCTCTTCTTGCCATGGTGGAATCATTGTTTTTATTGCATGCTTACCCTTCTCAGAGAGGATGGCCTACTACATGTCTCGCATGCAGATGCCAGTAGAGATGGTGGCATCCCCAGGTCGGCCTGGGCCCCCAGGGAAAGATGGCTCACCAGGTACTCCCGGGGCCCCAGGTGCACCTGGACTCCCAGGTCAGATCGGCCGACAAGGGCGGCCAGGAGGCCAAGGGCTCCCAGGTGAGTCTTGTCCGTTATACCAATAATCTTTCAAGCACCATGACAGTGCATAAAGTGTCATCACTATCTAATTGTAAACTGTTTAACTGTCATAGGGCAGCGCAGTGGTTAGTAGTGTCACAATCACAGGCTCGAATCCCGATCTGGGTCCTTCAGTGCAGAGTTTGCATGTTCTCCCTGTGCCTGTGTGGGTTTTCTCCGGGTACTCCAGCTTACTCCCACAATCTCAACATTAGATTAATTGGCCACTCTGCATTGTGCCTAGGTGTGAGTGTGTGCATATGTGGTTGTCTATCTTGGTGTGTCAGTCCCGTCACTGACTGGCGACCAGTCCATGGTGTACCCCACCTCTTGCCTGTAGTCAGCTGGGATAGGCTCCAGCCCCCCGCTGCCCTGATGGATAAGTGGTATAGAAAATGGATGGATGCATAAACTGTCATGTTGTCAAAATATGTGACACTCTGTCTGTAGGACCACGAGGACCACAAGGAGAGAAAGGAGAGAAGGGTCTGGGAGAAATGGGAGATATAGGACCTCCAGGAGCACCAGGTAATGTGCCTCACTGAGCCATTGATCAGTAAATAATATAGTGGCCTCTGATGGTCAGTCATTTGGTTTAGCTGAGAATCAGTGATATAGGACAACCATTAGTGAGTGCAATAATTAAACTGCAAAGAGGCAACTCCTTAGCATATCTTGGTGTTACTGTTGCTGTGTTACTGTGAAGAGAACAGGACTATTTTCCGTTCATCAGACTAGCAACTAGCAATAACACAAAACATTTAATTCATAATCATATGTTAAAGCTAAAACCTTTTGGCCAGTTTACCAAACAGTATGGTTTTGGTACAACACGATCACCATGTGAATTGACAAATTATATTTATTTTGTGGTATTATTTATAATATAATAATACAATTACTTATAATTAATTATTTATATTTTGTTGTAGCACTATGGTATGCAGTCTTCCTCAAAATGAATGAACAATTGCAAACTATAGTTGATGCTAAACCCTTCTGGCAGAATTAGCTAACTTATGTGGTCGGCTACATAAATAATGCTAATTACTTTAAAAAGTTTTCATTTGTTGTTTATTACTAAATTACCAGCATGATGAAAGTAATGTTTCATCATTTTACATGTTCTCAAAATTAAAAGGCTAATTCATACCACCCAAATCAACATCTGAGAATCCTTCATCATCATCATTATCATTAGATAGCTTTGGTTGCAAATAGGCAAATTAACATAAATTAACATCACTTTACATGGAGGGATTTATTTATTTTGGACTGACAGGTAGTTTTTGTTGAAAAAGCCCAGAGGGAAAATTGGCTGCTCACAATAGTCTTATCTTACTAGAAATAAATCATCTTTGGAGATTTTACTGAATTCTGACCTGTTCTTCTCTGCCCCCCCCCCCCCCCCCCCCCACAATAAATAAGTCTAAAACAAATAAACCTGTCCAGTTTTAGAATAACAGTAAAAAAACAAATAAACACAGCTTTAAAAAGCAGTAGCTACATGCAACTGTGCTCACATTCATTGATCAAAGTATGATTTGTTTAAAGTTTGTTTAACTGTTCCTCTATTTCTATTGATAATATTCATGGTAATAATATCATCTATTAGAGATTCTTATTTGTTTTTTTTCTTTCTTGACGTATTTTATAATGCAGTTGCCTTATGTTGTTACCCAAGTCCTTCATTTTATTTATATAATGTATTGGTGCTCCAGCATTAAATGTCAACCCTTTTTTAGTAGAGTTCTTTTACAGATGGATTAAAATAAGCTTTCCAAGAAGTAGCTGGATATTTTGGGAAATGCTCTTGTTTTCATTCTTGCCAAGAATTAAATGTAAAGCAGGGCTCTCAAGTTTTGAACTGAGTTCAGAGTGAGATTTTGGTGGAGGTTTAGTTGGGGTGAGGACAAGGGTCTGATCAAATAAATTAAACACAAATTCACACAAATAAAAATATTTATTCAATTCAATTTTAAAGGTGGTGGGATCTTGGGGCATGGGGATATCCATGTCCTGTCCCTCAAGGAGCAGGTTGAGGGTAGCTCCGGTGGTGAAGCCAACATTTAGCTTTTCTCCTACCAGATAGAGAACAGAAAGAGATAAAGCAAATTAAGTACATGTAGTTTACACAATATCTCAGAATCACAGCCACTTTTTATTCACTAAATGCATCAGGTAGAGACACAGCAATTTGACTTAGCAATCAGCACTTTAACTCAAAACTAGACAAACAGTAAGTGCACATAGATTCAGCAAGATATGCACAGCAAGTGCAAGCGATTGAAGGTATTCCTCTGTAAGCATGCTATATTATCCATAGACTACATGTATAAGCCTACATACAATTTATGCCTGTTCCATCACATCAAAGATATCACCCAACTCAAAACAACAATCTTCCCAAAAGTATATTTGAGGTAAATGAGCACACAGGTTTATCTCTTCCTTATGTGACTCTTGAAAGTATTACCTGGCAGTTGGTTTAGTGGGTCCTTGTAGGGGATGTCCTGGACTTCTTGGCCTAGCTGTCTCCTTCTCTAACCTGGCCACCTTTTTAGGGAGCTGATCCTTCTGAGGGAAGCATGAAAGAATGCTCATTTGCCTTCCCTGACATCTTTGAAGACAATGCAATAATTAATACTATGCATTCTCTGGATAAAATATAATTAAATAGCCGTCAAGCTCATTAAGTTTGCAAAGTCCTAGTAGAAGTGGGTCTCAACTGCTTCGTGAATTACTCTTAAGAAAAAAAACTATATTTATTTAGTTGAGAAGTAGCCTGCTCTTACTGGTGGCATAAGAGAAAAGCTTTGTGAATAATGAGTCCTGAGCTAAGACAAACTGTTAGCTAACATTACTGATTACCAGACAAACTATTCAGTGGCGGTTCCAGAGAGCTAAAGCTAAACATAAAATGTGCATAATCCCAGCCTTGGCAAAGTGTTACTTACTACTAGATTGATTAGCGAGCTACTGCTAGTGTAACCTCTGCAAACTAACACCCGAAAGTCAGGATAGATAACTAACTAAAGCTTCCATGCTAGTGGAGCATGACTAGCTTGCAAGCCAACTGCTAAAAGAAACAATTGAGTGACAAAAATGCATTTAATATAAAAAGACTGTACGTAGAGACAGTGTTGCCCAGCAGCGGAAATCAAAAGAGATGACTTGCTGTACTCATAGGACATCGTCCTCTTCCGCGTCGATCATCAGAGTAGCGAGATCAGTGTCATTAGCTGTAACGTTGTTGTAGTAGGAATACCTAAATCTTACCCGGATACAGCAAGGCTATTTTTGATTGGCTGTTCGGTAGCTATATTCTATTTGATCGGCTGGTGCGTGGCAGGCGCTTTCTGAGCTCAGGGGGGAACCGGCTTGATTCCTACCTGTTCCACTGTAAAAAAAAAAAAAGAAAAAAAAGGACGTTAATCTGCTAATTTCTCTGCGTGAGAAATACAAGGTGTGGCGTGAGAAATGGTTGAAATCGCGCGCTCAATACGTGAGACTTGAGAGCCCTGTAAAGATTGATACCAATGTCACGTCTGTATGGAAAATGTTATGCTACAGGAAAAAGTCACTTAGCATTGCTTTGCTTAGCAGAAAGACTCTGCTCTGACCAAAAAAAACAAACAAAAAAAATAAAAAAAATAAAATAAAATAAAATCCAACTACCAACTTCACTTAAAATCATTAGCTCATTTTGTATGTTTAATCCATACAAAACCAAAGATTTTAAATGACAATTTGTGGCTTTATGAGAGCTAAGATAGCTTTTTTTTTTTCTTATAAGGTGAACTATAAAGACTGTAGTCTCATATTTAGTGGAAGCCATGAGAGTGATATCAATCTTCTTATCTGTTGTTAAGCAAGCATGCAACAGTGTACAGCATTTCCCAAAATGAACTTTTTAGGGTTAAGTGATTTCATTTTTTCTTCCAGGTGTCCCAGGCCCCCCGGGCTATGGTAAAATGGGACCCCCAGGTCCTGTTGGCCAGCAGGGTGTTCCTGGAATCCCAGGCAGTCCTGGGCAGCCTGGTACAAAGGGACGTGATGGACGCTGTAATCCTGGAGACTGTATGAGCCATCAAGTAGAATATAGCCCCAAGGGCCCACCTGTCAAGGGCCCCTGGTAGAGTGTTCAAGAAGAGGGGCAGAGGGGACTAAAGCAAAGACAGTACAGACAAGACATGAAGCCAAAAAGCATGACCCAAAGTTAATAAATCTGACCACAAGATTACAACTACTACTTTCCGTTGTAGTTGTAAGCAAAAATCCACAATTGCTTTCTGAGGGCTCCACTGAAATGAGGCTTGCAAAGACGCACCAGCAGCTCGTTTCTATTGCATCATTTTTTTTCACTCTGAATGCCAATTCAATGCTATATTACTGCCTCTTATTTTGGTTTCGCCTCTTTTTTCTGTTTCGTTCCTTTTGTGCATTTTCAAACAACCCAGGGGAGGTGACAAGAATCACAACCTGTATTTTCTTCTCCTTGATTAATTCTGGCCTCTTCTATTTTTTTTCATTTTCTTTGCCGAACTCAGTAGGAAGACAATACACACAATTATTGTAGCACTTTGCTTCCACCTCTCATATCTTTCTTCTTTTCACAGAGAATCATATTCCGAGTGCGTCCCATGCATTTCTAATATTCTGTCTCAGTGCCTATGGTGTGATACATATTTGAATTTGACTTGTAAGAGAATATCCAGAGAAATATATTTCAGTTCTGTAGAAACAGATGTCAAAAACTTGCATTCATACCCTCTTTGATGGATTGACTGTTTTGTATATATTTATATTTATATATAGTGGCTTTTTATACTTTTTCATCAGATTTGATAAAAAAGCGTACACATGGTTAGCCACCTATTTTTCATTTTTAATGGGTATAAGACAGCAAAAAATGCCACAGTATTTTTCTAAGGTGTATAAGCTTTAAAAATGGATTGACATGTTTAGTAATAAGTAAAAGACTTATTTATAGGAGAAAATTGTGCTTACACAAGAAAGCATATTGGTTTTTGAATTGATTTTGCTAAAGTTAATTTTGTGTCATTTTAACTCCAGTCGTCTTGGAAATGCAACCACTTTAAAGGATCTCATCTCATTTTGTATTTCAAAGTAGCTGTAATAGCCATGTCTCTGCTTTTACCAGGCACTCATTTGAGAAAATATGAGCAATAATTCAGCCCATTCACCACAGGTACTGTAATGAAACACTGAGCATGGCCACCTAGCCCTCACAATCACATAAAGCTTAAGAAAATATTGTGAAAGCATCACAAACAGCTTTTTTAATGTTACATGTTACTGTATTTTGTGGTTGTTATGTGTTACTTTTTATATCTGAGAACCTTTGGCCTTTGTGATGCAAGACTTTGAGTAGTTTATAATCATCAGTTTAAACTTTGAGCAGTGGTCTAACTCATGGGAAATGTTCAACTTAAAATTGAATTAAATTGCTTTCCAAAGAAGCTATATCATGTGCTTATCATTGTCACTTTGTGTTATATCAGATATTATTAAAATACCATTGTCCACCCAGAGACAGATTATGAAACCCTGGGCTCGGATGTGTATAAGGCCCCCCCCACCTCTCCTACCGAGAAGCAAACCAACAGAAGGTAAAGTTGTTTTGCATCTGTTTGTAGTTGTTTTTCTGTCTCATTCGTCTTTCTGTTCATTTTGGGTCTCTTCACTGAGGTTTTGTATTTCTCTGTGACCTTTTTGTGCCTTGTTTCACTGACTTTCCAACAAGAAATATTAGCAGTCATTGGCCCCTGACCCCTTGGGTCCCTGCACCTGTGCCTAGTTGACCTGTTCTGTGTGTCCATCAATTTTCCAGTCTGTGTATATGTTTTTGGTATTGTTATCAAACCCATCATGTGCCTTACATTTGTTATACTATGAAATATTTGAAAAAAAAAAACACATTCATTTTGAAAGCATTTTGAAATTGAACAAGCGTGGTTGTTTTTCATTCCAAGAAACATGGGCATATGCATTTGAACAATTATGTTCCATAGTCTAGTACAGTTTTGCAGTCTGATGGGAACTTTTGGCCTTGAAATTGTCAACAGAAGCTGAACATCTGCAGCTTTGGACGCTTGGGAGTTTATTTATATGCATGAAAAGGTGGTGAAAGAGGAGAACCAAACTAAAGAAACTCATTCCCATCCGCATATGATACAGAAGAACGTTACATTTTATAAAAGTTTCTTCTTTATTGTTTTGGGTTGACCTGAACAGCCGGGAAAAAAAACCCTTTTTACAGATGATTATATAAAGAACAATAAATAATTTCTGTGGATGAAAATAAATCAGTCAGTAAGTTGCTGACACCCTGTGGAAAGTTGACAGTGGCATAAGAAGCACATTTGGACTGATCCGTTTTGAGAAAAAGTCGTTATATCTGTAGGAACTTTTTATTACTCACTGAATTCATTAACACAGGATTTTAGTTGGTGCATATCGTAGCCCATTTCTTTTTCTCTACATAATAATCAACACACATTTACAAAGATTTACAGCACTGCATTGTGGGAGATGGGAGTGCCCATTGGGATATGCTGTTGCCAGGCAACAAGAGGAAGAGATAAAGCTAGTCGTTAGTTTCTAAAATGAGACTTGGGTAGAAAGTGGGGATTGTTGGGGGAAGGAGGGGGCAATGTACACATGAGGTAAATCAGGGATTTCACTCAAGCTTACAGATGAAAAAAAAAAAAAAATTCAATACATTATAGTACTTGGTGGAAATTTAGGCTTCAATCATTCATTTATTTTGTACACTTTTAAGGCATCGGCTGTGATGTCTCAAGAGAGGCAGGACTTTAAAACTTCAAAATACTTCTCAACCAACAAAATATTGCATATGTAAAACCTTTTAAAGTGACCACGGTGTAAAAGTAAAGCACCTTTCACCACACTTGGTTTCCAGCCCCTCTCAGCTCATAGATACCATGGTAAATGTAGATGTAAAATACAGTAGATCTGTTCCTCTTACATTGCTGGAACAGGGCTGGGATATATGGATGGGACAGATATTGACATCATCCAAAAACACAGAGGGATGTGGGTGGCTGTGAACTGCTGCTGTCATGGTGATGTGGTGGATTAAGATCAAGAGTATGTCCCACCTGTCAAAACTTCAGGTTGTCAGTTTCGGGGGGGTGCTATACACCCAGTCACTATTATTGTCCCCTACTCCTCATTCTCGATGTTGTCCTGCTCAGAAGAGTGGCCTCTCTCCTCCTTTCCTCGTTTCTCTCTCTCTCCCTGGTGTTATGAGCTGCTGATGGAGAAACGGGTCTCTAAACACTGGGTCCTTTGATTGTTCCTGCCTCCTGTAGTCTCGGGGAGGTGTATGCTGATGCAGCCAGACACATCGCTGTCTCGCAAAAGCCTGGGAGGCCTGGAGGACCCGCCTTACCAGGGTAACCGGCCTCTCCAGCTGCTCCCTGAGGTCCTCTCTCACCAGGCCTGCCATCTCGGGCCACGCCATCAACACCAGGAGGACCTGAGGTGGGAGAGAGTTCAATGTCAAATGAGGATTTTTACTGATTTCTAGGGGTCAAGATGGCTAACTACACAGAAGTCCATGTTGAGAAGTTCTCTCCCAGCTCCACTCTGACCTTGGATTCCACTTGTGTACTGTATGTATGTACTGAAGCTGAGTGTATGCATGCATAGGAGTGTCCATTTTCCTAATTTTGAATTCGTGTTTGCTGTTGCAGCCGTGGCCTAGAGGTTGGAGAAGCGGCTTGTGATCGGAGGGTCACCGGTTTGATTCCCCCACCGGACGGGCAGGAAAAATTTGGGTGTGGTGGAGTGATTAATGTGAAAAAATTGCCCCCCCCCCATTAGCCGGCTGATGTGCCCTTGAGCAAGGCACTTAACCCCCAATATGCTCCCCGGGCGCTGATGCTGCCCACTGCTCCTGCGTGTGTTTCACTGCACGTAATTTGCCGGGTGATGCATGTGTGTGTTCAACTAAGGATGGGTCAAATGCAGAAGACAAATTCAGTGTGTGTATGTAAAAATATATATACTGTCAATTCTTCTCTTGCAATCCTATTACATTCTCATTCAAGAACATCTGTTAAATGGCTTGAGGTAATGATGCTTTTAAAATGCCTTTGAGCAGCCTTTCCTGTGGCAAGAGCTGTAATGCCAAGTCCTTCAGTTCCTTATTGTACCCATACTCTTCTTAAATATTGGTGATTATTACAAGCCTGGGAGATTTCATCTTACCATTTATTCCTGGAGGTCCTGGTGGTCCTGGATGGGGTTTACCAGGATCTCCTCTTTCTCCCTTTGGTCCTCTCTTTCCTAAGGAAGACACAAGAGCATAGGGTCAGATGTACCCTTAAAAGCTGTATTGTGTAGTCATCAAATGTAAATGCATTGATGTTCCATTTTAAAATTTTCAGCCATTTCACATTTCATATATTTTTTTTAACCTTTTTAATATTTCTGAAAGATTTTAACTTTTTCTTATTGTACATATTGTAATTCTAATTCTGTATTTGTATTTTGTGTTCACACCTTATGCCAAGACAATTTCCTTGTATGTGTAAACATACATGGTTATAAATCTGATTCTGATCAATTATGATTCTTGTTTATTTCTACCTTTGAGTCCTGTGTTTCCAATCTGTCCAGGTCCTCCCATCATGCCAGGAATGCCACGGGCACCCGGTAGGCCATGTGGCCCTTGAGGGCCAGGTGACCCTGGAGGTCCAGGAGGCCCAGGTGGACCCATTACACCTGCTCCACCAAGCACAGCCCTCTTGGCACTCACCGCCACTGCTGCTAGCCTCTCTATAACAGAAGAGACAGCATCATCGTTTTGACTAAATTACCTTTGGTGATGGCAACTGATTGCTCAGGAGATGAAAGCAGGGGAATGAGCCAATCTGATCTCCACTATGGACATCAAAAGTGAATAGTTGGGTCTAGATGCTCACCCTGCAACATCTTCAATACCACTTCAATAATATGCTGGTCAGATGCATCACGTCCCTCGAGAGAAGAAGAGGAAACTAAGCATTGCGAAGAGACAGCAACCCACTACATGCATTTATCAACATTTTCCATGCGTTATACATCATTATACATTATACAAATACATGATCGAGGGGGAACTGGACTCACTGGTGGACCCTGAATGCCTGGCATGCCAGGAACTCCTCGCTCTCCATTGAGTCCCCTAGGACCAGGCAGTCCTGGTGGTCCCTGGTCTCCTGGTTTGCCAGGATCTCCAGTGGGTCCATTGTGTCCAAGGTCACCCCTAATTCCTTGCTGTGAAGAGAGAGGAATTAAGGAAGAGTGAATTAATGGAGAGTAAAGAAAGGCCAATCAAAACTGATGATGTTAAAAGTAACCCAGGAAAGAAAGAAAAAAAAGGAACAATTGAAGGAAGGAAATACATTTATGGAACCATGCAGAAATTTTCAGCACAACACAACCTCACCTGTCCTTTAGGCCCAGGTTCACCAGACAAACCCTGTGAGAACAAACAGAGAGATTTTCACATTCATCACTTCCATCTATCATTTCTGCCTCAGAGACACTCATTGAGCAATAATTCAAGAATGAATTGTGTAAATGAACGTCTAAAAATGCTGCTTCAAAGAGCCAACGTGCATCATTGCTTCACTGTCATGTAAATAGCCCATTTGCCATCTGGATTATTATGGGGATTTGTATGCAAATTCAAAGACAGACTTCTTCTTCTTCTTAACTTCAATATGGTAGTGATATTTTCTGCTATGTATCACTTTGCTTTGATGCCTTCAGAGCCAAGTGTTTAAACCTTATCCAAAGCCTGCATGTTTCAGTGTTTTTTTTTTTTTGTTTTTTTTTATTTAGAAACGTGGTTCTTTATAACAAAAAAGTTTGAAACAGCTTTATGCCTTGTGGTAATGATTTTACCTTTTCACCTTTCTCACCAGCCAATCCTTCAACACCGGGGTCACCCTAAAAGCAACAGAGAGATTAAGATCAAGAGGAGGACATAGATGGGTGATCATAGAAAATATGTGTACGCATGGAGCTGAAGTTCAACAAACAACAACATAATACAGTTTTATGATAATCCAGCTTAAAAGGGTAAAATTGCTACTCACAACGTCTCCCTTTGGCCCAACTTTTCCTTGGAAGCCCTGCAAAGAAAGATGGGCTGAGTACATATAAATGTGGTCAAATTTAGATTATATATCCTCCAAAAAAAAAAAAGACTAAATATTGATTCAAGCCAGTGACACCAGATCACAAAGTAAGAAAGATGTTTCATCTCTGAAACATGGAAGATGAGGATGCTTAGATTATCATTTATATTGGTTATTTATATTGCTTGTCTCATTCAGTGATTTAGTGTGGATTCATGGCTTTGATTCATGGGTAAACACTGCCCCCAATGGACACATTTGGGTAACAAACTATTATGAACCTTGTATGAATATGTTTAACAGTGTTTGAATTTGGGGAATGATGCACATTTAGGTCTTTATTCATGTACACAAACACACACACAGACCTTATCTCCCTTAGTTCCACTCAGGCCCTGGGCACCTGGAACACCAATTGGTCCTCTCTCTCCTTTGCCTCCCTGTTAAAAGACATTAGAATTCACACAGGAACGTACAGCTGCAGCTAAACTGAGTTCTTAGAATGCAAAGAAGCAACTCACAGGCTTTCCGACTACTCCCTGTGGCCCAGCTTCCCCCCGCTGGCCTCTGTCACCCTGTAGAAATCAAGTGAGGTGAGTATGTTTGGATCACTGTTGCAGTTTCAAGCACTTTCATGTAGCAATTCTGGTTTTATACCTTGGGTCCAGGAACTCCTTCCATACCAGGTTCACCAGGAAGACCAGGCTCACCCTATAAGATTGCAGTCAACGTACATTTATTCATCCTACTGCACAATATAAGAAAACAATTGTAATCTTTCTTTGTCTACAAAACAACCATATTTTATGCATATGTTTACGAATTACCAGAGGTCCAGGGGCACCGGCCACGCCAATGTGGCCCCTAGGTCCAGGCTCACCCTGACAAGGGAGGAGATGACAATTTAAACAATTAAAACCAGAAAAATGCAGTGACTCTAATATAATGTTAAGAGTTTTTAAAAGGCTTACCTTAGCTCCAGGTCCTCCCTTTGTCCCAGGACTGCCAGGCAATCCCTACAGACAGAATCAACAGCAGTAAAAATGTAAGCTTTTTATCTGAAGTAGCTTGTGGGAAAGCATCTGTATCTTGAATTAGGACAGTAGAATGCAAATTCATATGTTTGAAATACAGAGAGTGAACCTGAAAATGCAAGTTGTAATGAATGTGGATATTAGTATTAGATCGTGTGTGCTGGTACTGGGTGCTGGTAGAGCTAATACCTCAAGAAAAAATACTTATAAAAAAATACAAATAATGAAAATAGTTCAACCTGCAGTGCGACATATTGCTTGCAGCAGGTTTCTTTGATTTTGTGAGTGTATGTGTGTGTGTGTGTGTGTGTGAGAGAGAGAGAGAGATGGTATATCACAGTACCGTATAGAGTAAGTTATGGTGTTTGAGTTTGCAGTCACCGCAATGACCACACAGCAAAGTGTGCATCTTATGCTCCATTACCCTTTAGTCAGAATGACGTGCACACAAACATAACCACACACTCTGACATACACACTCACACTGGTCTGATTGTGATAAATCACTCGTGGTGGGAGAGAAAATGTTATTTCAAGGTGGTTTAAATTCTAAAACAACGTGGACCACAGGGTCACTCTTAACCTGGACGAGATCCCAGAAAACAAAACATACCAAGATCTACAGGCGACTTGACGCTGGTTTCCCCTGTCTGTGCTATCGCTTTGTTGAAATGAGAGAACAAATTGACCCCCTACGTGGTCTGAGTGGCAACAAGCATTTACAGATGGGCTTATTTGCATGTGCCTTCAGTGGCACTGCTGAACAATCCTCAAACAAACATATTTCTGCCCCACTACACTGAAGGATCACTCACCGCTGTTCCCTGAGGACCAGGAGGACCAGGCATCCCAGCCTGGCCTGGGCCACCCTGCAGAAAAGAGAAGAGAAGAAGAGTAAACTGCCATCTTATACTAAGATTGATCTTTTTCATCGTAATAATGGCTGGCAACACTTACCTTTATTCCAGGAATACCAGGTGTGCCATCTTTTCCATCAATACCCGGCAGACCCTGAAAAAGCAGGCAGATGAGTCAGTGGACTTCATTTGGCACACTCTGAGCACAGCCGCAACAAACAACAGCAGTGCACAAACAAAAGTGCATCTACTCACATTCTCTCCCTTTTTGCCAACCGCACCCTGTGGGCCCTGGATGCCTCGGCTGCCCTGCAGAAAATAAACAGCACTGGTGTATTTGCAATGCACATCAAGATCACTGTCCCCATTCAAGTTCTGAGAAATGTTTCATCATGCACCACTGCTTTGACAATAACTTCAAGGGAAAACATGAGGAGAGTCACTTACTTTGTCTCCCTTTTCTCCTGGCTCTCCGGGTGGTCCCTGGGGCCCTTCCTCACCCTGCAAACAACAAAGAAAGGCTTAGAGTACCTGTTTTTATGAGTAATCAAGTCTGTTTGAGCATGTTAGTGTGTTTTCTTACAGGGGGCCCAGGAATTCCTACAGGCCCATTGATTCCCTTGTAACCACGAGGCCCCTGCGGGAAAACAAAAAAGTGCCATCAGTCAGTTCAGATCTGGGAGGATGCTAAGTCACACTAGCCTACTATTCATTGTGATAAAGGGGTAATTAGCGCTTAACTCACTTCACTAATGGGAGCTACACAGCGAGCCAGCCACTCTTGCTTTGGCACTAAGCCGGGCCGCTAACTTGGCTAACGCGGCTAATGTTAACAGTAAGACGGATGGCTACAGCGGATCATTAACTACAGATGGAGGCACCGTGGACCCAGACAACCCCAACTCATTAGAGAAGGGGAGAGATTTGTGTTAGCATCATTTCCATATGTCCCCATTGCTGGTAATAGATGATGTTTGTATAGTGGGGGCAGGTTTGGCTGTGCCTCCTTGGTGCTCATCTAGGAATGAGAACAGCCTTGTAATCAAAGAGAAAGAGGACAAAAAAGTTATTGGTGACAAAGGGAAAAAAAAAATGGTGGCACTCACTGCTTCTCCTTTAGGACCCATCATTCCTGGGTAACCCCTCAGACCCATTGGACCCTTAAAGGGAAGCAATGAAAAACATGATGAGACAGAGTAAGATCTGTTAAATCAAGATAATACCATGTGAAAATCAACACAATATCAGTCTATGTTTCAAACTTTGCCAAGCAATTAATAAAAAAGTTGAATTCACAACATACCGGGGGTCCTGGGATACCCTGTTCCCCAGAGATACCTCTGTCTCCCCTGAGACCCTGGTGGAGGAAAGAAAAAAAGAACAGGCTGATTAGTTATTCTCATTCTGTGCTGCTCTCTATTGCACAGATGCCTGCTTCCAATTATGGCACATTCAAACACTTTCATGAAGCTGTACAGGGTATGATTTTGCGTACAGGTTCATAAAGTCTCATCCAAGAAACTCTGAACTGGACAGAAATTCCAGAAGCCAGCTGAAGCCAGTTTGCATGCTGGTTGCTTTTGATGTCTAAACTGGTCTGGAATGTTCATATACTGATACGTTGCTGGTGAAGCTTGTTAAAAATCTAGCTCAAATCAGGCAGCCAGCTGAAGCAAAATGCTTACTGTGTCTTTATTGAATGTCCTGTGTTTTGTGTTGTTATGCTGAATGCACCAGCGGGGTAACATTTCGTTGTGTGCAAGTCTGCAATGATTAAAGGCACTTGAACTTGAACTGTCTGAAACTGACACAAAGCCTCTCATAAGCTAGTTACATGACAATCATCAAATGGCTATTGAAGCTGGGGCAGTTTGAACAGCTTAATCTGTGTTATGAAGAATTAAGAACAGTTTGACGTTTTGAGAAATACAACTATTTTGTTTCATTCTGAGACTTAGATGAAAAGCAGGAGACAGATGGCGATTAGCCTACTGCTCACAGCTAGCTTGGCTGTGGCCAAAGACCTAAAGCTTACTTAAAAATGGCAAACTGTGGTTTTGTTGGAAGTTACACATTTTAACTATTCATTGGCTTGGCCAGTGACTTCCTGGAGACTTGTCACAATAAGACAGCCAAACAAAGAGTTAAGACCCCCCAAAATCAGTGCAACTGTTTGCTACAAAATAATTACAGCATACATATACCGACAACTCCCTGTAGGATCATTTTAACATTTCTGCTTGTATACCAACTTAACAAATGAAATACGTATTAGATAGCTTTCCAGGTGTTGGTTGAGATTTTGTTTTTTTCTCACTTCGAACAAAGCCAGACTGCTTTCAGTCTTAACTTTCAAACTAAGCTATATGCCTCCTGACTGGCTCCGGCTACATTCTTCGAGACGAGTAAGTGGTATTGCTTCAAGCAAAACCAAATAAACCAAAATAAATGATGAGCTAATGTCACTGGTCTGCCGGCATTATAATCTCATTTCTCATCCTCACAAGCCTCATGTCATGTCTGTCCAGTTAAGGCCAGTAAAATCTGTCCAAAACAAAGCTTTAGATGGTCTAGTGTTATGGTATTATTATTAACACATTATTATTAACACTCTACTGGTACTGGTCTTGGTCACTACTCGACCTGTTTTAACATTACATAATCACAATACAACACACACATACATACATCTGTGTTTTAGTTTAAACAGCCAGTAGCGATGTAAACAGCTCATGCTGGCGGTCATTAAGAAGAAAAAAGAGAGAGCAGCAGCACAGTGCAATCTTGCGTCACTGCAGGTCTAAATTACTGGTCTGCATGAGGGGAGAGGTAACTTGGTGCGTTAAGTATTTTGAGCATCTAAGGCTCCTTGTGTGGGAAGATCAGAGGCTAATTCCTGGTGCCTGGCTAGCTGCTCCCTTGGAGCCCACTGTGTTCTCATTAGCTCTGCTTAATACATCGAGGTGAGAGGGCTGAGTGAACCCTGACTCTCTCATCCTCCCCTTCATGTACCTGGCTCTTCACCACCCTTTTCATCTGGCTTGCTGCATGCTGACTGCAGGGCCAGGGCCAGGCCTGACTAATCGCAGCCAGATTAGTGCCAGTCATGTGCCTCAGGGGGCTTCATTAGAGCTAATCCTTGCCTCTGCTGGTCCTGAATGGTGGGTGAGTTTGCAAGATTGTACAACATGTACGTGGGTGCGCCCATTCTAGCAAAGATTGTGCAGCTTACCAGTTTTCCTATGCTTCCAGGGTCTCCGAGAACACCAGCACATCCTTTGTGTCCCTGGAGGGCAACAATCAGTCAGTAGGGTGTCATAACAATTCTACAATGCAACATAATTACTGACACTGAAAAAAAGCTTATTCTTTCAGGGCAACTTAAACCAACCAGACAGACTACTCACTTTGACTCCCTGCAGTCCCTGGGGGCCTTTAGGTCCTGCTGGACAGTTAAGAGGACACTGTTGTGGAGGGAAGAAAATATACGGATTATGAAAAGTAAAGACAAAACAGATTTGTAAGAAAGGGCATGTCTCTAGATCTTACCTGGAAGTCTGCACTGCCTTCTTCTCCACCAATAAACTTCCCTGGAGGACCCTAGATGGACAGATAGATGAACAGAAAGACAGATAGATTAAGAAAGTCACCCAGTCACAGTTGCCTCTACTGCCACGAGCTGAGCCAGCACTATCTCTCCATCTATTTCTCGCTCCATCTTTCCTTCTCTCTGTTTATAGATTGAGTTAGAAAGTAAAGTATCTCTACACGGGATGATGTATTCCTGCAACAGTCAGATCAGACAACCCACTGATCTAATGGGGGTTTATTTACCCTAGGACAGCACTAAAGCTAAACAAATACACTCCCCTGGGCTGGGAGCATCACTCTCAATGAAGACACCTCCCCTTCTTGGAACCACTCAGAGATGCACACAGGAGAATACATACACCATTGGAAAATAGACTTGAAAGTGTACCGCTCAAAACTGTTTGTGCTATTTCACCACTCAGCGTCTGTTGGGATCTGTACGATCTGCAGCGAGCTCTGACTGTGCTTTGTTTCCATACAGTACATTTTAAAAACACATTAGTTGCTGTTGGTTTAGCACAACAAAGCACCCTTCAAAATAGCATGCGTAGGTGTGATGTTGACTTTGTCTACTTCAACAATAAGTACATTAACTAAAATTAGATTGATGGTTCATTTATCTCACAGTCTGTTCACATATGAAATTATTCACCGTGACCAATACATTTGCTGAGAAGCATATCAGTCAATATTAGTTTATTGCAGATGTATTGATATTTGTTGGCCATGTTTAAAGTTATTTAGATGCAATGCCGCAGCTGCATAGTACACCTAGAGTATTTTTCCCTTTTCAAATATCAATATCAGGATTAGTTGTTAATGGCACTTCTTGTAGTACAGCATCTCTGGTGCTGCCTCAAGAAATTCTGAGCTTACAGATTCACAGAGGGTGAACAAAATAACAGGAATATCTGAACAGAACATGGGGTAGTTTTATTGTTTGTAGATTGTGTTGTGTGTTGTTATTGCATGTTATATATGTACACAGGATGTTCCAACCTATTAATCTCAGGTTTTCCATTGGCATTTCAGCACCAAGATCATCTTTGTTCCATCAAAAAGTCAGAGAGAAGGGTGACAGATTAGATATTTTATGGACAACCGGTCTTGTGTGGACACTTACTGGTTTGCCAGGAGGTCCAGGAAGTCCCGGAGCTCCAGGTGATCCCACGACACCCTAAACAATGAGGAGAAAGTAAAGAAGAGGAGCTGAGAATGTAGAAGGTTTTGGCAGCTGATAACTGGCTCAAAAGACGTTTGTAATTCATGAGGGCAGTAATATAAAACTGAGGCTGGTGTCCTACCTTTGGTCCAACTGGTCCGATTTCACCTGGAAGACCAATCGGCCCTGGAGTGCCCTAAACAAAGACACACAAGAGCAAGAGATACACCGATATGTACGCATCACACCCGCCACAAAATTATTTCTAAGCCTCAAAACAAAGGCATTAAATAATAAAGGCACAGCTCTATTACACCATACATGCTACTTACAGACAATCCTGGAAGGCCAGGTCCCTGTGAGGACAGAAAGGACAATTGGTTAAATTGCTGTATAACAAGTGGAACCACTCTGTCAAAGTAACAATTAAAGTTTGCAAAAGACAATTAATGATGGCAGCAGCAACTCAGCAACACATGTGTACAGTGTCAGAGCGCAGGGTAAACAGAGCTCAAGGAGAACAAAGACACAGAACGCAATCAGTTTATGTTTACTGTGTCTTTTGCTTGGCATTAATTATAAACAAAGTAATTGAGTAAGTAAGTCTGCTTGGATGCTGGGCAGCCCACAGGACAGGATCTCCTGTCTCTGCAGCGTGAGGCAGCTGAGTGTACAAACAGCCCCCACACAGGATGCATGTTAATGCTAAACAAAGGATTTAACCTATAGTGTTGCATTCACCCATGACGCAATGACTCTTACTGAGGGTAATGTTTGAACATACTGCATTATGTTTGACAGACGGAAACTAGGCTCCATCTAGTGGTATTAGAGTGTATTACAGATGATGTGCTGGTGTGCTTACATTGCAATTCTGAATCAACTGGACCCGTGTCTAGTGTGCATAAAGTCAGTAGTTGCATTTTATGATAATACGTACATAAAATGTGGATCATGGATAGCATGTTTCATCTTTATTCAGAGCGGTGTCAGCTGTACAAGGCATATGCCACTAAACCCAAAAGGGGGCACAGCTGGTCAGGCATTCGGGCATGGCGAAAAAGACTCAGGAGGTTGCCTTATGAGACCAGCTGGCTTACAATGTGTTTGTTAGGAAACCGACTTGGCTTCAAACAATGTCTAATTCATCCCGTCATAACTCATTTTAATAAGTTATCATGACAGCCTCATGAGATACAAGGTTTTGTAATTAGTTGTACTGTGCCTTATATAGATACACAGTAAGTGCCTTTACTCAAGTACTGTCGTGTGGTTCTTTATACTTCTACTCCACTATGTTTCTGATGGAAATACAGTTCTTTATACTATTGTACTATATCCGGTATCTATAATTGCTTTTTAATTTCCAGATTTTACACGTTACCAGGTCTATCAAAAAGAGTTTTTGTTTGTATAACTGCTCAGGGCTCAAAAAGGCAAAATTATACAGTATTTTGTAGAATTTTGTTCTTTACTCTTTTAATTCTCCTGATGACCTAGTGTAGTATCTAGTACAGCAGATTAATACGAGTACAAGTATCAGCAGAGTAAAATATCTGTACTTGTGATGGAGGAAAATCCCCACTGGGTGGCTGAATTTTGGTCAAGATTAAAATTTCATTCTATAATAGTATTCTCACTCTCATGATAAAAAACATCGATCTGAATCTGAATTTTGAGGCTGTTCTATAAATAATAAATACAGCAGCTCTGGATGAACCCAAATCAGTTTCAGGCTTAAAGCGACATCAGACTGACGCAACTCTGTTCAGGTTTAAGCACGACCCACTTCCTGTTCAAGCCAAATCCATCCCAAGTAGGTAATTTAGTGCTTAGTTACATATCTATTCATCATACCTACTTTCTAATGGCAAAAAATGTGATAGATAATTTACTTACAGGAGGTCCAGGTTCACCACTTGGTCCAGGTTGACCCTGCAGAGAGCAGAAAACAATAATGTAACTAAAGCTAAAACCTTACACAAGTTAATAATGAGGAGGATAAGGTCCTCAGGCCACAGAATCAGCATACATGAGGTCCACTGTTACACTGAAGGTAAAACAACATTCAATTCTTCTATTTATTCTTTTGTATGTGGGAGTTCAACGTTTTGTCCCATTCATTCAAATAATGGGAATGTGACCCTGAGATTTTCTGATTATAAAACTAACTGACTGTTGTGAAATATAAAATCTGTCCTCAGATAGAAAGGTTTAGGTACTTGCCTTAGGGCCAGGACTGCCAACGGGACCTCGATCGCCCTTTGCTCCAATCAAACCCTGGAGACAGACAGAAACAAATGTTGGCCAGCACGCCAGACGCATATATAGACATCAAAAGCCAAGGACGGAAAGTCATGAGTTAGCACTTTCTATAGGCTATTTGTGATCTCAATTCAACAATACAACACAACACGGCTACAATAGGGCTCATCACACATTTGATTGAAGCTGACACTGTTCTTGTAAGCAATTAGTGAACGAACCTGAGATCGAGATTCCAGGGCGGATTACTGGCTAAATCTCTGAGGAATGCATGTGTGTGTGTCTTTGTGTGTGTGTGTGCTTCTGTTAGCATGTGACCAAGAGGCACTGACACTCAACTGCCCTCCAGCCTGAAGACTGAAGCAGCAACTTGCATCAGTGCGGCTGGAACCAGACAAGCTGCACCATAATTAATATCAGGTAAATCGATAACTGACGTGCCCCAAAGCCATGAAATCATTTTAAACTCATCTGCTTGTCTTTATCTCAAACTCCTCGTTACCTGTAATTACTAGAGATTGAATAGGTGTAATTAGCGTGGGATAATTGCTTTGACATAATGTAAATTAACCTCATTTATCTGACTGAAACGGTGAAATAAACTTTAAATACTAAATCACTGTGTAGACAATAAACTGTTAGTTAGGAGTTCAAGGGTCAGCGGTGCAATGTTATGACAATATTTCTGTCAGAGGAAAATACAGACTCAGCTCACAGAAGGGTATTCTGTATAAGTAATGTGAAAATAAATGTAGAATAGCCTAATGTAGCTTAATGACCTTGTTTTCATTAAAAATCGTAAATCGGAGAGATGAGCTATTAGACATTACAATAAGAACAAGCACAGAGAAATGGGAAATATTTATAATGTTTTAAATATTAAATTAAAGCTAAAAACAAAGGATGAATACTAATGGCTTTATAATGATTTAAAGGCACTCTGTTGAGCTTTTATTATATATAAATTGTTCTGTTTACAATCAACATTTCTCATCCCATGTCAACATTTGATTTTATTTTATTTTATTTTTGAGTGTCAAACAACACCAAATTGTGGGAACTGATCTGCCGGACACTGAACAATGCTGGTGAGTGTTTTGCTTTTAGCACCATATGAGTTAAAAGCTTGTTGCTCTGTGTATTGAACCATCTGTTACCATAGCTCTCAGTTAGCTGCCTTGCTAATGTCAAATGAAATCGCTAAAATTTTTCTCTCTCATCGCATAAGTGCTTCATTGCAGGGCTTCCTGCCAGCAATGTGGGGGCCCAAAAGTGGGACAGTTTCAAAACATAAAGCAAACTCGCAAAGTGGTTAATTTCTGTCTTTAAATAGTCCTCTCCCGTTAGCATAAATGAATTTCATGTCACTCTATTATATGCATTGTTGTGCATGTACCACAAGTGTTAGAAACATGAAGGACCAAAAGTATTACAGTGTACTTGTTTATCATCCTAGTATTCTTTCTGGGATTTTTTTTTTATTGTGTAATTTGAGATAAAATACCTGAACCTTTGTTTACCTTCAATTTGATATGTATGTATATCCTAAAGAAAAAAAAAACTATTTATATCATAGCTTCACTTTTACTTAATAAAATAGCTTGAGCCTCTGTAGTTACAATCAACATTTCTTTAAACTGAAGAATAGCTCCTGAAGGCATGTAATTGGCTGTTATTCTGCCATGTGTTTTCATTGGAAAAATGGCAGTTTTGTTAAATTCTGTTTCTTTTACATTGTCACTAGGTCCCATCTTGCCATTCCTGTGGGATTTTAAGACAACATTTGGTGCCTCAGTTAGTTTGTTTTTCCTCTTCCTTATTAAGTTGTTTTCACATTTAGCTGCTCAGAATGTTTCTTCTGGGAAACAGTTTTTTGGTATCATTTCATTAGCATTTACAAAGCCCCCTCTCTATTTTATTTGCTCTCTTTGTCTCTCTCTCTCTCTCTCCCTCTGTGTCTCTGGGTCTCATTCTCTCTCAAACACACACTACAAAACTAATTATCAGTCAGTTTACTTACATCGATGCCATTCTCTCCTGGTGCTCCATCAGGACCTGGCTCTCCTGGCTCTCCCTTTTGTCCCTACATTAAAAAGAAAACACACACACTATTGTCATGGATTAACCAAATCGATTTGATTCAAACATTTAAGCGTTTGCGATATCAATTTTAACAAACAGTACAGTACAAACTTACAGGTGGACCAGGGGGCCCAGGAGGTCCTTTATCTCCCTGTAGAGAGACAGAGGGGGGATGTTAAACCTTTTTATTTTGGTGAAAATGGGATCTGAACATATGAAATAGTACAAAACATGACCTCTTAATAAACCCATTCACAAATCTAAGTGACTTTACTCATTCCTGTGTCTAATTATCACAACAATGTTCTTCACTACCCATAAATAAATCCAATGCTTGTAAGCCCTGTGGTTCACTGTGCAGATTATCACAAAAATAAATTAAATTAATGCCTTGTCTGAGACTTGTTATTCTGCATGACCTGGCCTTGCAAAATAGGTTTACAACCTCATGTGAACTGCCTTGTTAATTCAAGGTTAATAGAAAAAAAGCCTGTGTGTTTGTCTAGATAGGATATAAGTTGAGAAAATTATACTGCTACTGAGATGGTCAATAACTCTGCATAAATAATGCAGAGACTGAATGCAACATTCATGAAAGATTGCAGCATTAAAATCATATTCTTCCAGAGGCACATGTTCAAAGGCTCCATTATGGAGTAAACAGTCTTCAGATGAAGCCAAGAGTTTTTCTACAAAGGCTGGATTCTTCATCACACTGACATCCCACCTTACCTGTGGCAGAGACCCAAAAGGGAAAAACCACAGTGTAAAAATTGAAGAGCAGGCTACACCTTCCAGTGAGGACCAAGAAGCACTGCTTTTTTTCTTATATATACTAATTTGTCCCAGCTGGTGGCAACCAAATGCTGGAACACAGCAATCTATCAGTGACAAGTCAAAATACACACAGAGTATGTCTGGGAGATGCATATAATGAAGGTTGTACAGCTAAATGTAAGATCATAGACTTTTACTAATAGTTCAAACATATTAGCTGAACTTGAATTTAACATGTATCTAATCACATCTGGTCTGGGATCGTGGAATAGACACCAAGTTTTCCCCTTCACAGTCAGGATTTTACAGGCAGTTTGTTTCTGGCTCCACTTGCTCAGCAGCCTCCACATACAACATATTTACACAACCTGTGAGGAGTTAAGCCTGAGAATATCTCAAATGTATCACATTACTGAGACACAAACTCTGGACTGAAGCAAGGGTCCCTTCTCAAAGACCCCTCTCTCTGCTGGGAACAGAGCTCTTTTGTGCCAATGTGTTTTCATTCACAGTGCCCTCTGCTGGTAAGCCTGCAGTACTGCAGAGCAACACAGATTTGGTATTTCTCCAGCACAATGATGGTCTTTGTGACAAATCTGGCAGGCAAACCTGTGTGGATACTCACATCAATGCCGTCTGACCCAGGAGTGCCAGAAGGGCCTGGTGGGCCGGGCGGGCCCTGAGGTCCAGGTGGACCATTCTGAAATACAGACAGATGGTCATTTCAAGTAAAGCCATAACAACCGCAAATCCAAAGCAATCTTAAACTAGTGTAAAGATATCACAAAAATACTATAAACAGTAATATCCAGTGGCAACATGAATTGCAGATGATGGTAGTGACAAAAAAAAAAAAAAAAAAAAATTCTTTCAGTGAAATTTAGAGAGAACATTTGAAAATCAGGTTTTATCAAAGCTAATTTTTATGAACAAATTTGAAATACAGAACTATGCATGCCATAACTTCAATTCATTAACTCAGTGTTGGAAAAACTACTGTCCAAGAATTCATGCTGATGCCAAAACAAATTCCTCATAGGTGGAACCTATCTGGCAATAAAGGTTTTTCTGATTCTGATTCTGATATAGCCTGAGACAAAAGTGTAGATGTGCTGTACAGATTACAACAAATAACGTAGTAATACTAAATGACACATACACAATATCTGTTAGCTTGTTATATGATGCAGGGTAGACCTGCATCAAACTGGTCAGTTCTGGGTGGGTTACTGCATTGTATCTGTTGACATCAACTGGTATGAAATTATCACAAAAAAAGCAAAGCTAAAAAAAAGGGCAGAAATAAGGAAAATTAGGACAGTGTTGCTGTAGGTAAGAGGTAAAAACAAAGGACTGAGGAGGAATGTGGAAGGAGGGGTCATGAGACTGGCACTGTTTACCCCCATCACCCCCGCCTCACCCCCTCTCCCCATCTAAGTGTCTCCTGAGCCTGTCTTGAAAATCATCTCAGTGGGTCGGCCAGTCCATTAGGTGATGATAAAAAAAAAACAAAAAAAAAAAAAGAAAGAAAGAAAAGAAAAAGAAACACAATTTTGAATCCAACTTTGAATTTTGTGTTGAAGAAAAATGTACAAAAAAAAACAGGAATAATCCTTAGGAGCGACAACTGTCAGACATCCAGTAGATAACATGTAGGTGTGTGTTTGAATAGGGGCTTTCACGCTCAGGGGACAAAGCTTGAGTGTGTGCGTGTTTGTGTGTGTGTGTGTGTGTTTCTATGAGTGTCAGCACCCATTGATTTCAATCTCTGTCATGGCTGCTGCCCATAAAAACTAAAAAAAGAAAAAAAAATCCTCAATGTTTTCCTCCATTCTTTGATTGATAAAAATCTTCTTGGCTGAAAAAAGTAACCCATAGAATAACAAATCGTTGCCTTCACTCCTCAGTTTAATTAAAGGGATAAAGAGTGTCCAAACACGATCAGAATGATAATCCACAGACGATAGTCCGGTTTCAATTTGTCTCCACAAGCTCATCTTTTACATGCATGCTATAAAGCCAGATGGTCACCACAAACAGATTTGTGTTGGTTCAACTTCCAGCATTTTGATCACTTCAACCAGCACCAAGACACCACACAACCTACAACATATCCTCATGATATCCAGTTTTCATCGGCCCACTCCAGGGGCCCTTATCCCCACTGAACCCCAGAATAAAGCAGGTCTCAACCTCCCCTGTCCACTCACCACTTGGGCCAGAGCCAGGCACAAGGTCTGGAGTATTACCCAGGTCTTCAACAAGGCAGAGAGAGCAGCCATGGTCCCTCTCCCCTGTCCGTCTCTCCTCGCTTCACCAAGTCCTCTCTGCTCGCTCCTCTTTCCGCTCCTTTACTCCTCTCCAGGCCAGCACAGCGCAGAACTGGTGGAGCAAAGCTGTCTGAGAGGAAGGAGGGGGGAGGTGGTGGTGGTGCTGGTGGTGGAGGTGATCGGGGGCTATGTGCACTGCCCCGAAAAAATCCACTCAAGAGGATGGAGAGAACTGAGAGTGCAGAGGGAAGAGGAGAGAGGGGGGGAGAGGGAGGGAGAGAGAGAGAGAGAGAGAGAGAGAGAGAGAGAGAGGGACAGAGAGAGAGAGAGAAAGGTGTAATCCTGCCCCACAGGCGACTCCTGAAAGCAGATGAAAAATACACTATGCACCCATCAACTCTGTGGAGAACACACACACACACCTATGTATAGTTAAACACACACAGCATCTCCACACTTAAGGTTTTCACATCAGATTTGGGGTGGGAGGAAACTCTCTGAATATGCGCTGAACAGGCAGCTTCTGGCACAGTGATTGGATGCTTAATGAATAATTAACATATTTTCTACACAGTTCTGGAGCCAGTTGGTCTGAGCAGCAATCAAGCTCCTCCCAAGACCGTGGGAGTGGACAAATGAATGAAAACTGCATGTAAAGCCAACTGTGCCAAACACCTAAACACAAGTCTCTCTCTCTCTGCCTTCGCTTCTGTCTCTTTCTACAAACGTGATATCCTCTTACCCTGAGGATATCATTTGTATGGAGGTATAAAAATCTCCTAATATTTCCCAGGTGAGTGTTGCAATGCTTGGAGGAGAGGAACTGGAAGCTACTTGGAGGATATAGCATGTAAATGACAGGTATTTGATCAGGAAGGGGATAGCACTTTCACTTTGTCAACAAAAGCCATGACTGTAAACTGTAGACATAAAAGGACAATTAAGAGAAAGCAAATAATGTTTCTGATTACCTCTCACTGGTGATCCATTCAAACTCTTTTACTGACATCTAGTGGTCATTTTACTAACAGCAGGTTAGTTCCCACAGTAATCAAAAGCGGCCAGGCTTGAGTAAACAAAACTCATGAAAATGTGAAACATACCTTATAGTGACCCCTATTGTACAGACATCACATTACAGCAATTACATATGTGCCCACTAGATGGCACCAAATACAAATGAACAGATGTCAGTTTGCAGAGCAGCTTGCTTGCTTTTGAGGCCTCCACTGTTACAACTGGGGATTATGCATTTGTTGTCCTCAGGGATGACAAAGACAGTACTGAGGATGCTGAAAAGAGATGCCTTTATTAGAAAATTGAGATTTATAGCACGCCATGGGGAATCTCAACAGACCACATTAAATAAATTAGGAAGCCAACTCAATGGTGTATTTGTTTTGCACATTTTTACTTACCACATTTATCACACTCGAACTCAGAATTTTTATTGCATTTTTCATACTTTGCACAAAATGATTAAATATTAATAACCGCTCAGTGAACTCTTTTTTGCTATATTTATTTAAAAAAATAGTCATTAGATAGAATAATTAGAATGAAATATGGAAAAAAACACCTTGGAGGTCTGAACTGAACTTAATCTGTTTGACAACAACTTCACCATTAGTTTTGTTTATAATACAACAGTATTTGAGAAATATTTGAAAAGTGCTGCAATCTTTGACAGTTAAAATTGGCACTGAAGTACAATAGGCACTGTAACTTACAGGAATGAATGGAGATGGACCAGATGACAGACATCTTGTAAAAGCCTGTCTTTGTGTGCCCCTTTTGTTTAAAATGTGTTGGGGATTTATTGGTTGAACTAATTTCTGAAGCCATCATTTTCATGTTTTTTTTTTTTTTATCCATAAACTTCATGTCCATGTCCTGTGCATTCACGGGATCAGGCTGATTGTGTATGAAAAGATTAGTGCTGCTGGTAGTCACATCCACAAAGAGTCCCCCAAATCTGCATTGTGCAAGCAGGCGTTGTTAATGTTCTTCTGAATCATTACGCTCTAGTGAACGGTGAAGTGTTTGCCTCGGTGCCACTTCTTCACCAAGTATGTTTGAAAAGTTAGAATGTCAGCAGGCTTCTGCAAATCCAAATGATGAAACTGTATTTTCTTGTAATGCTTATGAGTCACTTCCTTCAGGCAGATGAAAATTGCAACATCAAGGAAGAGCTCAGTTTGGATCTCATTAACCCTTTAAAGCAGTATATAACTGCTAAAAAGGAATATAAATGGTGATTACTACATCAAACTGAGCACTTTATGTTCAGTCTTTGTGCTTAGCTGACCTGCTTATGTCTTCACACTAAACAGACAAACACATGAGCGATGTCAATGTTCTCATCTCTCTGGAAGGTGGCAAATCATTTCCCAAAATGTTAAACTATGGCTTTAAACAACTCAATCAGGTCACCTTCAGTGGACATAAACCACTAAATCTTTAAGGCAACTGCATGATACACATCCTCTGGCGAATATCTCCCACAGTGCACCAATTCTTTCTTACTTGATTTTGCATTTTCACAGCAAAATCTCTCACATAAAAACTGTTCAGAACACTGTGAGAGCACAGGCGAATCGAATTTCAGAAAAAACTGAGAGATCAAATGCTTGAAAACGCGTCTGTTTCCAAAAACCTGCTCTTCTGATCTTCTCACGGGTGAAAGCTGAAAAGGATCATCATCCAGTTGTTGTCTCTCTCATTACAAACGAATCCCCCAGCCTCCTCAAACTTCAGAAACAGACAAAGAAAACACTGGCCTCTCCCCATTCCCTCTGTCCCTCTGAATCCCTCTCTCCCTGTCTCTTGCTCCCTGCTCATGTTTAAATTCTCAGAGGAAAATGACTTAGCTGTTATTTTTTCTCAGTGAAAGCAATCAAGTGGATACCATACTCATCGCAGCTTACTGACAGATGCATGAAACAACATGCCACCCAAATTCGAACCTGTAAGTCATCATCACACATCCGTACCTCATGCATAACCTCCCATTTATTATCTGGCCCTCCACACAAATGCACAAAACAGAACAAAGCAAGCCCGTACATACACATGCTCATGCAGTTTAAGTACCGCCTAATTGAAATATTATGAGTGACCAGGGAGGTTTTGGTTCTGCGTTGGTGTTCAGCTCTCTGCTCTCACTTCTCCTGAGAAAGATCTGTTTCACACAGACAGGCTAGTCTATTCTCGCTGTAATAAGACACCTGAGAGAAGGGGAGAATGGAAGTCATCATTAAAGTCTGACGCAAAGACAGGAAGACACATACAAACACACACACCCACTGTACAATGATGACAGACAGGGTAAATATTATTCTTGAGCGCAGGTGTGAGGGGTAGCAGCAAAGCGATAACAGAGGGGGTCATTAAGAACCCAGCAGGGTTTAAGGCTGACCCAGAGGCCCGTAATGTGTCAGGCCTTCCATTGAAAAAGTTTACAGTCAGAGCACAGGGAGGAGAGACATGCACTGACAGGTTGATGATATACAGGCAGAGTATATTAGTCTGGTATGAAACATATTCATTGGGGTGTTTTGTGGTTATTCTCTCAGTGTCTCCAGTCAGTCGGAGGCAAAAGCTTCTTTGATGTGTAAAATGGAAATGAGGCCATTTGTGGTGTGATTTGGTTGTCGATCACAAAGCAATCACACATTCCCTCAGACTTTCTTTCCCCTTTCTTCAACGATTTCACTCCTACAAGACTCAGTTGAAAATCTTCATCTGCCTCCCACAGCAAGACCACTTTCAAGACACCAATCTTTGAAGCGCATTTACAAAGTCAGAGAGAGTCAGATCCGACTTCTCACCAAGGCCGCCACCTGAGCTGAACCTGATGTAGTGGCGAGACCCAGCTGCACAGCGAGGACTGGCCCACAATAACAGGCTGACAAAGCGATGACGGCTGCGGAGATGAAAAAACACACCGTTTAGCAGCCGCTGACCCCAGTGTGATGTAGGTGAGCTGTCTCTAAGCATCAAAGCACGGCACACATTCACATACTGGAACAAAGCCCAATAAGGGATGAGGGCTGAAGGAGCAGCAGATTGCTACTATTCCTTGAACATGTTTGTATTAACTAATATGTAAAAATATTTCATGTTCTGACATTGTTATGGGAGCTAGATACCCTACTCTAGTTGTACCCTTCACAAGTTTTCCCAGCCTCCCCTGAATTTGATTTAAGTTTTTGGGGTGATGAAATGCTGTTTTCAGCAAACATAATTTGTGAAATATATTGGCCTGTGGTGGTGGTCTGGCATGGAGCTGTGGGCTTTAAATCCTATCTAGGCAGACTGAGTGTGAGATTTCTTCAAACTTCAAACATAATAAATAAGACACATTAAATCTAAGTTATCAAAATAGATGTGTTGCAGATGTACAGTGGAAACTGGCAGATTATGTTGAGTGAAATATATACATTTATATGTAAATTATGTTCAGTGGGACTGAGGCTAAGCTGCCATATGTTAGACTGCACATGCTGGGCCAGTGCACCCTGATGTCACACGTGAAGGAATGATTTGACGTTTTGGGAAGCAATAACTTTACTTCTAAGGGTTTGATGAGGAGGCTGACACCACCTTCATATTTGCTCTAAATATGAAGCCAGAGCCAGCGAACAGTTAGCTTAAACACTGAAAAGCATGAGCCTGAGCAAGTAACAAATTCCACAAGCCAACCACTCTAAAGCTCACTAATTAACATATTTTAGAGATGCTGTTACATATTCTTTTGATGTTTGGACAGAGCTAAGCTTGCTATGGCCTACTGCCTCCTGCTGGTTTACTAAGCTAAGCTAACTGTCTGCTACATGGCTGCATATTTAGCCTGTACATAAAAGGGTGGTAACCTATTGATCTTCTTCTGCAACTTCAGAGGAAGTTGCAATAAGTTTGTTTTCCTGCACATCCATGAAAAGAATTACTGTCATAGTAGCTTTGATTATAGAGTTTGAGGATAATCACTTTATCTGTTTTTGAAAATAGTTTCCTATCACCATACATGTAAGATCTATAGTGCAAAATAATGTCTCTTGTTCTCTCATGAGCCAGACCTTAAAATCTGCAATAAAGCGACAGGCATTTTCCCATTCCATACATGTAAGAACCAATAAGTTAAACTTAAACTCCCCTCACCCTAACATAATGGGCCCCACTGTTTGCTGTCTACACTGTTTTCTACATCCAGCCAGGAAATAAATCCAGGGAAAGAAGCTGTTTTGGACCTGCAGTGCCCTCCTCTTGAAATATGAGTGAAAAAATGTTGTCAGTCTGACAACTGAGCAGCACAGAAACTGTCAACTTCATTTAAGTAATGTAAAATAAATAAAAAATAAATCCATGATGTATTGCTGACCAACTGTCTCAAAAAGCCTTGAATCCAAAACAAGCCAAGACTGGGACAGGAAAAGGAGTATTGTCCATGCTGGATGTTGTCCCACAAAGATGATGTGTCTTTTTTGTTAATTATCTTTATTGTCATTGATATTGCTCAAAGCTATTTTAATTATGTCATTTATTTATCACTGTGGGCGGCACGGTGGTGCAGTGGTTAGCACTGTCGCCTCATAGCAAGAGGGTTCCAGGTTCGAATCCCGGTCTGGGCCCTTCTGTGTGGAGTTTGCATGTTCTCCCTGTGCCTGCGTGGGTTTTCTCCGGGTACTCCGGCTTCCTCCAACAATACCAAAAACATGCACGTTAGGTTAATTGGCTACTCTACATTGTCCCTAGGTGTGTGTGTGTGAGAGTGTACGGTTCTCTGTCTTTGTGTGTTGGCCCTGCGATTGACTGGTGACCAGTCCAGGGTGAACCCCGCCTCTCGCCCGTAGTCAGCTGGGATAGGCTCCAGCTCCCCCACGACCCTGACGGATAAGCGGTATAGAAAATGGATGGATGGATTCATCACTGTACAAATGGAGATGAATATGATTTTACTGTGGTGAGGCAGTGCTGTGGCATTACAGAAGGCAGGAGAATTCCACGCAGGTTTGCTCTAATCAATTTTGTTTTGTGCATTTAGGCTTTAAAGGGGGCTCGTCGTATTTTAAGTTGACATGTTTCAACAAGTTCAAACAGGTGATCTGCAAAACTTTTAAACAAGCAACTGTTTGTCATATAATGCTTAGCTTGTTGTGAAGTCGAGCCTGATACAGTTTTAAAATGGGGTTGGACATAAAGTACGTCTTGTACACGTGTGTGAAAAATGATAGCGATACAGCCGCTGTGAGCGAGATAATGTAAAACAGAGCTGAAGAATCAGACTGGCAGTTTTCTGAATGGCTTCACAGAAAATAATACCACTGGTGATGAGTCAGTGAGTTGAGATTTACCTGATGTTAGTGTTTCCATCACAAGGACTTAAGCTGCTCCAACACCAGACTGTGTATGTGGCCACATTTAGACGGAAGCAGCTGATACCTACACAGAGATAATGAGATAAAAATATTTGCATATTTGGTCTGACACAGAGGAAAAAAGAAAATAGAGGACTTAACATAAACATAGAGAGATATTCTCTAAAACAGCTTTATCTGTTGTGGACCCTCTCCAATCCTCTCCGAAGGGATCAGAGATGGGCTGCTGTAAGTTCCTTAGTATACGTGGTTCATGCGTAGATATTGTCAATTTCTGCTTTATAGCTCTAACATATAAACTTGTTAAATAGCAAAGACATAGCATAATTACTGTATTACATCTGGATGGCATGCACAAATGAACTGTTAACAATGCTACATTTAAACTGTTAAAGAGAACTGTAATTAAATCTGAACGCCTGCTGTGACATTACAACATCAGCTCAGAATTGGATTAAGGGAAGAATAAAGCAACGCCTAATTCATTTTCACAAGCGGTAAACACAATCTCTTGTTCATCTTCTAGCTTTGTCATACACGTTTCGAAAGAACAAATGACTCCAAGACGGTTCAGCTAATTGTTCGACTGTTCCGATGAATAAGACGGTCGACTGGGAGGATGCTTAAGCCTGCAGTGACAGATATAATCCAATATACTATGAGGTAAATTAAAGGACACACAGAGCTGTTGCCAAGAAAATATATACATCAATACTGCAAATCCAGGCAATAAATATCGAATCCCTGGCATGTTTTAGCGTTTCTGTCAAGCTCAGGGCTCCTTCAGTCCCCCAACAGCACCCCTGACAAGCACACACACTCTAAATTCATACATATTTGCTCCAACAAGGGTTCACCATCTCAGCTATATATCAGATCAAATTTAGAGCTGCACTAATTATTACCAATGAACTGACTATGTGTAATGAGAAAGGGTTGCCCATAATGACAAACCCAGAGATAATTACCACCAGCCTCTCCATTTCCTCTCAGCTCCAAGAAGCATTTTGTTAAGCATTTTTTTCAGGTCCCAGATTTAGTTTTATGGCCTAAAACTTTACAGTTCCTGTTGTGGTCTGACCACATCACCCTCATTTACAGCTGTTTTTAGTGAAAAAGATCTGTATGCTTTCTGCCCAGCAACAAACAGCAGACACACAAACAGACAATGTTAGCAGGCAGCTTGTGAACCTAATGAATGGATGGAACTTGAATTTCCCTCGGGATCAATAAAGTATCTATCTATCTTTCTATCTTTCTATCTATCTATCTATCTATCTATCTATCTATCTATCTATCTATCTATCTATCTATCTATCTATCTACCATTCAGGAGTTACAGAGCCAGACATTTCCCTCAGGAGTTAGAAGAGGCCAGGACAGTGCTAAAAGAAGAGAATATTGGACTGAGCTAGTGGTCAGTAACACGACCCAAAATGAATGCTAATGTCACACTTTGTCAGCTGGATGTGCTTATAGGCAAATATTAATTAACATGTCTGCAATGCATTTTGTAAGATCATACAAAATTATAAGGTTGTTTGAACAGCGTGTTGTGCTGCTCCCAAGTGACCAAAAATCAATTAATGCAGGTTACAGTGGGTTGTACACATTTAGGAACATAGTGGATCACAAAATAAAAGTGACATCTCTGCATATAGCTACTTGTGGCATTGATGGATGCCAGACTTTTCACAGAAGTTTTAGGAAAGTTAGAACACAAAGGGAGCAAGTCACAGGGCTTATTGGTGTAATTAAGTGAACAAGACTTTTGCACTTCGCTGTAAATGTCAGATGTTTTATTTATTTATTTTTTTTTTTTGCCATGTGACTTAGATTCTGTTAATGTTAATGCCTGAAACGGCTCGAAAAAAAATCCAATAAAATGCACATTTTCAGTTAGGCCTGCCAATGGCATACAGTCTCCATTAGCACAGGAGGGACGGGAGACTCTGGTTTAGTCATCTGGACCTGCTGCAACTACTCTGCCGTGTTTGGTCCACCTTATTTAATTAGAAGTGATTACTTTGTAATGTATCATATAAAGCACAAATAGGGCACAGCTGGAAACCATCACACTCAAATATAAAATACTGTGCATCAAACTTAAAAGCCTTTATACAAACACACCTGGCTACAAGCAATCACAAAATGATCATCACGTTTTCAGTGAGATCCCATGCTGCCATTGTCTGACACTTCATTTCTAACCACAACATATTAAAAAGGGATAATAACCAACATTGCCCAGACAGCAGACATACATTCACAAGCACATTCAGACTTCTTGAGTAACACCAGATGCTACAGCGACTGGCTTAATATCAAACAGTATTTAGGTTTTGATGCTGATTTTTCCCGTGGTGTATGGTAATGAAAGCTAGAACGTGTTCTACACTGAGCAATGGCTTAGTTCAGTCAGGACTTCACACATACTGCAAAGTCACAAGAAGAACAAGAATCAGTGTTTTCATTTCTTGTTGGATGTTTGTCTTTAGGTGCTTGGGGAGGAACACAGTGAGCCAAAATGAGCATCAGACTTGCTGCATCTCTTCTGTTTTCTATTTCTCTTCTCTGTTCCAAAGAAACAGACCAGCTGTAACATTCCCATCAATTCCTCCTCCTCTCCTTGTCCAGACTCCACTGTGGAGGATTGCCCCTCAGGCTGATCTTGTACGATAAGACTCGTTGCTTTCAAGCTTTAACCCCCAACCTGCGGCTTTGCTTTCTCTTAAAGTTCTTCCTTCTTTGGACTCTGTGAACTTTTTCTCTCTCCGTTCCTACTTGTCTTCATTTGCGTTATCTCTGACCAGTTCCCATTTCTGTCTCGTGTCCAGCTCCATTCATCTCTTTATCTCCCACTCTTTCATTCCTTGTCATTCCTCCCTCTTCTCCCAATAACATGCAACCTTCAGAGCTCTCACACTGTGCATGTGTCACTGACATTTTGCTCAGGGTTTCCATACCTTTTCCTCTTACACTGCGTGTTTGATTAAAACCTCTGTGACCAGTGATCCATATTGCTGACAACATTTTATTTCAACACCTCCATTTGGTTTGGTACTTGTGTGGCCTGGCATGCAATGGTTTCTGGGTCAGTGGGCTATCATATATACCATGTTTCAGTAATATTGATTGAGCAGCATAATAGATGCAACATTTATAAAAACAAAGTAAAAAAAAAAGGCTTTCTAAATTTAAAAAAAAATGGAGAAAAGCAGCTGGAACATTAGAGGCAGAAGCCATGAAAACACAATTTCTTTGTGTTCTTGACTGCCTGGACAAACAAACAAACACAATGGTGCGAGGTTACTTTTCTTCACAATAAACGAGAAAATTACAAAGTCTACGGTTTGCTTAAGTGATGAATTTCCTATGTCCCTGATCTTACAAAAGAAGAACTGGTCACAGAGCAAAAAATAGTTTCATACAACAGAGACACGCAATTAAAAAGACAATATTCAATCAGCGTTGATAAGAAACTGAGGGGTTAATAACATGTTTGATAGAGGGGACAGGGACAATTTCATAGCACAAGTCAATATAATGAGCTTCCATTATAGGGCACATTTGTGTGTAATTCTGTGTTTCAACCCATGATTACTTGCATCTCTAGGACACTTTGTCCTCACCACAGTTCTCTCCTTCCTTCAACTACCACCTAATTCAAACTGACGCAGACAACACGGGGACTACAATTGAATTCCGAGACGGTGCTGAAATTGGTGTTTTAGCTCATGCAAGTCTAAACAGACCGACATTGTGTTTTAATACTGTTCGGACTACACCTGATGTCAAGGCCACTTTTCCAGGGCTACTATTGTAGCAAGGGACCGTGAAATGAGTAAATGAGAAAAAACAAACACACACCGAAGCCCACACAGCCCATCTTCTGAGTCATAGCAGTCGTGAGTAGTTATCAGTATTGGAGGGATCTCAAGCCCTCCCTCATCACCATCAATCTGTCCAAATGACTCCTCTCTCAGCCCGGTCTCTCCACTGCTCCTGTTGCTCGCCCATTTTGTCCACACATTTTATCTCCCCCCAGGTCATAGCAGCATCTCTCTCTCTAGCTGGTTCCCTCTCTTTAATTCCTTCGTTTACAACCACTTATCTGCATGGGTTTTTCCCTTCACTGTCATTGCCATTTCTCTCTACTCTCTCTCAAGTCTTTGCTTTATCTCTAACAATCATTTGCATTTCTCCAGCTTGATGAAACTGCTCCACGACTAAGCGAGCCCCAGTGTGATGGATAGTCTAATGGAAACAGATGAAGCCTTAAAACCATAATTTAGAGGGACATAATATTCTGAAGACTTCAGTGAGATTCACTCAGGATGATCCTGTATGTTTGTGTCAGATTGTAAAATATCCCATATGCAACTTGTGCATGCGTCATCAGATGGAGATGAGTTTTAGGCCTACAACATACTTAAATGCAGCACAGCTGCAAATGTGCTATCTGGACAAGGCATCCTCTACCTTCCACCACCTTCCAAGAGAGTTTTTCTTTGCCGTGGTCTGCTTGCTCTGGGGTTCAGGCTCTGGGTTTCTGTACAGCCCCTAGAGACAATTTTGATTGTAAAAGGTGCTATATAAATAAAACTGAATTGAGCTGAATTGAATGTCTCAATGCATTTAAATACAGAAAAGTGAAGTATTATTTATGTTCTGTTTTCTATGGCTAACAGGCTGCATGTTACACTTTCAACTCTCAAAGCATTTTAACTTTAATACAGGAGCCATGTCAAGCCATGACTAGCTTTGGCTAAAGCTAAATTTCCTTTTCTCCTTAACTGTATCTCTAATTGAAAAATACCCATTTTAATAAACCAGCATCTCGATGAAGCAGTCTGTTGTTCCACATAACAAAATGAGGCACCCCACTCATCCAATCACAAGGGAGAAAAAAGAAAAGGTGCTGCTAAAAATTAGGTTCAATAGCTTAACAGAAAGAGACTAACGGTAGGCTAACTGTGATCAGGCTCGGAAGTGGATTCATGCACCTACAATTCCATATTTAAAAGTAAAGACAGATAGGCTTATAATAATATGGACATGGAAAACATGTAACAATGAAGGATTAGAGAGCTGAAAGAACAGCATTTGTTTGTATATACATACAACAAAAGGTCTTTCCACGATGTTTCCTTTGCATTCCTAAAGATTATCCAAGCGCAAAATAATCTATGTACATTTTTTAAACATTATTTAAGCTAAATAAACAGTCAGCATTAAAAGGCACAAAATTAAAGAACTTAAATGTTTCCATCTGTTATGCAGTTTTACAGCCAGCATAAAAATATCTTAACTGTAATGTTTCTGGAGTTACAGCTCTTTGCCATTTTATGCAAAGCACTATAAATGGAGAAACTTGCAAGTAAAAAAAAACGATTAATAAAAATAATAATAATAAATAAAACTCTAACAGAAACAAAACATAAATTCACAATGACAAACTCTCACTGGCAAGGAACTACTCACTGGCAAGGAACTCAAGTCCCCCAACAGGCTGCACACTAATGAGGTCCAATCAGTGACCATATTACCACCTCCCAGAACCGGACACTAGGGGCCTAAAACGTACATGCACATGCCTACACAAACACACACGTACACAAAGACACACAAACAAGGGATACCCCCCGGGGTGAAAAAGTGCAAAGTTGAAAACTGCACCCAGGTGCTGCTGTCAGGAAAAGGAAACTGACTACTGAGTGTGTGAGGGTGCAGAGGTCATGTTGCATGTGGAACACATGCTACATATTGTAAGTACAGGCATGCAAAGCCATACACAGTGTGTAGGCTGTTTACATGTTCTTTCTCAAACACAGAGGACATTAATAGCCCTATAATTTTACTAAGCAGTGACACATGTGCCTCCACGCCAGTTGTAATCTGATACAGCAACAGTATCTGGACAGTGCAGCCACTCTAAAACAACTCACCTTCAATGACATTCAGTAAAAGCAAACAGACTCAAGCCTGCATACCTGTAAGCCAATATTTTTCACTGGCTTGGAAGGCACCAACGGTTGGCTATCGGTGCGGACTTCTTGATATTCAACACTCAACAAAAGCAATGCGAGAACAGCTGGGGGAAAGCAGCTGCTTCCAATATACATTTCATCCATAAAATGCTTTGTATTACCTAATCTCGCTGCACAACAGAAGAGGTGCCTCCTAACATGCACACACACACACACACACACTGCAGTTTGAAATCACATATGAAGCACATTACAGGTCTTTGTAGTTAAATCATATATGTGGAGCCACTGAAAACCTTTGTAACTAGAGGGAAGATAAAAATGGAAACAGTCATGAAACAGTCAAGGAATAAAGGTGACAAAAACTGCAATTGCAACTGCACGAGGCAGATTATTTTCATAATGGTTTACAGTTTTGATTCTGTTAATACACATGCATTACCTCATTCATTGCCATTATCACACCCTTACTAAACATCAAAACCACTTCTGTTAAAATTCTGCACAAGTCGTTTAGTCGTCGGGCAGGAAACAACAGTAGTAAAAAACACCACATTACAGGATTCATCTGTCTATTTCTCTAATTAATTGTGCCCAGGCTTCAAACAGCTTCCTTCGGGTTGTTTTTTTTTTTTTTTTTTTTTTTACAAGAGACAGCTTGCTATGAATAATGGTCTCTGGGCTCTGTAACAGGCAGCTCTCACATAGCAGACTGTATGTGTCACAGACAAATAGGAATAGCAATTTAGATGGCGAAATATATAAAGTGAAAGCCAACTCAGAACGTTTTTCATTCAAGAGAAGTGGATCAAATGAGGAAGGTCAATGAGAGACAGACGTGGATCTGGAGCCGCTTTGCTTAATGTTCCTGTTTTTATTAGGGCTGTTAAATTGTCTATGTAAAGTGGTTGGCAGGCATAGACATACACTGAGAGCTACATTCTCACAACTCTTGTCTGTCTACTTTAACATTTGACTGAATGCTGGAGTTGGAATCTGTTATTTCCCAAGTGCCCATTTGTCAGCGCCAATATTTTTTTCTGTCTGCATCAGCCTCAATCAATTACACACAGTTACATTTTATGTTTTAATTGCTGTAAGGTTAGGTTTTATGGCAAATATTGGATTTCTCTTGCCAAAGCAGGAATTTCCTCTCTGGAATAGCTGTGTTGCTTTGATAAACGGGTCAGGTGAGGTAAAGTTGTTCTTCATCAGGAACGAGGAATAACTGTTCTATTTGTTTAGTCTCCATGGAAATGAGTACGTATCACTGTGTGCACAATCAAAAGGGTCCACGGATGAATCACTCTCCGTGGCATTTGAGCAACAACTCAGTCTCCAGCTCTGAATGTGCAGCTTTGTTTGCTCTGGACCTGTCAGTTTGTGATTATGTCATCTTCAAGCACCTTTGCCCAAGAGATTTGTGCCACAAAGGAGTGCACACATCAGGAGATTAAGCTGCTCTGCATGTCTCTAATGAACACTGACTATGGCAGGACTTGTCTCACTCTTTGGTTTTGTCAGATACGGTTCATTCAATATCATCTTATTTCCAGCTCAAATTAGTGGAGCTAAGCTTTTGTTTTCTCTTCAGAACAGCTCCCCTGGGCTCTCTGTTGCCTGGATGCCTCTTTCTCTCAGAAACAGCATGAGGGGATCGAGGCAGTAAAACTATGCTAACATCATCATCATTGTTATCATAATCATTATTAACCCACTGCATATAGCAACAGAGCTGCCTGAGCTGGATATGCACCTCTCACATTTCTCTCCTTTACTGGTCTGAACAAACAGGTCTTAAGCAGACGGTCATTTGTGAGTGACAGCCTGAGTAGATGAGGGCGTTAAGTGTTTCAGAAGGGCCTTTAAAGGAGGAACTTTTCACTGGAATCTGGAGCAGTTCTGTTCTCTCTCTCTGGTCTTTCCACCCTGCCCAGGAGGAAGGTTTAGATTACTGTGTGGAGTGATGGGTCCCACTGCAAGAGGCTAGGGATGGGTTCAGCATCGCGAAGACTCTCAGCAAGTTTGGCTTCAAAATATAAACTACTTGACCTTGATCCTATTTAACAATTAACCCCTTTAATAAACAAACTGCTCTCCATTTCTCTTGTTTTTTCCTCTATCATTTGTGTTGTTTCGGTCACTTTCACAGCTCTTTTCTCAGGGGAGAGGGTTGGGTGACAAGTTGTGCAGACGAGGAAGAAACCCAGTCGCTACACTCAGACCGGAGGGAGGGGAGACTGAATGTCACCTTCAAATCCAGCAGGCGGACTGATTCAGGGCCTTCGGGGAGCAGCGGGAAATACCTTGGCCTGACAGGAGACACTAAACTAAACAACCGGCGTTCCCCCTGGGAAAGTGTTAAACTGCAACACCGTATGACTTATGGGCCCCAGGAAATTTCTTTTTACATCATACTTTGTTTTATGTGGCAGGAAATGTGTTTATCTTTAAAATGTACATTTCAATAAACAAAGCACTTAACCTC
The DNA here is from genome assembly GCF_020382885.2 of Scatophagus argus. Lineage (NCBI taxonomy): Eukaryota > Metazoa > Chordata > Actinopteri > Scatophagidae > Scatophagus > Scatophagus argus. Next base: position 14,646,307 of record NC_058509.1, read on the forward strand.
AGATGAGCTGTTTCCTTTAAGTTTCTCTGACAAGTCCTAAAATAGTGCATACGACTGATGTGAAAATATATCAACACAGATTTTTATTGTAACACACATTTCATCACGTGAAGGACATTTCAGTGTCCTGACTAATGTGTACACGTTTTGACCATATGAATAAGTATGTAACAGTCACTTTTTTGATACAGTGTAACCTTCAGCTCTATGCTTTTATGATCAAATAAACAAACAAGACTAGCAGCTTGAATTCACCACCGACGGCTGTGTCACCTTCCCACTGTGAGATGATTTTGTTAAATCCTCCACAGGGCTTCATATCCCACCGAGCCTTTCATAAGAAAAGCGTTTTGCATGCCTGATTTTCCTGACCAACTCAAACATTTTGGATTTGGTCTTTTTTTTTTTTTCCCTAATTTTTGTGCTTCTACCATGGATAAGTAGGCTACAAAGCTGAAGTTTCTTTTTTTGGTCTGTTTTGATGTGATATATAATCAGGAGTCTGCACATAGTGTTTAATTTAATTTGTGTTGGCTCGATTCTCTTTGCCATTTCTGTGCCTGACTTCCTGCCCAGCTTGATCTGTTTCCGTCAAAAATAAACTGTGTATTTTCAGTAATGTAGAGTGGAGAGACGCTTCTGGGCCATGTCTAAAACGCACTGCGGCAGATCTGTGGAATCACAAGCATCGGCTACAATGATCCGCTATGATGGACCGCAACAGAGCAACCTGGTATCTACAGCCATGCTAAAGGCTCTGTCAGGCTTTACGTAAGCACCAATAGTTGTGGAGATATTGCACATAAAACCTCATGATGGTGCAATAGAGAAAAAGCCAGTGGATCACAAAGTTTGTACAATTTGGTGCCAATACATCAGTTGAGATTTTTATTTATACTCAACAACACTATCAAAACCAACATCTTTGGGATTCATGTCAGGACACGTCACCAAAAAAATCAAAAATAAATAAATAAAAAAATCATTGGATCAAAATTAGAAGGCTTCATCCTCTTCATCCTCTGAATGTCTGTACAAAATTACAAGGCAGCATCAGGTTGTTTTATTTTAGTCTGGAGCAAACAGATCAGAATGACATTGCCATCCCTGGGGCCACGGTGCAAGCATGGCTAAAGATACGCATGTACTGTTTACGTGATACATGTGAGAAAGAGAAGAGAGCATGCTGAAGTGGTTGTGTTCCCCATTTGTTCAGCTTACCTGCATGCACAGATACATATCATGTGCGAGACTACACAGTGCTTTAGAATGGGACGTAGGCCTGGTTCACGAGCAGATTATTTGTTTTATGAAAGAATTCTGGACTGTAGTCAAACTCCTCTCAGCACCCAGCAACAACTACTTTTCACTTTCGCTCAAATTCAGTTGTGTAACCGAAAGCAGACTCTGTTTAATATTTACTCTCATGTTATGATTTAACACCGGAAACAGTCATGTGATACATACTGTATGTCTGGACACACAACAGACCTCGGGCAATTTGATTGTTTAATCCATTTCTTTAACTAATCAACGAGACATCGCTCTCCCAACGTGACCTGCTTAGATTGCCGCTTAGTTTATTTCTGCTTGGTCCCGTTTCCTGCCAAAACGATCAAATCCCATCTTCCTCTTCAGTCTGTCTTTTTATGAAAAACTAAGTGCAATAAAATGTGAGAGTGCTTATTTTATTTTCCAGAAAGAGGCCACAAGGGGAACAATGTTAAGAGTTCTCCCTCTGGATGTTGAAGTGTCAGTGAGTTTGCACGAGAACATTTCTTAGTTGAGTCCTGTTACCCAATACACTTGCTATATCCATCTTTTATATCACCCTACACAAGTCTCACATATAAATATCATCAACACAAAACACAAAAAGGCAGCATGCATGCTGTGTTGTTTGTGCATAAATCAGCTCAGCGGGAAAACGTTGTTGCTCATATCCAAGTTTCCAGCTTATCGCAACTGTGGGACAGCACTGAGCATAAAGCGACATTCGATTATTATCCATGGCAAGAATAGACACTACAGGGGATACTTCTGACTGTGAATAGTAGCTGGAAGTCATTTATTTTATCTACACACAAGTCAATTTGTCTGACCAATGTCTACAAGGAAATGCTGAGCGAAATAAAATAAAACCACATCGTAGTTTGAGGCTGAAGCAAAACATTCTTTGTTTTTCTTTTTTCTTTTTTTTTTTCCATAGTAGAACATCACACGCTGACAGCTATGCTTGTGAAATCAGCATCATCATCTATGCAATGAATTTAATTTACTAATGAAAATCAATCTATCGTGCCGTATCTGCAAAGAGAGTGCTGTGCTTGCATGGGCGGGGTGGATATGAGTTGATGCATATCACTATAGATCCAACTCATTGCTATGCTGACCGATGGGGCCACACACTGGGTTTTAAATCTGCTGGGTCATTAAGCGTCCACACAGCAGTGGCAGTGCGGAATGCTCATCATGCTTGGGAGATGAGGGTTAAGACTGCATGAAAAGCATATGCAAGATTAAGACTTCTTTGCTGCACACACATCTCTTTGTGCAACACTAGCATGAGGAAAAAAAAGACAAAAGAACAAAAAAACTAAACAGAAGAAAAAAGATGAAAACAAAGAAGAGAAAAAATGTTGAATTTGAAAGTCTAATACTGGTTTGCTTCTCTTTGGGAGTATTGATCACAGGAAGCAAACGGCCTTCATGTCAGATGTGTGACAGGCCAACTTCCTCTCTTGCTATCCGTGGAGAATTTTTATTTTTGCTTGCTTGAGTCAGTGGTACTTGATCACTGTCACAGGAGAGTATTGAAAAGAAGTAGGATGTATTGAAAGACAGTTTGGTGCTTTGCTGTGACTACATCCATTCCAACAGTCTGTGCTGTAGTGTCTATTGAATATTTTATAGCACAGAGGAAGATAAGGCCAGGAAGGCATTTAAGATGCATCAGAAAATAGGAGGGATATAAATAGAACAATAATTGTGTAAACGGAGGAAATGGTAAGAGACAGACAGGCAGGTTTGGCTGACACTATAAATGTGTGCGGCGACAACAAAGATGGTTTGTAATATTGCTGGTATTTAAATTACCACAGAAACATTTATCTGGTTAGTGACATTATTAGCCCATACTTACACCTATCTTTGATTTCATCATCCCCTACATTGAGTCATGGTTCATAACATGGAGTGCTGAGCTTGTGGGACAACCTGTTGCTGACAGGTTTGCATCTACCTTTAATGCCAGTGGAAGCATGGATAACGGCAGGTAGATGTCTCTCCTTTTGATGATGTGTGACAACCACAAGAACACAGTGTGCAGCAGCTGGACAGTGACTCAGCATTTGAACTAACATGAACACAAGGTAATGTCTAGCGGGAATTAGTACAAATGTTAGCATGCTAGGCTTTCCGCTTTTCAAGTGGGAGCTAATTCGCCCACTTTGCTAGCTTCATCGATTCAACTGGAAGACAGACTTAACAGCACAATGGTTCCTACAAATTGCCAAATTTTCTAGAGACTGTTTAAATTACAGCTGAAAGAACAGCCAACACTACACAGGCTCGCACATGACGGTAACAATAATATTTCCTTCCACAAAACACGAGGGGAATTCAAATTTAGGTTTGACTTTGATGAGATACACTGAGTAAATACAGACTGAATGACCACAACTTGGCCATTGACACCTGTGGACAAATCTGGCAAACCAGAGAAAACAGTCAGTTCAGCCAACAACAATATGTAGAAAGACAGAGCGAGACATTTTATACTGCAGCCTGAGCTTTAACTGAACTCAGACACGGACACAGACAGAACAGGTGGATGTGAATGGAGAGTTTATTATAATATAAATGGAAATCAGAGCAGAGCAAGTGAGAGACTAAGAGAAGAATGGCTAGGGCTGGCAGAGGCTGATGGATCCGATTTTGAAATGGCGTGGGTGGTAGAAGCTGGCACTGGCACAGGATAATAGACGTTGGTTAAAAAAGTACAAACACATTACACGAGTAATAACTCGTGTCCACAGAGAGAGTGGCTACCACTCCATCTGGTGAAGACTGTTGGTTTGGTCTCTGAACTGATAGATGAGCTTTAGTTGCTGAGCTGATAGATGACAGGTGTGGAGATCCATCAGGTGCCAATAATCCAGGGACAACACCCACAACACATACACACACATGTATAGGTAGGGTAGAAGGAGACAACACAATGGAGACAGGGAAAACAAGAAAATACAAGGAAACCTGAAGTCACAGCTGGAGCCATGAGGTTCTTCATCAAAACAAAACCCCAAATACGTAGAATTCAACAAACTCTCTTTCTTTCTTCTATGGTTCTTACCATTGTCATTACATTACATTAAAGTGATAAATTACCCGCTAAACTAACACTTTGATTTCATATTGATTTTTTAATAAAAACTGAATTTTTAAACTTGCCTATAGATGTTGTATTTGTAATGTAGGATAGTTGCATGGAGGAGTGTACATTATAGTAGACTATACAGTATACTATACAAAATACATGCAACTGCGCCTTCGACCATATCGCACAGCCTGAGCCTATGAACAACATGGTCAAAAGGTCTGGAAAAATCTGGTAACTGAAGATTAAAATATTTCTTTGCAAACATTTTGATGTCTTTCCTCCATTCATTCAGAATAGTGTGCTTTATTATTTTATCTTCATGCATAAATTGTAACACAACATGTCTGTGCAGTACTCAATAAAATATGGCCATGCCAAAGCACATTTGGATTTCAGAGAGACAGAGAGAAAAAAAAAACACAGATAATGGGAGGGAGCAAAAAGTTCCTAGTTCTTTCTCTTGTTGTCAGCAGTGTGGCAGTGTGTATTTTTGTAGCTTCCTCTCCTAACCCCTGCAAACAGGAGTGTGGTAAGAGGGAGGGAGAAAGTGAAAGAGGGAAGGGTGGTTGAGTGATTATGTGCTAAGGAGGTGCATGTGTGTGTGGAGAGGTACGCCACTCTCTCTCTTTACTTTAAGAGCTTTACCACTTCAGCCAACATCCTGAAGCAGGCCACTCTCCACTCCACCCCTCCTCTCCCGGACCAACGCATGGACTCCAGCAGCTTGAAAAGAAGTCGGTGAGGAAAGCAACTTTTAAGAAGAGAGATAAATGTTGAAAAGGAAGCCTGCTGTTGGTTTCCTGGACTGAGCCGCGTGCGCTGGCTTGTGGAGTGTTGGAGTTACAATAGGAGGCAATCCCCTTTTCCTGTGTGTGTTTTCTGTCTGCACTCACGAGGAACAGCGGAACTGGGCTGCAGAAGACTACTGGAAGCATCGGCAAAGAGGAGGACCAGCCAAAAGAGGAGTAGAGAAAGTGATAAAACACAGACAGGAGCAGCAGGGGTTGGACTGAGTACACACTAGGAAGACAGAGTCTTGAGGGACACTTAAAGGAGAGACAGACAAAGTTAAAAAGAAGAGATAAAGGACCAAAGGGGAAATTCACCTGACCCACTTCTCTGCTCTGCCAAGTGGAGAAACTTCCTCCCTCCCTCCCCCTTCCCTTTTGTCCCCCTGACATGGGCCGCCTGCTGGCCCTGACCCTCGCCTACCTGGCCTACCTGCTGGCTGCCGCGATTGGCTCAGAGCGCCAACAGCACCGCGTGCAGCACGGCCCCTGCAGCTACACCTTCATCCTCCCTGAGGTGGAGAACTGCCATCCTTTGAAGGACTTCCAGGTCACCAACACCCTCCAGAGGGACTCCCCGCCTGAGGCAGAGCCTGATACGAGCCAATCCAAGCCGGGCAAGGCCCAAAAGGAGAGGCCTTCCTGGCAGGAGAGGAAGCTGGAGAGCCTGGAGAGTGCAATGGAGAATAACACTCAGTGGTTACAGAAGGTATGGCGTCTGAACTGTTGATTAAAACAACCACTTTCTCCTGTTTCTCTACTCTCTCCTGGGGTAACACTGTCTTCTTCTTGTCTTTTTCACACGTCGCATTTTATCCTGCAGTCCTTCAAGCAAAATGCTGGGGGAGAAAAAAAAAAAAAAACTGATCTGATTCAATCCGATTGTTGAAAAGCCTTCATCATTGATAAGGTCAGTGCTTAGCTGGGATTTCCGGGATGCTTGCTGTACGCATATCTGGCTCCGTGACAACACATAGTGTATGAGTGTGTGTCTGTATTTAAGACCACTGGGATGCCAGAACTCCCTGTTGCATGCGAGAGGAGAAAGACAAGATGAAATAAGTTTGCTAAAAATGAACAGCGCCAAATGTATCCCACATGGTTAAACCTGCTAAATTACGTATTTTTATTCTCCACAGGCAACAAGTACACAAAAACATCACTCTTGACTCATATTTTAGCCCACTGAAAAACTCACCCTGCTAAACTCAGCTGATTTAAAAAAAAAAAAAAAAAAAAAAAAGTTTATCTGCTGGAGACACATTTCAGTAAGTCTCTTCTCTGGGCTGTTGGCCTTTGCAATTCCATTCAGCTATGATTATGACCGAAAATGAACGATGTGATTAAAAGTGGTTTCACAATAGTGTTTTCGTTGCTAAGGTCATCGGGGCACAGAATCAGTGTTGGGCCATCGTCTGAGAGAGACTGACTGACACGCCACCCCTCTCCACCCGTCTGTCTATTCTTGTCTCTATCACCCACAGAACATTTCTGGTATACACTAATCCTCAGGCAGATTATAAGCATTTGTGTTGAGTGTTTAGATTGGCCGTCCGAGGGCAAACATGTTGATTTTATTTCAGAATTCGAAAATGGGGTATTATGATTGCGAAAGCTCTTCCTGTGCTGCTATCACTTCCTAGCCTTATTCTCGCTCGCCACTAAATTGTCTGCATTTTCCCTTCCTTTCTTTTCCCCAGCCTCCTCTTTTCTTTTGACATCCTATTCCTCTCTGTCCATCCCCTTCGCTTCTATGTGGACTGTTCTGCACCTCTGGGATGATGAATGTGTCTCATCTCACACCTTGACTTGTCGACCATCAGATCTCGAACTCTTCGTCTATCTTGCTCACGCTCTCTTAACACACATTCGGAAATGCACATAGGAAAACACACACACACACACACTCAATTCCCCTGTGGACACTCTGTCTGATGCTCAGTCGATGAACTGGAGACCTAGCTTCCATGGGAAGTATCCCATGAGGCCACACTGTATGTGTATATGTGTTTGAGAGACAGTGCAGGGAAGACAGAGTGAAAGAGTGCACACACTTCACTTCAGGCGTGCAGTAGATTGTTCATGCATACATTCTACAGAGCACAGTCCAAATTGTAGAATACAAAAGCATCACGTATTGCACACAGTATGGGTATATTCTAGGCAGCATGCAGGCTCTCTCTTTCATTCTCTCTCTCCAGCCAGACTGTGATATGAGTGGTCAGGAAGGAGATCCAGTTTTAAATCACCTCCACCTACAGAAAACAGCCTGCTGACACATACCTTGCTCTGTTGCCAAACTTCCTCCATATCACGTCTGGAATGAACACAAAGATCCAACCTTTCAACAAGTTACCCCCACAAGGCCATAGTAATGCATAAATGATGGCGCTGTAGGTGGGATTTCCTAAACACAGCACGACCCTGAGAGCTCTTTTGGACATGCACGAGGGCATACTGACCTTTGACCCCAGATGGCAAATACTTTTCAGCACCTTGTGGAGCTCATTAAGAATATCTGCATAAGCTGGAAGAGAAATTGGTGATGTGAATGCGGAAAAGCTTGAGGCAAATGTGAGCGTGTGTGTGAGTGTGTGTGTCTATGTCAGTGTGTCTGTGAAACTTTATACAATCTCACTCAAAGCTCCCCTGGGACGGCATGACTCTCACTGTGAGCCTTCCACCAAAAGCCCTTGGAAAAAAAACACACTGGCGCACACACACACACAAACTTGGGAACACACACACTGATCCAACATGTTCCGCAGAGGAATCTCCAAATACATGAGTACAAGACTGGACTAATGTTCCAGATTCCTTCTTTGGTGTTTCCAAGAAGAAACTAGTATTTATTTTCTTTTGTTCTAACCCCCAACGTAACCTCCCGTCTAGTCCCTTTTGCCTTCTGCTGCCCTGAAGGGTTGGCAAAAGGGATGTAAGCTTGCCTTTGTTAGTGCTTTTAAAGGAGTCTGTGGATTATGCTAATGCAGAGATATTGCATCGAGATCAAGAAGGCTTGACTACCCTCTCCTGGTCCAGTAATGTTTCATTAAACCAATACTATAGTATGTCACCCACATTAATCATATTATCCCAATTTCTCTCTATTTTCTTTTCTTTCCATAAACATTAACCCATTTTCTTCATCTTGAAGTCTCAATTTAAGACCTTTGACTGAGACACGGCGTAAAAAGTAAGTTGGTTCCAAAGTACAAAATAAACGTTCCTACTTAATTCTAGGGGCATCGGGGCAAGAAACTGTTTTTTTCTGGACAAGGAATTGAGATATCTGCATTTAATATGACAGGGATGATTGGAATTTCATTTCTGGTGCTCACAGAACTTAAAAATGGTATTTAAATCAGACTATGCACCTACAGCCATGCAAGTGGCTCTGCAGAACTGCACTGAGCTAACTATACTGTCTACATGTTGACATGCTCAAAATGACAATTCGTAACATGCTGAGGTTTAGCTGGCATACTTTTACCATATTACCCATCCAATATATCTTTCACAGAGGACAGAAATTGCCACTAACACCCACTAACATCTGGTTTTTGTCTTCAGTGGAGTAAGGTACAATCGGCATTCATTCCCAGGTCAAATGACTCTGCAGAAGGCAGAGTAGGTCTTATAGGTTCCAGCTCCGACTGGCTGTTGTGGAGACATGACACCCAGATTGACTGATATTTTTTGTACCGCTTCTGGCACGGTGCTACGATGCATGACACTATTCATGATGAAACGCCAGATGAAAACAATTCTAAAATTAAAAGAATCAAAAGAAAAAGTTACCTGGTTACTCTGGATAATCCCCAGATTATTTTCATTAGAACAAATTCTTCAAGAGAAATTAGATACAAAACTGTCCCCAATTAGATCTATAGATTTCTGAAAATCTATAGAATCTATAGTTTCTGAAAATGAAATTCCTGTTGAATTTTCATGATGTTGGCAACACAAACACAATCTCATTTTCCATTGTATTTGGGTGCATAAAACTTGAATAAAACCAAAGCTATCTGAGTAAGTGGGAAAATATGTTTATATCATTTTAGTCAAGTGACCTCCAAGGCCAAGAACGCATTTATCTCTTCTGAAAAATACATTTACATGGGTTGCACGGACACACCAATCAAATCCCACTTTTTGCCAAAACGCATCACTGTTCCTCACAATCATAGCCATCCTTCTGAGCCTATTTATACATTGATAGAAGATATGTTCCCGCTCTCCTCTGGAACTGGGAATAAATGTGTCTATTGGCTCAACAATTGAGATATCAAGTGCTACAACTTCTGTGACTTTCTCAGTACCAGTCTCTACTCTGTCACTCTATGACACAATAAGGCAGAGTTACACTACATCCAAATGTGATTTATCTGGCTACATGGTGCAACATGTGACAGAGCTGCAATTAATGCAATTGGCAGTGGGAGATGGAGTGTATCAAGACCTCTGGATTGAGCTCTGTCACAGAAAGCTGTAATAGGAACCTCACTGGCCTGGCAGCTGATAGCAGCTTCAATACATGAGGCTGATTAGGATGCAGGACTCTTTAGTTCCTCTTTGGAGTTGGCTTTAATCCGCTTGGTAATCTCTTCATAACTTTGGTCATGAGGAGATTTTTTTCTGCTGTCTCAGTTGTCCTAAAGTAACAAAATGTGAGAGATGGATTTACCAAGCAAGAGGGAGGAAATGGGAGCGTTTGAATGAATGAGGGAGTTAGTTAGAGAGATCAAGAGGAAGTGAGAGACAAAGAGAGAAAGATTACAAGGAAGAAAACAATTTAATTGCCAATTCATCTCTATTTGCCCACTTGGATCAGTATTTATTTATTTATTTTTATACTGGATAAAAAATAGAACAAACCCTCTCCTGTGGTAATGCATTATCATAATCCCATTCCTCTCTGAACTGTGCAGTTGCATTGGGAAATAAAAAAAAAGCCAAAAAACAATCGTCTCATTTGAATTCTCTTCGATTTTTGTGAATACCCACTCATTAGCTGGATTGTTTTGCATGGTTTCTCCTTTGAGACTTCATTTTCCAGTCATGTGGTTTAACGAGTAAAGTCTGATCTCTCCGCAGAAAAGTCATAAATATTATTATTCGATATTCTAATTTGCTTTATTGCAAGGCACAGGCCACTGCCCGTTAAACGTCAAACAATGTTCAGGAAAAGCTGAATTTGTCTTCCAGATGTCGTTTACTCAGGCCTACCACATTAATAAAAAAATCTATTTATTGGAACATGATGGATGCCGTCCTATTTATACTTCTGCTGCAACACGTTTGGGTTTTGCCCAAAATTCTTATTTCTCTGCACATGAGTATCTCCTCTTGAATATCTCAGCTTTTTGGTGTATATCATTACTGCTCTTTGTTTGAAACCCTATTGAGGCGCATATACACAGCAAATTGTTTTTATTAATGTAAGGGTTGGTATTTGCCTGAGGTAGACTTACAGATGGATGGATAGATGGGACACTGCAAGTACCCTCAGGATACTTTATTCCATAACTTCATCAGGGTACCTGAAAAGACTGATCTGAAAAAAGTTTGCTGCCTTCACACCGCATCAAGCTATCGGTGAACAGGGACATAACTTCCTGAAATACGATTATCACCACAATGAAACAAGGGAATCCGGCATCCTCGATAATATTCTCACAGTCTGCTTATTCTCCACACAGCTGGAGAACTTCATCCAGGAGAATGTGCGCTCTGGGATGGAGGAGATGAAGAGAACTGCAGTACACACCCAGACAGCCGCCATGCTGGAGATGGGAACCAACCTCCTCAGCCAGTCAGCCGAGCAGACCCGCAAACTGACAGACGTTGAGACCCAGGTGAGTCCATCAGGAAGCATGAGTGAACCTGAGATAACTTGTGTGCAGCCAATCCAAATGAACGACTGCAGAGGTCACACGAGCGCAAAAACGAATAACGTCACTTGTTGATTAGCTAATTAAATGTAAATCATGGGCTACCTGCTGAGAAACCATGCCCAAAGGTGGTGGCGACTGCTTTAAAACAGCTGGTACTTCGTTTTTCAAGCTCTGATTGTCACAATGAGTTGAGCCCGGCGTCTGACAACAAGCCAATTAAAACATAACACTCAGTAGCACAACACAGATGTGTCTTCAATCATGCCACAGAGCTGTTATTACAGATTGAGCTGTTTTGGTCCTCATGCTTTCCTTTACTCTTATCAAAGTCAATACGAAGCCACAACCTGTACAAATAACTGAGTCACTTTGTTCAAGATTTTGTTTCAGTCTGCAACTTCAAAACATGTCACAGGTGTGTATGAGATAATTCTTACTTGAGTTTTCATTGTAAAATCAAAGCTTTCAATCGGAGCTTTCTGAGTCTCGTGATGTGCAGTGAGACATTTTGTCTTCAACATAGTTTTTAATGAATTCACCCGATGAATGCCCTTTTTATTCACCACCACTTTTTAATCTTTTCATCAATCCATCCTTCAACTTGTACATACTGCGATGAAGTGATACTGTTGTTTTTTTTTTTGTTGTTGTTTTTTTTTTTTTAATCAACTGCTAGGTGTTAAATCAGACAAGTCGCCTGGAGATCCAGCTGCTCGAATACTCGCTCTTCACTAACAGGCTGGAGAAACATATTCTCATGCAGACTCAGGAGATCTCACGCCTCAGTGATAAAAACAGGTGGCGTGCACACACACACACACACACACACACACACACACACACACACTTCAAAAAAATCGTCTCCATGACGTTGGTTTCAGCTGTAATTCAAGAGCCTCTTTTTGTTTCATCATTCATGGATATCACAAGGTAATGTTATTCATTCATTTCTGCAGTTGTTTTTGCTTCTCCCTTCCCAGGGGTCACTTGTCAGTCAAGTACTGTCCTTACTGCAATGCTAAATTTTTAGTTTGGACTGTTTGTTAGTGAGGCTTTACTTACTGTAGATGGCACTATTTTCCTTGTTTATTTAGCTGCTGCTTTTACTTTACCAACTCTGAATGAGCTGGGCCAAATGCAGCAAAGTGTGTATTTAAACAGAAACGGTGGTGCACCGAACATCCTGTTGCGTTACACAAGCGCACTGCCCTTCAATACAGTGCCGTCTATACATGTCACTGCTGATTGTGTATTCTCCACTGCTGGCACAGCGCTGTGGGGACAGGTCTGTGGAGACGGATCTGGCCAAACTACTGATTGGACAAAAGCTCTGACACAAACACCAAATGAGAGAAAACAAAAACCCACTGTACGGTGTTTCAAACTGTTTCAAGGAAACATGTCATTCAACCTTGAAACCGCAGCAAATTGGAGCACATGGTGTTCAAAAGAAACATGCCCCAGGTGTGGCTGCTCTAGGAAACGCATCTCTTCCTGTTCACAAAGAAATGTTTTCTCAGGAGAAGCCACTTTTTTTGCTACACCGAGTGGCAAAATAAATAGTCCTTCAAAAGTGTATTATACTGTAAATGTACACGCACATGTAGGCAAGTAGCCCTGGAAAAGAATATGCTGAATGACTCCAGCAGTTCCAAAAAAATGGGGCACTTAACAACAATATACCATGTATTGTGTAAGAATGCGTGTATGTGTGTGTGTGTTAGCCAGTGAATAAGCAGTGCATGTTAGGAGGAGTCTCCCATTCTTCTCTCGAGGAACACAAGGTCAAACTGAGGCCAGCAGGGGTTAAGACCAGGGTGCTTGGCAGTGTGACAAAGACTGGTTGCTTTCTCTCTTTGTATCTGATTGTTCATCGCTGGACCAGGTGTGACTCAGAGACCACAGCACCCCAGCTCCAACACCTGTTACACATCTGGCCCTGCTTGTCCCCTCTGTACCCTTTGGCCTTCGTCCTTCAAGTTGGTGACATGGCTATGACATGAAAATAAATGAATACATCTTTACAAGGGTAAACACCATGATGGGATGCGTGAAATTAGAAATGTTACAGTAGATTTGCGTTGAGGCAACTGTGGAATTAAAGGGAAAAAAAAGGACTGCAGTGGTGGTAGGGGGCTACTGCTGCTGATCCTTGAGGGCAGGCAGCCAGGATTTGAACTGCAGCCAACTATAAAGAGCACACAGACATGTTTGTTTTCACGGGCTTTATATGTAAAATACTATTGGCAAAAAGCAGAGCATTTTGTGGAGATACTGTGAGAGCAGTCTAATAGCAATATATATGTATGTTAAAATCATATTAAATAACACAAGATCATAAGCATAACAGTTTAATTGCCCAGGATGCAATGTGATCCAAGATTCCATGTTTGTTCTGTCAAACTCTCAGACTGTTTAAACATCACTGTGCTGGTTTACAGTCACGCTCCACATTTTGACTGTTCCTCAACGTAAAATACACACAATGGAGAGCAATTTATTAGCTAGCTTTGCCACTTTTATTGAGTCTGCCCCCCGCCACCCCCACAAAGCAAATATGAAATGAAAGTGACATTTAAAATGATTTGGATTGATCTGGCATTCCTTTCAGGCCACATACACATAGTCTTTGCCTGAAGTGGGACATTGAGGATACATGTTCAGCGCAGCGGCTGCATGTGCACAAGACTGACAAGTAGCTTGTTCAATCTGGGTGGCGGGATTGTTTCAATAAATTACTGCTGCAGCATCGTTAGTCAAAGCCATAAAGATCAGGCTGCAGGGATTTATGATCTTCATTTGGAGGTGGGGGCATGGCACTTGTGCACACACACACACACACACAGATTGTTGCCTCATGGCTATGATTGAGAGACTTAGCATGCAGGCCCATCTGTGAATGCTGCTGCAGTACAGGTGTTAATATGATGCTGGCCCAAGAGACTGTTGCCCTGATGTCAATTAGTCATCCTCATGTAAATGTGCAAGTGTGTGCACCCTCTGCTGTGAAAGGTGAATGCTGCATGAATGGATTTTCTACCTGCAGCCACTCTCTTAAACCATTCAATGTATTTTACCACTTGATATGACATTATGTCTTCAGAATGCACTGTGAAGATGTCTTTAAAACAGCTTTTTTTTTTTTTTGTCGCTTTGGTAGTTTTCTGGAAGAGAGGCTCTTAGCCCTGGAGGCTCGCTATGGGAGGGAGCTGCAGGGCTTGGAGAGTGAAAAGCAGCAGCTTCAACAGCTTCTAGAGAGGCAGAGTGGACTGGTCGGTCAGCTCCAGGGCGAACTGGGCAGCTCCACGCTCAACAGCACCTTACTACAAAGACAGCAGGCCGTGCTAACAGATACTGTTCAGCAGCTGCTGGCTATGGTCAACCACTGCAATGGTAAGGCTGAAGAGTTTGCTGTTTTTAAGAGAACAAATTGTACTGGCCAACATCAGTTATTTGACAATAGTGCATAAACATTTACATGAGAAAACATTTTCTGTAGGCCTAAGAGATTAATTAATATAGGTCAACATGAAATACAGGACTGAGCACTCACACACTAGCATGCAGTACACAATTATCTTTTGCGTTAATGTGATTCATCATTTACTAAGTCCAAAAAAGACTAATAGCATCAATAAACACCAGAATTTCATTTAACCAAACCAGGCATCTACTGTATTTCAATTAATGAGCATGGGATTTGTGGTTTAGTCTGGAAAAGTACCATTTTATAAGAGACGCATCACCTACAGCAGCTTGTTATGCATGCACCGCAGACATTGCACGCTTAAGCCAGAGCTTAACATAACAAGAGAACTCACATATGGGTTTGGGATTTGTGTGCAAAACCCATAAGGTTGCCATCTGCAGATAAATGCCTGCATGTTTTTTTTTTTGGTTTTTTTGCAGAAATCTCCAATGTGCCCAAGGAGGAGCCACTTACTTTCAGGGACTGTGCGGAGATCCTGCAATCTGGAGTGACAGAGAGTGGAATATATAGCATACGCCTCCCTAACTCCACCCAGACTGTAAAGGTAGCAAGGCTTTAAAGGTCTTTGACCTTTTCTTCCAAATATCACCTGATTGACTGTGACACGAAACTTTTTTTTATCAGACATTTCATCCATTTCTCCACATTTAACACCAGAATCGTTTCACTTTGACCAGGCTGCATAATATACTGCTCACACACACCACGCAATGACATTCAGACAGGTTATCATTATTTTTTGGACCGCAGTAAACACTGGGAGGACAAACTAGTCTGATGTAATGGTAATTTGCAGAGTTTTTTGTACCACAGTAGATGGAAATGCCACGCTGGGTTATTGAGAGCTAAAATAATAAGTAACAGGAGCATTATGCCCTGCAGGCTTCATGGTGAGTGAGTGTGCGCGGCTGAATGCAAAGTCAGAAAAGCTTAGGAGGTAGCACTGCTGACCTGAAATAGCTAGTCCTTGCTAAGTCAAGCACGCCTATTCTTTCTCTGAATCATAGCTAGCATTCTTGGCTGAGATCTTCACTCTCAGAGCTTTCCACAGAAATAAAAAACAGATAACAGTGAAACTGTTGTTTGTTATTCATTACTTTCAGTCTAGTTTGCTGGTTGGCACTTTCTCCTATCGCCTCTGTTTTCCCATGTTCTTTCTCTTCATTTCCTGTGGGCAAGACAGCCAGGTGTTAGGCAACAGTGCCATGTGTTTCCTGCCAACTGGGGCCAATGTACATTTCCACTGATGGAAGTTGGTACTCCCCAATTCATTGCTGCTTTCAATCTATGCCATCTAATTCCAATGTGGCTGACAATCTGGGCGGCTGCGTAAAAGTGGGGCAGATACAAATTGCCCTATTTCCAAAGCAGCAAGTGGGCTTTCTCAGTTGGACAAAAGACAAAAAGCATAAACACGTGCGGAATGCAGATTTTCCTGTATGAGATCTATACTTCCAGCTAACTTTTAATCACCAAGGTTGTGAATAATGATAGTGTTTACAAACCAAATAATTTATAGTTTGGATCAGTTTCTTTTAGAATTTTTCCTAAGTCTGTTTTGCATGCTTTTTGAGCGCAGGGTTCATGAAATTAAACACTTTAGGGCTGTTCTCTGGACACATATTGTGAAATAATGATTTTGTCCCCTGAAAGCCCTTTACAAATAATAAACACAGCACAATCATTTAAAAAATGATAATAATGCTTAAGATCTCTGGCTTTTTGCATTTTATTGTAATGGCTTTGGCTCTAACTGAATTCTTCCTGGCTAATAACAGTAAGTGAATTTGAAGTATTAAATCTGGACCTGGTCTGAATCAGAGTAATGACCACATTTGGCAAATGACTTGAACTGAGAAATTCTATTTTCAGTTTGATGCCTTTAAGGCCAGAGCTTTGGCTTAATGTGCCTGAGGATAATCACAGAATATTGCCAATCTACTCTGTTTTTCTGAGATAAAAGACCTGAGTGCCTTTTGACCTTGATTTAGCTTTCCTATTCTGGGAAAGAGCTGGAAACTCTCATTTCATTTGTAGCAGAAAACAGCCAGTTGAGATGTCGAAATAGAGAGCTCTTGGGATGCTGTTCACATACCAGCGTCTATACTGCATGACCCCCCGAGACAGGTCGAGGCGGTCATTTGGTGGACAACATTAAAGCAACAGGCCAAGCCAATCAATTTTGTTTCATCAATATTTTATCCATTGTAGGTTATTGTTATTGGGTTAGATATGTCACTGACAATACCTATAATTTAAGGTAACTAAGATGACAATTAAACATAGCGCCTGAGAAATCTGACAATGCACCCACCCCCCATTACCTAAAGGTATGCAGACTGAATACACTTCAGTTAAGGCAATTAGTGAAGGGGGAATATGTCCACTTTAACAACCCGAATATGTAAAACAAATATGTAAAACAAGTGCCTTAACATGTTTTAAATCATCTCACTAGATTAATGAGTGCAATTCATTCCTATTTGTTAGTTCAAACATATCTAACACATGGCAAAATGTACAGTCAACTATGAAAGAAAACAACATGTGTAACCGAAAACGCAGATGTCTCCTCCTCCTCCTCAACCCCCACTCAAGGGCACTGGAGAATATGTAAATATATTAGTTTTTCCTTCCCACCTGGGTCGTATCATTGCATGACACCCTGAAATGCTGCCCCCACCGCCCCCAATTCCTGAAGCTTCTAAGGTCTCCTTCATATAACAAAAAGGCTACAGTGTGTTTTATTACTTTGTCATTTCTTGCCACTATTCTCTCCAAATTCCAGATGTAAAACACTACGATACTGTAAGGTGTGACATCCTGAAACAAATCTCTGTTTATTGAACAACAGCTGGGATTGATTAGTCTTCAGTGTCAAATAATGTGAATATAATATATTGATTATTTAAAAAAGAAAAAAAGAAAAAGAAAAGCTAACAATACAGTTCTTTCTTCGAAATAATATTTTAATTTTTAATTATACCTCAGTTCAGGGAATTTTAACACATTTTAACTCGATCCATTTAATAAATATATAAAAAGATCAATGCGTTTATCCATTGTTCTACTGTGACAAAAAAGATCAGTCAATGTTGTTAAATGCAGGAAGTAACTGTTTATCATGTGTGTGAAAAAAATAAAAAATGTCATCATTTCATTCAGTTCTCCCACCACATTAATTTCTGTACCCCATGTGGCCCTAAGAACTAAAAGCATTTTGTAATTTGCATTTATTTCCAAAGGTGTTCTGTGATATGAAGACGAGAGGTGGAGGGTGGACGGTGCTGCAGCATCGGAGAAATGGTTCTGTTGACTTCCATCGCGGGTGGAGGGACTACAAAATGGTGAGTCCTACAGAAGGTCAGGGTCCATCATGACCAGTAGTATGGTAGGTAGTATGGATCAGCATTGCAGGACTGGACAGGAGGTTCCAATAACGATCCACGGGTGGTTTGGCACGGAGAGGCGTGGGATACTGGCTAGCTTGTGATCCCAGGTGACCTGCGGTTGTTGTATTTGGCCGCCCTCATGTTTTCTACCACCCCCCTGTTATTGCACCTGCTCTCACTCCCTCTCCTGTCATACTCCCACACGCTTATGCACAAACGCACACACACACACACACACACACACCATATACTTACTGATCCACAAAGCACTACTGTTTGTATCTATCTTTTAGATCCCAATAGGTTTCCTGCATAGGGAAATGAGTGCGTGGTGATGAAAGCAACATCATTTCCAATTACAAACTGGATATAATACAACTGCACACAAGGGATTACTGGAGACTTGCCCCAGTCCACTGGCTGAATCACGCATGTTTTAACACCTCTTGCTTTTGTTTTGTTTGGACCTAAATTTAGTTTTTTTTTTTTTTTTTTTTTTTTTCTTAATCTCATCACAACGTTTTCTCAATAGAATCAATATCCTGTTGCTGCAATAGAGAAAAACATATGCTTGCAAGCCCTCTTGACTGAGTTCAATTACACACAGAACAAATGAGTGAGGCTAGTTTGGGATTGAGCAGAGCAGCAATTTGTCTCTCACCCATGCCAACAAATCAATTTCCACAGCTTGGATTGGAAATAAAATGCATGGACTGCAAACAGGAATGAGCAAGAAAAAGACTAAAAAGCTCTTTCAAGAACAATATTTTTACAAGTGAATGATAAATATTTGGTTTCTGTGGGGGCATGGGAGCGCAGGGGCCTGCCTATCTGTAGATGGCAGATAACATATGTACTAAAATGCTTCACTGCCCCAGTCCACACTCCATATTCTCAGGAATGCTGGTCATTGTTGATCAAATGTTGCACCTAGGTCTGCAGGTCAAATGATAAATGCACCAAGGCTCTCACTATATATTTGCTCTCACTTAAGACCAGTAACAAACGGGGAGTCTGACAGCTAGACAAAGTGACTTCAAATTCACAGGTAAACAAGAAGAAAATGTCCTCCTGTTAGACTGAACAATGGATTCTTAACACCTGCGGATCTACAGTGTTCACTGCTCTGCCATGTAACTGTAATTAAATCATCTAAATCATCATCTAAGTCATCAAATGCTTTTTCACTCAGTTCGCAAACACATGCACTCTTAAAATTCATGTGGTCTTTTCACACTGTGAATGCACCACTCACATGGGGTTGCCAGTTAATCAGCAACTTTCCCTACTTTAAAGGGGTCTGTCCGAATAGAATGTTACCGCCATTTCTTTGGAGTGACGCTTTCTCGTCAAAGCCATCCCATCATACCCACACAGCACGCTGTATCCGTTTTTATTTAATGCTGTGTTTATATGCTTGCTTTTTCTTTCTTTACATTCATCCTCCTTGTAACGTAGAAATTCAAAAAGAAACCAACATAACGTTTCTCAGCAACGTGTGGGGATACCACAGGCTGCCAGAACAGCCTCAGTGCTTGTTGGAACTTTTAAGTAAGTAAGTAACCTAAAGTAGCTTAAGTTATAATCATTGACTGTATATAAAGATAGACAACATGAGAGCTAACCAAAATTGAAGTCAAGACATTTTGGATGCCCCCTGGTGGCAGACTCCAGCATAGATCATAAACCCCACCCCCCTTCATGATAACATGAAGGACTCTGACCTACAGGTGGGATGATGGCGTGGTGGTTAGCACTGGTGCCTCAGAACAAGAGTGTTCTGGGTTTGAACTCAGGTCTGGGCCCTACGGTGTGGAGTTTGCATGTTCTCACTGTCCCTGCGTTTGTTTTCTCCGGGTGCTCCAGTTTCTTCCTACAGTCCCAAAAACATGCACTCTAGGTTAACTGGCTACTCTACATTGTGCCTATGCAAGCGTGTGTGATTGTCAGCCCTCTGACGAACTGATGACCAGTCCAGGGTGTACCTCGCCTCTTGCCCACTGTCAGCTGGTGCACGGATAAAGCGTTACAGAAAATGGATGGTTGGATGGATGAGACGTACTTTATGACAATTCTGAACAGCAAAAACATGCAATCCTTGCATTTCTTTTAAATATCTAACCAATGAAAAAGAGCATTGTACTTCATGTTGTTGTTGTAGCTGGTAAACTCACAAAAAAAAAAGAAAAGAAATACTGATGAAGCAAATCTGCCTTTGTTTTGTTTCACCTGCACAGATCTTCCTAAATATATTTCCTATATTTCTGCATTAATGATCAGTAATCAAAAATGTTTTCCACTGCTATAAATGAACCAGAATATTTACATTCATTGTCAAGCTCTGAAGTTTAAACAGTGCATTAGTCCACAGAGCCAGTTTTCCTGTAAATGTTTCAGGCACAGATGGACCATTGGTAGGATATTAAGCCAAATCAAAATCTCAACCGACTGACCCTTTTGCTCTGGGAGTGGAGGATTTCACTTCATAAACTCAGTGGGCTGTCTTAGGCCATCACAATGATAAATGTAACTTCATCATGAGGTCCATTTTCATGTTAACTTAAAAGAAAAAAAAAAACATACTTGGAAGGTACCTGGTAAAATCAACCTCCTCATAAGAATATTTTGCTGTTCTATTGTTTCTCTTTATGTCTAATCCAGGGCTTTGGAGAGCCTTCTGGGGAACACTGGCTGGGGAATGATATCATCCACAAGCTGACCAGCTCTCAGGAATACAGCCTGCATGTCCAGCTGAAAGACAGGGAAGGGAACGAAGCCTTCTCACATTACGGCCACTTCTACATAGACGGAGAGGACAACAACTACAGGTAACCTGACAGTATGATATATAATTTAAATTTAGAACTAAATTTCCAGGCTTTAATCTGGCTTGTAATGGTGTAATGCTCAGATCCAAATGCACCATTTGAATTAAATAAATTAAATAATCCCATTACAAGAAGCGTTTAGTAATCAGTACATGATAGGACAAAATACTTAACTTAAACACTTTTTATACACTCAGGTCTCCAATTAAATTTTCCAATTTAATTTTTTTCAGTTTGTCAGAAATCAGACATGAAAAGGACTATAAAGAAGGTGCTTAATTTCAGTAAAGTGTTTTATTAGAGCTGTCTATTGTGAAGGGCATAATTGCAAATCAGTAACACCCTTTAAGTCATTGCCTTCCCTCTGGGTGTAAGGCTCTCAATATCACCAGATTAGAAACCATTATCAACAGTTCAAATTCCTTCCTATTTTCTCATTCTCTAAGCTTTCTTATCCTCGAGCCCTGAAGTTAAGGAACCACTTGGACCATTTTTAAGAATGTCATTCAGAATGATGAGCTCAGCGGAGGGCACGCAGCCACTTTCGTTTCGTTCCATTTTTCCTTTCCCGATCACCAAGGCTTCCGCTGCCCCTGAAAATCCCCAAAGGGAAACCACATCCACTTGAGTTTATCAGGAATGCATGGCAATACCTGCCTCTGCCAGGACCTGACCACTCAAACACAGTTCCCCGGTAAACCTGCAATCACTAACAAGATTATGTGTGGGTGTGCTGAAGCAAACAGAAATAAAATAGTTTAGAGTTCACTTGAATTCATATGAATTTGCCCTTGTTTTGTGTAAGTTTATGGAGGCTGATGCTTTGAGAAATGACAAATCATAATCATATGTGGGTGTATGGCTTCCAAGATCCCTAATAGTGCAGCAAATTGCATCTGCCTGAGTTTGTTCCACATAATTAGCACGATGAACTGAACGTTTCACAACTTCGCTGCAGGCTACACCGTGTGAGGTGAAGCACCTGAAGAATATAACCAACTCTGCAGCTCGCTACCTCTGAGATCATGTACTGTGTAACTAGTTCAATATGTACCAGCTTTACTAGCATGCTGAAGACACTGGCTTCAGCTGGGCGTTTATATTGTAACTCCCAAACTGGGGATGTGGTGCTATGCAGACAGTCAGCCAAAGCAATCCTCGTCCTCAGCTGCATCCAGTGTGCTCCCCAGAGCAACATGGAGGTCTTCACCTAAAACTCTGTAACATTATTCACACATTAATCATCAGCATGACAGACCACTTTCCACTTTGAGGTAGCCAAGAATAGCCAATTTTTAGAGTAAAACCAACAGCAGTCGATTCTTTTAATGTAACAGTATATTTGTCCTTAAAAGATACAATAACAATATAAAAAGACAGTCACCTTGAAAGGGATTAGCCTGTGGTCTGCGGTACTGGCGCAGCAGCTGAACTAATACATCTGGAAGTCACGGCTAATGCAAATGCCCTGGTGAGGGGGAAGAGTTGGCAGGATATCATGTAACCTGTAGTTGATATCCCATCCCGTTTAATTTGTTTGTTTTATTAAAAAAAAAAAAAAAGGCTGCACATCACCAGCTCATCATGAAGAGAAAAGTTAAGTTGTCTAACAAAATATCCCCTTCATGTATTATTCCAGCCTGTCTGCTGTGCCATCATTATTCCCGTCCCCAGCACTGTCATTTCAAACTCTCCTTTTACCGGCCCTCATGATGTGTTGCCCTGCCCTGTGAACTTACAAATTCAAGAGGAGGATTCTTCATTTAGTCATCACAGACAGCGTGCCCTGGACTACAGAGGGGGGTCACATAACTCAGGGGAGAGTCCGGTACTAACTAGACAGAATGACAGGGCAGAGGAGAGGCCAGACAGCAGGGATGACCTCCTTTGTCCACTCTCTTCAAACCAGAACTGACACACACACCGATGGACAAACAGACACAGAAACACACACACACACACACAAACACACACACACACACACACACACACACACACACACACACACACACACAACCTCTGCTGGGCCGCTGTATGAAAATAATTGAGCAAATCAATTTAACTTGGGCAAAGATTTCTTTCAGACTGTTTGGGCTGTTTCACAGAACACAGCGTGGTGGGAAAATAATGAGAAGTTCTTTAGGTTAGTTTTTGTATTGATGTTTGGCAACAGTGGAAGCCTAGGGGAGATGGTACCTTGTATTAAAAAGCATTGTACATGCACTAAAAAGACTATGATCTCCTCTACTGGTTTACAGGTTTGTATAATTTTATATTCTTGGATTATTTTATTCATCTTTATTATCTTCGAGATTATTTATACAGGTTTTCAACACTGAATACGCAAGAGTTTTATCCAAACTACACCCCTATACACAAAATAAATGACAAGGTGGAGAAGAGCATTGCACGCTACCCTTGATAAGATGTTGTCTGTTTGCTGCCTTTGATAAAATTCAAGTCTAATGTCAGATGGGCCCAGAGGCAAATCAGATAAAGAGTGAAAAATTAAAAGTAAACTGCAAATTGTCTCCTAAACAGCAGCTCCAACCAAAGAAAGTTGGACTCACAAAGTTAGATATTATGCCTCTGTCATCCCTTTGCTATCCTGCAGTATTAAGGAATCACAGACCCGCCGATTTGGTAAACACGACTGTGCTGTGTTCAGTTTACAGACATAACATTAGCTGACTTCAGAGAAAGTGAAGTTCAAACAGTTCTCAGGCGGCAACCACTCGCTGCCATTTGGAGCTTCCAACAAGCAAAGTTGCCCAACAAAGTTTAAATTATGAACAGGAACGCCTGCGGCTGAATTGCTTTTTTCTGCTTTCTCAAATCAAGCCTTCATGCAGAGCGCTTCAGTGGCACAGCTGGACGGACCAGCAGCCTCACCCACGGCGGCACCCCGTTCAGCACCAAGGACAGAGACAACGACCGCTGCACCTGCAAGTGCGCTCAGCTCGCATCTGGAGGTACGCAGCGTCATCTAACCCCCGTCTCAATCTGTCTTTCCTTATAACCCATCTCGTTAAATGTTTCTAACCACCCCCTTGTAAATGTCCTGAAGTGCATTTCATTTTCCCTCTGCGGCAATATAAAGTTACTGCTGACTTACAGCTGTGCATTTGGGTGTTGCATTTCACGAGCTCGAATTCAATTAATTCAGACTTTTTCCCTTGAACTCACTGACGCATTTCCTCTGCAGGTTGGTGGTTTGAGGCCTGTGGTCCATCCAACCTGAATGGCATATATTACCCCGGTTCATCCAGTGTGGTCCGCTACAATGGCATTAAGTGGTACTATTGGAAGGGTCCAAATCTGATGGCTACCATGACAACTATGATGGTGCGCCCGGCAAACTTCTGATGGCATGATGTTAGATGAAGTTGAAGATGAATTCATCCCAGGTGAAATGTCACCTGGGATGAATATAATGAACAGTATCCATGAAAGTGTATATTTTTGGAGGACATTCAAATCAGTCTGTTGTGGTTCGGGCTTTTGGACTCGGATCTTGGAGGGACAGTTAAGCAGTTGTCTGTGGACATGTGCAGAGACACAGTAAGTTCCTGGGTGAGAAATTCCACACAAAGGCATTCAGACTATATTCGTTCGGCCGATAGAGGGAGGAGGCAGAGGGTATGAGCTTTGTTTATCTTAAGACAAAAATGACTCAGCACATCAAATTCTGCACTTACACATGACCAGTTATTCAAGCCCCACATTAAATCAAATTCATAAACCTTTACCGATACTTTATCACAGTACCTACTTTAATATTAAAATATGGAAAGTGTCGTGTCTTTCTCTGTAAATATATTTTCTAAAGCTATATGACCAAACTACAGTGATTCACAGACACAGCCTTTCCTATGGCTTACAGAAAGTCAACCAATTAAACTCTTCTCTATGAAGTCCTAATTCCCACACTAAATGCTTTATTAAAGTGGACCTTGGTATGTGTGACACATGTAATGTCTAAGTTAAAAATGTCCTACGCATTACCCTGACTGTACCTTTATTCCAGCAGCTTCACCAGACTATAAAACATTAGTGCCTGGTTAAAACTGTAGCTCAATCCATACAGAATAGAAGGTAGGATAACCCACAGTGACTTCAATGGTTTACCACTGGTAATAAAAACAACACCATAAGGAACAGCAACAATAACAGACTTTGCCCTTTTTGCTGAATCTTCCAAAGGGCTTTCCACAATGAAATATACCCAATTCTCTCCAGGCACGCCTCTCATAAAATTTTATTTGTGGGAGATTTTGCTCATAGAAGCACATCATACACTTTCACTGGTGTGATTTACTTTCAGAATCAAACATTTTGTATAAACATCTGGGAACAAAGTTGTAAATTCAATTTATACATTGTTAAAACAATAAAATCATGCATCGGTTTTAATCCACAGTGCCAGGTGCTTGTTACCACGTAAGCTACATAAACTGCAACAAGCTACACATGCTGGATGAGAACTCCCAGCCATTGATCTGATGAATCATCCAATAACATCAGTCCCTGTGGTGCCCATTAGGAAGCGGATGGGTTTCACCTCGGCTAACAACGACCTGGATGTCCTGGTGTTTGCCGGGAGCGCAGCCAACGCTAACTGGAAGACGACACCCAAGGACATGGACTGGCCGCGTCTACAAAGTCTGCTAATTGTTGCGCTTCATTCAGTGAAGGAAAGGCAGATAGAACAATTAAAAATCTCATCTTCTTGGCAAGACGTATCTCCCCAGTGTCATTCACTGCAAATTTTATACAACTGCAGATGTTGAGCGTAAATGAACTGTGAGCCATGCCTTGGTGTTATCACAAGTCCTGTTCATTCAAGTCAGTCTCAGTTCAGAGATACTTAAGCAAGAGAAACATATTTGCTTTATCATTATGGAAAAAAACACTAAACAAAACAGGAAATTATTGTGATTATTTTTTTTAAAATACAATTTCATAGCTTCACTGAGTCGTTGAAGGCTTTTCCCAGGCTCAACTACCTTTGATTTACTACTCTATTAGGAAATATGCAGGAGCTGCTCATGATAGTAAAACTACTCACAGGGATAACAGCGCTGCTACTGCACCTGACCATTGCTTAAATGTGTCTGTATAAATATATGATGCAATCATGCTAGAATCTGTGAGATAACTACAAATATCATCACAAGTGGATCCAGCACCAGCAGCTACATGGATATATAACACTCTGGCAGTGATGATATGCCTGAGCCACAAACTATACAAGCCTAAAGCCACACATACATACTCGCATGCACTGCTGGCATGCAGTGACCCCATTGCTAAACAAGTTTATTACGACCTCCAAGGGCCGGGCAGGCAATAGATCACAGCAGGGGAGGCCAGGGGTGAATCCATCAAAGCGACTTTAATAAAGACCACTTGATTTGGCCTGCTGGCTCAACAGATGAAATGGTTGTGTTCAGGTCCAGTGAAGCAGACGAGAGTCTCTGCTTGTCCCAGTCCCTGTTTATTAGATGGATTTTTTGTAGGCACAGAGGCTGAGACAAGGAGGTAGTAACTTTCGAACTGTATTGCAATGTTACCCGCATTTTTGTGTATACCAGTTCTGGTGTATTTTGACATAACGGTCATGACAGTCTTCTTCGGGGTACTGAAGGACAAACAAGCTAAAACACTAGGTAACCGACAGGACACAGGTGTGTCTGTCATGCACGACCTTAATTATAATTACATATTGCAGATGGAGCAAGCCATGATCTGGAAAAAAGGTAGGAGACTTGAATTATCTATGTCATATATAATATACTAATTTTCACAGTGGTTACCTTTTGGTGTAATAGTTTATTTTACAATTTTTACAAAAAAAGAAACGTCCAAAATAGACTCTTACTAGAGAGAGAGATTTGACTCTTAACTCTCTAATTAGCTCCTCATGCACAATATAAATAACATAATGCCTGAGCTCTTTTTTTGGCAGGTCCACCATTACAACTCCATGTCTTTGGGACAAGCATTGCTCAATCCAACTAAAGACTTAGTTTAGGATTCTAGTAGGATCCCAATCATACACACAAAAACTGATTCAAAACACATGTAAAATTCTCCTTCTGCTGTGAAAATGTTTAAGGTTTCACTTTTTACTCTGTCTAAGGATTTGAATCAAGTAGCGGAACAATCCGATACAGTGAATATGATTATGTGAAACTGACAAACAATGGGGAAATTGTATTAAAGAGCACTTGCTTTCCTACTGACAGTTAAATGAGCAGATCAATACCACTTGATAAGTATAGGGTAAATAGAGCTTGCAGGCAATTATATTAGCTCAGCATAAAGACGGGAAGCCAGGGCTAATAGCCAGCCTGACTATGACCTAACAGGACTCTAAAGCTCACTATGCAACACATTATAGCTAATTTGTTTAAGCCAATTTGAGTTCAGACAAAAAAAGAGAATTGTTTGTGCTAATACTGACTGCTGGACTGTTTGTGTACTCACTGTTTTAATCATCCTGAACACCAATGTTCCAACTGTACAGATGTTAGCTGTAAGCTACCTAGCAATCCGCTGTGTGTGCATGAGTGTGTGGCAGTAATGAAAAGATTCAGTTTTCGTACATATCATAGGTATGGAACATAATGTACTGAAATTCACAGCTACCAGTAGGAGTAATTTGCTTTTGTGCTTAGCTAAGCTCGCTGGCTGCTGGCTGTAGCTTCACATTTAGAGGACAGATGTAAAAGCGTATACCCTCTCATCCAACTGTTCTCAAGAAAGAAAAGAAGATTACTTCCCAATACCCTGTTAAGGTGGGAATTAGAATTCAGAGTGTCTAAGTGAAAAAAATATTTTTAAACTTTTGTTTTTTAATAATATGATTTGAATGTTAAGCTAAGCTGCTGTTTTGTTACCTTTTCTTTTTGCATTCTATGTCAGCATTATTATCTTTTTAATCAAACAGTTATGTATGTACAGCATCTCAATTCAGCTGAACTGAAAGTGAGACAGAGAAACAGGAATGTGTTTATGGGAGGGTGAAAGGGCAGAGGACGTGATGGGGATGCACATATTCTCATAAATGTTGACCTGCTGTATATTAACTGATGTGAATGGAGTGTAACCTGGGCAGTTTCTGCTCCACTGGTGCTTTAAACCTCGCCTGAGGATTTACCATCCAACCCAGCCAGACAGATAAATGCAGTCGAGGGGAAAGAAAAATGTACAGACTGCAGGAGAGGGAGAGAAAGAAAGGAGAAAACGAGGAGGCAGTGCCAAGTTCCCATAAGTCCTTGTCTTTCCCTACTCCTGCTCCAGTGTCTTTTATTCATAAGGGGTATGATGGCTGGCCAGGGCAAGGGCCAGGTATGGCATTTTGGCAGGAGGAGGAAAAGAGGGAGGGCTGGGGACTGATTTGTAATTGTCATCCTTGCTTTGTGGTTTACTGTGTCAGCATGCAGCCCATTTAATAGTGGTCATCGAAAAAGCAATACCATCTGTACATCAGCCTGTCACGTGCGATTCATCAGCTCCTATGTCTCCTGAGTTTTTCTTTATAGAAAGAGAAAAGGCGAAGCAGCAGTTGTCATGTCATGTTTGAAAAGATGAAGAAAGGAAGGAGGGAAAATTACCACCTTAGGCCACTTGGGGGCACTGGCGGCACAAAGAATCTCTTTTCCTTTCACTCTTGTGCGAGAGATGTGGATCTGGTTGCCGCTCGCTGTCTCTATGTCTTTCCCTCCACCACAGGTCTGGATTATATAACTACGCGTTCATTAACACATCTTTTACCATGTGCTCCCTTCCCAGCAGATGGTTGACTGAAGGCTACAGAGGACATTAGGCAGGAAAATCACATTAGAATCTCTCAAAAGGAAAAGCGCTTCTAATCAATCCGTGGCTCACGCGAAAAGGTTGGAAATACACTGTTCGATAAAGATATTTGTCTATCAAGAAACTTGGTGTAGTCATGAGAATCAAAGTCAAAGCTGACTGCCGCATAATGAGGCGTACAGTAACTCTTACTGAGGGTGGGATCCAATTATACGTAGAAAAAACTGACACCAGTGAAGCTGTCTAGCACTTCTGTTGTCACATCAGCTCAGAGGCTATCCCTCCCTCTGTTTTCATCTCCCTTCATCTCTGTCTTTCTGAAAAAAAATACTCTCACATCGTACCTCCCTTTTTTATGCAAACAGCATGCCTTCCCAGACTGAGTGATGTGTAAATAAGACATAAGGCAGGCAGACAGAGTTGATAGGCTCAGTTGCTGTTCGACTAAATGTTGGAATGGGCAAGATGTGAGATTTAAGTCACTTTAAATACGGTATGATGATTACAGACGGCGCCGGTTCCAGCATCTGACAAACAGCCGCCACACTGGGGTATTTGCGCTTTACAGAGTCTGACGGGGATAACAGCAAAAAACAAAACAAACAAACAAAAAAAAAGGAGGCATTCTGACAGCAACAGCAATTCTGGGTACAAAAATGCATCATAATACGAAAGAGGTCAGAGGAAAGTGGCAGGATGTCTTCATGCTAGCTGACAGGCCAGAAATGTAACCTTGCAACATTGATATGCACAGGGATGTCTCAGAACAGCCTACTTGGATAAAGCACATACACTAAGAAATAGAAGATAAAGCTATATAATATGTGAGCTCAAATAACCAGAAACTTAAAACAAGAAAAATGTCACCTTGCTCAACAAATCCCATCATATAGCACCGACTGAGCACCAACTGAACTCCACGGTGTACTCACAGACTGGAGTGGCCCAAGTTCAACCATTTATCAGTACAGCCTACTCTTTTTCAAATGGATGCTCCCAGTGGGATAATGCGCAGTCAGACGCATTAATGTCCCCCCGAAATATTTACAGGAACTGTGTGATGCTATCAAGTCAGCATGGGCCAAGAGCCCTGTAAAAAGTTTCCAGAATCTGGTTGAGCCAGCGCTTCAAGGAATTCGAAGGTTGTTTTACAGGGCAGTCCTGTCTTTAAAAGGAAACATTTCCAGTGAATTTATAGTTTGCAGAATTTAAACAAATGTCATGTAAAAAAACAAAATATTAATCATTTTTAACAAGTACTGTCCTTATAGCCAAAGCTGCATCAAAATATACTTTAAGTACTCCTTATGCAGAAGAGTTGCAAAATGATTTATACCCCTGCATAAAAACTCTTGATGCATCAATATGTAAGCATCAGTTTAATGCTGCAGCTCAAAGCTTCTTGCAGGTATATTCATCAATAATATCAAAATGTCATGAAGCATAACTAAATGGAAATACCCAAGGAAAGTATAAGAAATTGTATTAAAGTACAATGTTTGAGTAAATTTAATTAGTTACATTCCACTGTTAAAAATCCCATCAGTGAGCCACACTGTTGCACTGATCAACATGTTTCTTCATTACAATGAACACGGGCACTGTGATTTACTTTGAATCAATCCCAACATACACAGTTCTGCTGTAGTAAATACAAACGCAAGGATGCACCCGCACTCAACAACAGTTAAACATAACACCTACACCCAAAGGACTAGAACGGAAAAAACTTTTAGACCACTGCCTCCTGTTGAAGCAGTGCATACATTACCTATTCATACATGTCATATTTTTCTATATTATTTTTTTGTTAATTCCATTTGTTGACAATGCCAAACAACAGAGAACGCTGCCGGTGTTATTTTAGAAGATAAAGGGAAATCTATTGTCTCTATTTGGTTCTCACGTGAGCTTTATCAGGCATTCCACAAAAAAGTGCTCTCCTGACACCTGAGTGCAACTGTGATTTATTAATCAAGGCAGGGAGAAATGCCAACTTTAGGCAATAATTTAATCATGTATATGGATGCGGTCACCATCTTAATGCTACGCATGTAGTCACATCACCACAATGAAGGTAAATGTAAATGCTACCATGCACCCCCGTATGCTTCTTTCTGTGTTTCATACAGTAAAAACATACAGAGATATATAATCTGTATATGTGTGCATTAAGAGCATTCTGTGTGGGTGACCTTGCGTGTACCTCAGTGCTCAGGTCTGTGGAAATGGCAGCTTGTCTCTCAGGCAGAGTGTCTGGCCAGGTTCTCTAGTATGCGGGTAGAAAACAGAGAAGCTACTTTCTGGAGCCATCACAGTCTTGACAGTGTCACTGCGGAAAATATGGCGCTGTGAGAGAAATCTTTACAGAAGGATATAAGCCTTCCTATAGCAAAGGTTCACAAGGATCTTATACAGCTAAAGCCACTGCCTTTGTATGATACAATGCTGTTCATTTAGATTTAAGCGGCTGGTAATTATTTCATTAGGTGAAGAGTTTTTATGTCTGAATATAATAATCATCCCTTTTGTTCTTGAGTAGAAACTATTCAAATCTGACTTTTGAGACTGAGCCAGTACCACAAACACAAATGGATACCTGCCAAACTAGTCTATTTTTGTCCCTCTCTGTTCAGTACCTAGCCAGGCCAATCAGAACACGTTTCTCTGCTCATAAGCCCGAATGCCGTGAGCTGTGCAATTACTGCCGTAATTGGCTTGAGTTGGCCATTAGTACTCAGCTTGAGTCAGAGTCCAAAACACACATCACTAGACAGATGAGAATTCAATCAAAAAAAACCCCAGTCCCTCACTAATGCATGGCTTTTTTTAAAAAAGTAAAAAAAATAAGTTAAAAAAAAAAACTTCACGGGGACTGAAATTAAAAGGACATGTTTCTCCTCTTTTGAAGAGCAGAATTTTCAACAGTGCGAAAGGTTTTGCTTCTTCGATTCTTGCAAATGTTCATCCAGTTTTCAAAATGAATTAATTGGCTTGACAACAATCACATAGTCGGATGTCAAAACACGTGTGGATGAGATACTGAATAAGTCACAGTAATGACAAAAACTTTTACTGATCTGTCAGCATTCTAATTTATTTACCACCATCAGCTCTGCTAGGTTAATTATTTTCTTTGATTCTTCTCTGCAAACTGCCAATTGTCATTATGAGTCCCTGACACTCTTCATAACATCTAATACTTGTAATGGGTGTCAGTGTGTTGATGGTGGTCAGACATAATGGGTGTCTGAGTTTACAACTGCCAATCATAATTGAACAGGCCAGGAGACAATCATCACTTGTTGTTACTAATGTCTAACTGCTCTGATTTCATTATGTGCAGCAAACAGACTTTTCTGTTTTGGATGTTCATGACCAGAACTTAAAAACCACCTTCACAGGCTGTTAAGTTGTTTCTGCGCTCACTTCTTGGAATCTAATTTTTTGTCTCTGGAGGTTCCAAGAAAGTGCAATTGGCGTTGGCTGAGCTGAAGTCAATGGCTGGTCAAGCTAATTCATTCTGAAAATTGTAAACAAGAGGTATTAAAAAGCTATTCTTGGCCAATTACAGCAAACCCTAATGACAATATTTTGAAAAACTGACATGATAAAGAAAGGAAAAATGTAAGATAAATATAAAGTGGCATAAACAGCACATATTTGTAAATCTGTACAATCAAAGGAGCAACTTGCAGCTCAACTCAGTCAGTGTTGCCAATTCACATTTCTGTCTGAAGACCATATATGTACAGCAATTTTTTAAAAACATGAATACTACAACAACAAACAAGGACACAGTTCTAAAGATGCAAAATACTCAAAGCCAGGGCTAACTAGTTTCATTCAGCTGCAGAGCTGCAGCCCAATCCCTTATGAGGCCTGGGGCCAAATGCATAGATGCATAAATAAATCACACAAACTGTGATACTGGTCTCAACAAACAGTGCCTGTATTATTAAGATTACGTTTCTTGGCTTATAATTCTTCTCCACTTTATCATATCACCTGGGGCTGGCTCTAGACAGTCGTGTTTGCTTGTGGTCTGAAGTATGTGGGAGGTGCATACATCCTCCCTCAACGTTTTGCTTTCCTGTGCAGTGGCTTGCAGTAGGTGTGGGAATTGCCATATGCATGGTCTTCGTGCTTAGGCATTTATACATCTACAGTTTGAATCCAACAGGTGTCAACCAGCAACTTCTGAGAGACTGCAAGTGTCTGATGAGTGTTTTTCAAGTGTTTTTCTGGCATTTTTACTTAATGGTATATTCATGTATTCATTAACTGATATTGCTACTTTTCTCTTTTCCGAACTGTTATATATTCTGTATTCCTAATGTATCAGATTAGGCTACATGTACCTTACATGAGCATTTGCTTGACAACAATATTTTGCATATTAATGACACATAAATTCCACTACAGACCATTTACATATCAAAGGCATTTATAGGCACAGCCTGTACGGCACAAACATCTGCAAACTTATGTTTCATTTCCTCTGGCAGATACGTCTGGCCCCTGTCCCACTCAGACAGATTTCTCGGTAAAATTGGGACCAGAGCACCTGTTGACAATATGCATTTGAGAATTAAATTACCCAAGACAGTCTATAACAGGCCATGATCCATTAAAATCCTGTCAATCAGAACATACTTATTGGGTAAATTATGCTTAACAGAAAAGCAATCTGTTTACAAAAAAACAGATCATGAGGAAGTAATTAAGATAGAGTAAAGACATATTCTTATTAATTAAACAACACCAAACACATGCTGTCTATCTGCCTAACCCACCTTCATGGCCCATGTACTGATGATACTGTTACTCTAAGTCAGGACTGTTTGGTTTTCCCCACCACTGAAGAAAGTATGTGTCAGTTCCACCACTATATATTGTCAAATTCCTATTGAATTAATAGGAAAACTCATGATTACTAGATCCATGACACTAAGTTTTTCATTTCAAATTTTAAAACTTGAGCATGTGTCTCCTCGAGCTGGCCAGCAGAGAGATACCGCTGCAGTATCTGATTTACAAGTACAGGAGCTGCTCATGCTGTTAATAACAGAAAAAATCCAACAACAGTATGACAGCACCCATTGTGATTTACTGCAATATAAGAACATGTTCCGGTTCAGCCCTACATTCAAATAAAACTCATTTAGGTGAAATATGTCTTAAAATTCTGGAGGAACAAGGAGTCAGTCACAAATTCTGTGTCAATGTACCAATGACAAAAGTGCCCGATGTTATTACTACCAGTTCTTGCTCTGATATCCAGTTTTAAGAGAACAGCAATCTGTGATGGAGGTTGTTAAACCTAAAAAGTTCAAATTAAGATGTGTTTCAGGGTGGACTTCCATGTTAATACTGACCTTGAGTTTTAAAGTTTCAGTAAACAGTGTAGCACAATATATAAATAAAAAAAAACAGAAAGCTTTGAAACATTTACTTTCCCCAAAAGAACTCATGCAATTCCTTTCCTCATATCTGAAAACACCTCAGAATAGCTCAAATGTAGTTCATTTTTGTCTCTGAAGCCATAGAAACATGTGCCTCACTTCTTTCTTTTTCTCATAGCTTTGTTTCTTCATCTTTTTGTCTCTGTATGCCCCTCACTTTCTACCAGCCTTTCCCTGCCCCACTAACAGCAACACACTCGCATACACACGGACGCTGCAAATCACCACACACTTGTGACTTTTCTCAAAGCTTTGTAATGGCTTTGATCAATAATTGATCAAGGGAATCTTCTGACTGTTCAAAGAGCGTAAGGAGCATGTGGAGGCAACCATTTTCACTTTCTCCTAAGATTGACGCAAACAGGAGCCCCGCCATCAGAGCTCCGCAGCCTTCGCAGAAGCACCCGACGCAAACTCATTTCACAATAACATAACACAACATCTGTGCATGTCTGACATTACCTGGAGCTCTAGGACCTGCCAAATCATATACATCCAAGCACCAGACAGCAGACCAAGGTAACATGTCACCTGCTGAGATCTTAAATGTCTCGGGAGCTGAGATCTAAAATGTCATGGCCTCAGGGTTCCACCGCTTTCTGATAGGCAATTCCGCTTGAGAAATCTGTCCGGGTTCAATGGCTAGGTTGTGCCACCGCCACTTGACAGCTCCATTTTCTAGCCCATGAAAAGGACATGTCAGGTTGCCTTACACAGTCATTCTTTCTCTGCTGTATGTGCGCAGATGCAGAAGTTATGTGTGAGGTAGATGACAGAAGTGAAAAACCTTTCTGATTCTTTACTTCTTGTTTACTCATTCATCTGTCCATCTTATCTGTGCAGCTTAGCTTAGGATTCAATTACTAAATCTTTTATGGCTTCCTCCTTTAAATATCCCTCAACCCCTTTCGAATGACCACAAAGTAAACACTAAGCTACAAATGACAGATTTGTGAGTAGCTGCTCAGCTAGGCTGCGCGAAAGCTGACGCAGTGGTGCTGAGTGTTCATCTTCGCTCTCCTCTGTAGGGCCTTGTGTGTGCACTCTGCTGCAGAGAGGATGCCTCTGCATTCCTCTGCCCTCTCTCCACATGGGCAGCCTCAGGGACCTCGACAAGAAGTGGAGGATCGGGAAAAAGGGGGGAAAAAAGGAAAGCAAAGAAAAAAAAAAACTCACTGGAAAGTAGAATACCAAGCGCTGTTGTCTAGGAGCTGTTTACTCTGTCTGCAGGCTACATGCTGTGTTTGAGCAAGTGAGAGTGTGTGTGCGCTTTCGTGTTTACTCCCCCCGCCTGTACGGGTACCAGGTGTGCTATCGCAGACTGGGCAAGAGACAATGCTTGTCAGGGAGAGAGGGAGAGGTCTAGTGAGAGCGAGAGAAAAGGGAGAAGAGGGGGTGAGAGCTGGCGGAGGGAAGTGAATGAAAAATTCATACGGCTGCCGGTCCCAAAAGCCCTTCTGTCTTTGCCAGGAGTCCTCGGCTTCAAACTGCTGGGCAGGGGCGGTGGGACTGTGCCAAAGAGATGGTAGGCAAACACTCACACACTTTCGCACACGCACACGTAAGAATGAAATGGAAGAACAGGGCCAGAGGAGGTGTTATCTAGGCACTGGGAGTAAGCTGAAAAGAAAGTCAACAGCACAACAACAGGATTCTTTAACATCAACAGGGTGCACAGGGCAGCATCCTAATAGCATCCTGTTCTAGGGGCAGCTATGACAAATACAGTTAAGTGAGCAGTGTGATGCAATGTGTTTGTCTCCTAAAAGATATTGTTTGCTGAAATTACGTTTTAATGATTTTACCATTGGCCTTTATATCACAAGCCCCCTTTAAAATTGTGTAGAAAATTGATTTGATCCAAATTAGGCCAAATGAGAAGCTTACTGCTGGAAGAAATCCCATTGCGGGCATGCTAAATAAATCAGAAGATAGGAATCTTTGTCATTATAAAGACAACATCTAGATGCATAGCCGTGACACAGCCTTGAGCTGACAAAAAGAAAAAAAGATAGATAGCAAGGAAAGGGAAAAAGCAGCAAATTAGAAGAAGAAGAAGAAGAAGAAGAAGCCTCCTCTTTTTTACTCACTGCTGCAGTGTTGCCATAGCCACCGCTGCATCCTTAGGATGCCAGGGCAGAGTAAGTTAGAGGAGGCAGAGCAGAGGAAGGAAGGGAGGGGGAAACTTTTACAGCTCTACCTCTCTCTCTCTCTCTCTCGCAATGTATGAAAGTGGGTCAACAAACACAACGAGTCTCTCTCGCTCTTTCTCACACACACACACACACACAGTATCAGTCATTTTCCAAGCTGCTCAGTTCTGCTTGTGTGTGCTGGGATAGAGCACTTGGTGAGGTGGGGTCTTGAAGAAATCTGGGGTTTCTCCAAGGGCACATGAAGACGAACAGAGAAGAAAAGACAAACATGATGTGTTTGACATGGATTGCCTAACACCTCTGAGATGTGCATCCACAGTAAATATAATCAAGTTTGTCAACAAACTCTGCATGAGCATATTTGATGAATTTAATTTCACCACACTGGGCTGTACACCTATTTTTGGAAAGAAATCAACAGTCTCAGTGTCCTGAAATAAAAACCATAAACCAATATCTTAGGTGCTGTCCTTCAAAAAGGACGTTGATTTATTACATTTTTACAGTCAATCAGATTTCAAAGCCTTTTTTGGTGATGACTATGTCAAATTTCTGATAATTCTCTTATTCATGGGCTTTCAGAACTGAGCATATGAGACCGTATTTTGGGTAAATCTATGAAGAAATGAGAATAAATACACTGAATGTAAGTAAAATCTCAAAGAACCCATCATGGTTAAAAAATTACAATAATATAGATTCTTGAGTGGTTGTTTTTCTAAACATACCAATAGTAACACTATAATTAACATTTTGTTAGGAAAACTCAACCTGTATGTAAAAATAAACTGTATAAATATATGCTGTGTAGTCTAGGGCACAAAAGAAACACCAAAATGTTGGGAGAAACAAAGCACAGGCTGTATAAAAATACTATATTCTGTAATCAATTTAGTCATAAAGGACAACTTGAAAAACCAGCAAAAGCTTTCTTTGGCAGTACTTGGGGTGAATCAGTGGTCAATGCACATTATTCCTTTTATGAAGAGATGTTATTTCAAGTTAAACAAACACAAAATTGGATCCAGAAGTATCAAATGTAGTCATTCTTTCTATCTTACAGGGGGCAGAGGGCCAGACTGGGTCAAATATATGACCATGTTTGATTGTCTGATTTCGTTTTGGATGCAGAGGTTTTTGAGAAAACATCAGCTAGAATTGGATTGTAGATTTAATTAGATTTATTTTACATTACATTAGTGCAATAACACTTTCCGTGCTGCACAATTTAAACACTTTTTCCTCCAGGTGGTTTCATGCGAGTATCTGAGAAAAAATGTAAACAGAAAACTGTGTGCTCTGTCATGCTGGAGCAGGAGGAGAGTGAGCAGCTTAATGACAATGACTTAAACTAGTAAAAAGCTAATAATACACTAAATAGACAAAAGTACTAAGCCACCTCACCATTACACCCACAGGGACTTGACATCATATTCTAAATACACAGAGAGCTTTGCAGCTATAACAGCTTCCACTCTACTAAAAAAAAAAACTTTCCACAATATTTTGGAGTGTTTCTGTCTAAATTTTGGCCCATTCATGCAATAGAATAGAGCATTTGTGAGGTCAGGGACTGATGTTGGACCAAAAGGCCTGGCTCACAGTGTCCATTACAGTTCATCCCAAAGGTGTTGGATGGGGCTGAGGTCAGGGCTCTGTGTGGGCCAGTCAGGTTCTTCCACACCAAACTCATCCAACCATGCCTTTATGGACTTTGCTTTGTGCACTGGGACACAGTCATGCTGGAATAGAAAAGGGCCTTCACCAAACTGTTGCCACAAAGTAGGAAGCATAGCATTGTCCAAAATGTCTTGGTATGCTGAAGCATTAAGTTTCCTTCCATCTCACGTAAAAGCAGCTGTAAAGCAGCACACACACCATTTGCATGAGTCAATCCAGGATCCTTAAGAAAATCTGTATGTTTTTATTTCTCCAACAAACTATGGAGAATCACAAGATGTGTTTAACCACTTTTTACAATGAATGTGTATGCCGTAAATCTGCTTAAAACAACAGTGATTCTTCTTGTTTTGATTTTATTGCTTTTAACATGAGGACAGATCACTTATCAGTAAGCAAATGTATTCCATTTTGGTTATGCATTAAGCACATATTGTCCCACTTGAAATGTCTTAAGGTTTTAAAGTATATTTATGGCCTCACAGTTGTGTGAAAGGAACAAAACCCTCTTCAAACAGCGTTGACTCCCCAACCCCCACATGCACTGTTGGTTTAGATGTAGGTCGAAAAGTCCTTTCATCACCAAGAGTATGGACATCCATCTGTAAGGACTATTGGTTTATCCTCACGGTCGGGATGGTCGTTTCTCTGTCAGAGTCGAATGAGGCCCTGGAGAGCTGGAGGAACCATTTACCAACATTGTAAGACATATGGCACTTAAACACATAGCTGCTCACATGTGCACACACATACACAAACACTTGAGTCTTTTACCACCATTGCGCAAACACATGAATGATGAGGACAGACTCAGATGTCAAGGAAAATCACATCTAAGCAGAGGAACAGAGTGTGTGTGTCTCTGGCACCCACATGTCTCTTGGTGACATGATGAGCATGTGAAGGGAGCAAGGGAGCACTGAACTGACTCATAACCCCCAGAAGGCTAGTGTGATGATCAAGAGGACCTTTGGGAGAGCAACTGAAGCTTTACCTAAACAGCCTTCTACTTATTTCCAGAGTCATCTCCTTTACCACTGTCTAACCTGGCCGAATAAATTCACTGGCTGGGTCCCTGTGGGCTCATACTGATGACGGAACTCAAGGAGCAAAAGTTATCATATACTAATATTCTCGGGGGACTAGATGAAGATGTGTATGATCAGAATGTCGGGACAGGGATTCTGTTTAGTACGGTACATTTTTCCGTGTGTGACTTGATCACTATGTTCTTTCTTTATTACTCTGTTTCTTCATCACCCTGTAGCCTCATTATTGTCTCATGGCTTCAATCTGTTCTGTGCCACCAACCTCACAGAATCTTCGCCTTCCTTCCTAACGTGACCCCCTGCGGATTGTGTTGTCCAGAGTTGAGGCCTAAAGCCTGAAGCAATGCCGGCAGGCACCAAGACAGCAGCTGTGCATGACACATGTTCACCAAAAATCCCTCTCTTTGCTTCATTTCACTCCTCCTC
The DNA here is from genome assembly GCF_020382885.2 of Scatophagus argus. Classification (NCBI taxonomy): domain Eukaryota; kingdom Metazoa; phylum Chordata; class Actinopteri; family Scatophagidae; genus Scatophagus; species Scatophagus argus. The sequence goes on from NC_058509.1 coordinate 14,685,674, forward strand.
ACCCTTCATTTCACTCCTCCTCTTCCAGTCCATCCTTTCCTTTTCTCCTTTGGTCTCCCCACCACCACCACTCGGATTGAAACAGGCGATCCCCCCCAGAGGGCCAGTTTTGAAACCCTTGACTTACTCTCCATGCTGCTTCCTCCTCCGGCTCTCTGAACCCCCACGGAAACCCGTTGTGAGCGACAACCAGAGACATCTGTCCCAAGAGCCGGCAGCACAAACCAAGGAAGACACCTCATAGAAAGGTCCAAACTCGGAGAAAGACAGTGAAAAGAAGCCAAAGGGCAGCTTTTCAAATCTTATCCATCAAACAACTTTGACAGCATTGTACAGCGTGCTGCCAAATATAAAAACCACAATGCATTGAAAATAATCCTAAGTCATCTTCTCAGTGAAACCTATACAAAATAGATTCACATCCTAAAGCTACATGTATGCTAGGTGCATGTGGTTGAAAGGACTCCCGCCATTGATACCTATGGTTTTAGATTTGCAGTTCAGCAGTGGATTTCACACACTGATGGAACCTTGAGCAGTAGCATCCATTAGCCTGGCCATAACCTAATAGTGCACAGTAAAGTATAAATCCAGTTTAAATCTCCAACCTCTGGTATGCAAGAAACAAACTCTAATCTCTGGTTTCAAAGTCCTCTGCTTTCTTGACCTGCTCCCTATGTATTCTGTACAATTTAACAACTAAACAACTGATCTAAAAATCGTCAACAAGGCAATAACTTTACATCAAAATGGATTTTTCAAATCAAAACAGTAGTACACTTCAAGATGCACCAACCTGCTGTTAATGCATCAGTAAGTTCGCTAACTGTAAGTCCTAATGTTAACTAAGCATGTAAATTTGCAAGTCTTAGTCAATAATACTGGGCAGTTGGGTATTTCAACATGTGGCAAGTTTTCCGTCTGTGACTGAAATGTGCTCACTGCCTTCTCGTTTCCTTTTCAGAAGGTACGATCAGACCTCTGTGCAACACTGGCTGCACTCACAGTCTGGTTAGCCATTGATATCTGAAAACCTTTATTAGCCTAACTGAATTAGTTGAAAAAAAAAAGAAAAAAGAAAAAAATGACTAAAAATGTGCCTAAAACTGTTAAACATTTTCATCTAAAGACTAAGACTAAATCTAAATGGTGGTTGTGGTTAAATGCTGAAAAAAGAAAAAAAAAATCAATACAATCTGGTGTTTCAAGTTAGCACTAACTGTCAACATTCAACCACAATCCTAACCTTAAATTGCTCTGATTATAGTAACCATAAAAAATATAAATAATGCTTTAGTTGCCACATACAGAATGTATATAGATACATTCTGTATGAATATTTTACACAGAAAGTCAACAGGCTGCTGTCAGAGGATGAGTGTGGGTTTGCCTCTTATTTTCCAAATGTTAGGTTTAATTCTGATTTCCACATGTTCAATTTAAACATTTGAACATTTAAACATTTGTAATTCTGGTGGCTTCATGTTTGCTGCAAAACCTATTTGTGCCTGACTGCTAACAAATTTATACGTTTTAAGTATATATTTTTTGGGAGACTGTGTTGTAAGTGAAGGGTTGTGGATGAAAGTAATGATCTTTGATTAAGAACAAAAAACGTACACACACATGCACCATTTTGGCAATTTTTTTCTTCATAGGACATTGAAGAAAACAGATTATTAAGAAGATGATCCGCCTCATTCATGTTAGTGCCCACCATTTTCTTCTTCTTCTTACAGCGGTGTTGGGCTAAATGAAATCAGCCCAAATGACAAGTAAATCACGGGGCGTGAAACAACACCTGTCAATCATTTAACCGGCGCCGGTTCACTGCTGATTGGTCAGAATCGGCCTGTGGGCTACATGAAGACAGCCCAAATGGTCAGTAATAACGAGGGCGGAACATGATACCTGCCAGTCATTTACACCCTGAAAATAAGTAAGAGCAGATTTGATGCGCTTGCGCTGCATAAAATTAGCCCATTTAGAGATATCTTGTGTTATTCTTTTAGCTATTTGGTTCTGTTGCCACTTTAGGTTTCACTAAAACTAAACCTTAAACGTATAACAATCTTTTGTATGTTATTTAGACAATGACTTTCTCATCTTTATCATCTTTCCATAACGTAGGGAGGGCTTAGCCCCACTAGTCCATTTATACCAGCCGTCACTGCCTAACAACATAACACTTGAGCTGCTCAAGAGTATAAGAAAAGCTGGATGTAATGCAGTATCAGAGAGTTTCACTACCCTAAGGTGTGCAGAAATGAAATCCATCAGGTCTAAATCTAGCATCGATATCTCTCAACACTGGGCCCCGACTCCAGCAGTTTGTTCCATTACCATTCCAGCGGGTTTATCTAGAATATGCCTTTTCCAGCTCATTATGCCCACTTTAGGCTCCCATAAGGTCATTAATCCCAATCACTGTGTTCATTTTCACACATGCCAAACCATTATTCAACACTTGGCATATCTTTTTACCCCTCTGTAATGCTCTCTCACGCGTACACGTGTGCACACAGACACCAATCGCCACAGTCTACTCCTGCTTAGTTATTCTGTCTGTGTCACACTATCTGTGATTGCATAATAACAAAAATACTATGAGGGGGATCATAAGACAATAATGATCAGAGAAAATCTTGCCAAATATAGGCTGATGAACTTTAAATTTATCTGTGATGACATATTTCAGAACTCTTCAATACTATGAGTAAGATTTGTGAAGCAGCTTGTTCGCGCGTAGATGATTTGCCCTCATCCAGAATATCTGCCATGTTGGAGAACTTTAAGACAATGCTTTGCAGCGATCACCGTCGTTTTGGGAATTCATTTAAAAAGATATTAATGTTTCTCTATTTTTTCATTCAATTGTCCAGTTACTGATCTCGAAACAACGGCATGTCAAACAGAAGAAGAGGAAGAGAAAAATTGGGTTCATTAGCATTCCTCAATGCCTGAAGAGAAGATGTTCAAGGTAAGTTTCTGTGTCTGCAAATGTAGCCCCATGATTAATGCCATGGTACTGAGCTCAGTTATGTGCAGCGTTTGTAGCAGAGATGCTAATAAGTCGTATAACAGGACAGGGATCAGAACACACGATCAGAGAAAGAAGATGAAGAAGAACGATGATCAATGTGTGAGTGTGATTTGTGCCAAAGTTCCGTATTAGGGGATTCATCTTTACTCTTCAGGGGGCATTCCAGTCCTCATGCCGGGTTCTTAGATAGAAAAAGTGGCAACAAGCACAGTAAAAGATGTATAGTCCTAGAGAACAAAAGAACCTACCAAATTATTTGTTTTACTGTAGCATGCAAGCCTGCAGCAAAGCCCCTTCCTCTTTTTCTCTCTTACACACTCACATACTGACGTCGACACACACTCCAGACAGCTTTAGTATTCACACATGACCACACGGCTGTGAGGGAGTAGCCCTGCAGTGGATGGAGAGGAGAAGCATAATCGAAAAACTCATTTGAAGGGAACTCAGGAGCCCAGGACCACATAAAGCTCAGCCGCCGGCCTGGATGAATCTCGAACTCGTCACACAGAGAAACGTGTGTGTTTGTGTGTGGCAGAGAGGATGAGAGACAGAGAGAGGATAAAAACAGTATAAATACGATAAGAAAAGATGCGAAAATCGAATAAAGAAGGCTGAGTGTGCAAAAAAGAGTAATGTATTCAACACAGTCCCCTGAGTCTCCAGGCTATGAAATTTTTCTGGGTATGTTTCCATCCTTCATTCAATGGATTTCACAGTCCGCAATTTTAACAGACAAACAGCTTTCCTGCAGTTTACTCCCCAGTTTTAACAGTTATTGATTCTGCTTTCAAGGCATTCAGGCCTGAATATGAAATATACCTGGTAGAAGTATCTTACTTAGCTTCTACTTGGCTGACAACAAAAGTTCTGCAACTAAGGCAGCGTAAATTGAAACGATAGCACACAGCAGCAGATGGAATCTTTTATGCATCACTGTATCTCAGATCATGATCCCAGTGTTTTTGCCAGACAATCCCCTGAGTGAACGTCTGCGTCTTCCAAAGCCCTCAGCCAGGGGAACACTGCCTCTAATTCCGGGGAGGGCGCTAACCTCGTTTTCCCTTCTGCTCTCTTTCTTCGACTTAAATTTCCTAAAGGCACCGAGATGAGTTTAGCCCATTTTCTTTCATTTTGTTGAGGTCAGACAAGAGGAACACCTGTGGGATTCAACATTTGAGGAAAAAAATAAAAATAAAAATCTTTTTTTACTTTCTCATTCTTCGCTTCCTTTGTCCCTCCTTTCTACCCCTATTTAACCAAGGTCAAGGAGAGTATTGCCGTCACTGCCCTTTCCCAGTCGCTCCTGCTGGCTGTGATCTCGTGTCTCAAGACAAATCGTAATGCAGAAATTGAAAGTATGGACATTCTGGCAAGGTCCATCACTGCATTTATGCTGCTTCATACATCCACACTCATACATCCACTGTTTTTAAAATGTCAGAGCAGGCTGTCTCTGAATAAAACATCATCTGTCTCTCACTTGGGAAGGATTTACCTTGGAATGAACTCTATGAAGTGAAATTCTCATGACACATCAGCTCAAAGAATGACTGACCCTTCTAGCAGTTTCAAGTGTATTAAATCACAGAAACGCCTATAGTGCACAGCAACAGTGCAGCTAAGAGATGATATTTACAGATCACACACCTCAAGCTGCTTTTGGACTTCTTACAAATCTGTTAGCTCATATTTTGTGATACCTTTTTGCAGAATTAGTTGTGCCTGACTCAACATGCATTCAGTTCAAATACATTGGGCCAAAAAAATCTTTCCAGGTTGCCCTGCAGTTATCAGAACCAGAGATTAGCTCCAGAAAAATCACTCTTAGCATATATTCTCTTTGTGAGGTTTTTTTTTCTGATTAGTTCAGTGGGCTCACTGAAGAGAATGGTGCAAATTAATACCCGACAGAAGTCCAACAATCAGCACAACTTTTCAAAAACACGCTCTTCTTTCCAGTTTAAATGTAAATTAATAGTAAAGGAAGTATTGTTATTGGCATGTGACACAGAGTTTTCAGAGGTTGACAATAATGATTATGCAAAGCCAAATTTAACCACACAAACAGTTGTGGACACTGACCACTCTGATCACTAGGTGCAGCTTAACTGCTACATTTTATTTGTCAATGCTGAAGTGTATCATGAATACTCACAGGAGAACAAGTCACCGATGGTTTGTAGGAAACCACAACAAGAAGCTCCATCACCCAAAGAAAACTGCTGCTGTGGTGGTACACCACACAGTTAAGCCTGACCAGGTTCAACAAAGACTGAACTGCACATGATTTTTCTTTTTAAAAAAGTTTTTATAAAATATATTTTACCCCTCAACACTTACACAACGAAAGAGATCAGAAACAAAAACAAAATCTTATTTTTGTCTTGAACTGAGAAAATGCAGCAAAGAAAAGAAATACAAAAAAGAGTTTCCATTGTTTTTTCTGTCTATGACAGTTAAAGAGTTGAATGTGCTTTGACTGCGCCTTTGATTTTTGACTTTAAATCAAACAGTTTCCATCCTAGTAGCCTGCGATGTGCTCTTCTCCAGGCACTCTAATTTTGAATAATCGATAAAGCCAGGCTCACAGATGTAACGTGTTGTTCATAAAGACCTCTCTGAATAGCTGCTGCTCAAACTACAGTTAGGTCTTACAATGCCCAGTGGAATGAGCTTAAACAATCAATCCCAGTAGTGAGTTTCTATTGAGTTTTAATCAAGATTTCTACTTTGTTCTGTCTCCTCTCACGGTTGCCTGGCCTGCAGATTTCACAGGTCAAGGAACCATTCAGAAAGCTTTAATTAGCTTTCTCAAGATAATGAGTTCTCAGGCATCATACAAATTGTTCTGTCAAACCCTGACTTTGAGACAGTTCTTGCCAGCTTGAACTGTTTGGGTGTGAGCTCGACAGAAAAAAGGACCTTTAATCATGTTCAAATTCATTACCTCCCAAATGAGTAATGTTTCATTGTCCTCAGTCATCTTGCCCCCTTATTCGTAGTTAAAGCTGCCCCTCTGCCTGTGACAGACAACACAGACCTGTTTAGTGTGGCCTCCATCATCATTACAGTGGATAGATCCAGCCCCAGCACATTTTGAGGGGAAACTGTAATAACAAGTCGAGGCTGATGGACTGAGAGCAGGAAAAGAGGCGACACAGATGGAAGGTAATTTGGAACTTGGAGTAAATTCAGACATCCAGTGCCTCATGAAGACAGCAAGGCAGTGGGGAAGCTCAGACAAAAATATGAGCATTGGTTTAAAGATGAAATATGTCCATCTGACCCCTTTCCCTTTTCCCCAGATCTCATTCAGCTCAGCCTAAATGGGGGATGGGTATCGCCTAAACCGATAAATTGCCAGACCTGAAGTGTCTTTTTGGAACCAGTTTCCGGGGAATTGAATTTCAATCGTGTGGGCAGTAAATGAGGAGGAGATTTATGTGGCTGTGCGTGGGAAAAGGCTATAACAAGGCAGCAGCAGCAGTCGCTTTACACTTTGTCACATTCACAAAGAAGGCATTAGAGCTCTGACCCACTTCAAGAAGGACCGGGCTAATGCTGCTGGTCTCTAATGCTGCCATAATGGTTGTTGTCATCATCCTTGTCAACTTTATTCTGACCGTCATTGTTATCATATTCATGAGTGAAATTTTGCCCCAAGATGATTTAGGCTCCTATTAATCTTATGACTGTTTATGCATGTTGTTGATTCCCATGCTGAATCTGGGCGTTTGATACTGCTATGGCTTCAGGAGGGGCGTTTTAAAGAGCCATACAGTAAAAGGACAAGCCGTTATTTACCTCTGTTTCTGTCTCTTTCCCCGTATTTCTTCGTCTCTCTTTCTCCCACTAGCTTCTGATGTGAGACTGATAGAGCTTGGAGCACAGCCACTCGCTGTCAGGCCCTAGCTAATGGAATCAACATGGTTGACGGATAAACCCACCGAAATAAGTTGTCAGAGAGCTGCAGGCCCTTCATCAACCTCCCTGCCGTGTGTGGCACTGCCTTGACCCCTCCCGACGCCATATCAGCAGGGTGTTTTATCTTCAGCATGCTGAAATTACATTTCAAGTTTTTATTTATTAATGTATACTTTTTGTTCTCTGTGACATAAGGAATTGGGTTACAGTTGTTCTTGGGGTTAAAAAAGATGCTCTGAGAGATAAGTGTACAGTCTATAGAATCATGAGTTTAATTATATAGCTCCATATACAACACGAGTTTTTAACAGAGTAGTTTGACATGGGAAATATGTTTGTTCATTTTCTTGCAAGGAGTTAAAGGACAAGATTGATACCACCCTTATACCTGGATGCTAAATGTGCTGGTACAACAATTACGAGCACCTCTAATAGTGTGAGCCGACAAAGCGAAGCTAATTTTCACCTCAAGTTACTAACACAAGTTTTGTGTCCTCATTCATGAAGAAAAGCACATTTTCCCTCAAGTGAAGATTAAAGAACGTAAATATCTGACAGTAGGTACATTTGCGGCCCACTGTTGCAGATAGGCTTATAAGCAAGACTGAAGATAAATCTACTTTTTAATCTCAAAAGTTTAAGAATAGTCCCTGAGCTCTAACAGTACTAGAAATGTTAATTCCTAGAATGCCCCTGGAACTGCTCCTCCAGAGCTCGCCAGCCCTCAGCAGCTGAGCAGTGGTTATGTTTCCAATGTGTACATTTTTCCTGAACAATTTCAACTTGTGCGATTAGTTGCAAATTTGCTTGTTTGCACTGAATTAGTATTTTGCCGTGTGAAATTTGTTTACTTTCTGTCCGAACACACCATTAAATCACTAATTAACGCACTGTATCATGTAGTTTCATCCATACAGAAACCCAGGTGTTAAAACAACACAGGCTTTTACGAGTGCAACTCTCTCCAATGACTTCAGTGAATTACCATGAAATAGTCTCCTTTTATACTTTTGTTTTAGTAGAAATAAAATAAACAAGGTATAACATGTTAATTACTGGGCTTCAGTGGGTCTGGTAGTTGGAATTTGTTACTTTTGAACAGAGCCAGCCTAGTCAAGAGCCTCCCTGTTTATGCTAAGATAAATGAACCTGACATGAGCAGTTGCCTCATATCTACAGAATAGACATTAGAGTAGTATTGATCCTCTCTTCTGACTCACAGAAGCACATAAGCTAACTACCCAAAATGTCAAAGCCTTAACATAAGCAGCACGACGCACTGAACCAGAATGTTTCTAAACTCTCTATATACAGTCTGACTCCTGAGAAACAAATATTCATGGAAGATCCTGAAGATTGGAGCTAATTCATATGACAAGGACAAATTTATGTGGAATGCCAGCAGAAAAACAGTTGCAAGATAAGACAAGTAAACCCGAGTCCAAACAATGGGCCAAATACCAAGAGCATAAACAATGACCTTATGTTTGTCCAGTTAAATAATTCTCAGACTGTGACGTGCACCTTACCACAGGGCAGTGCAAAATTCCCCAGACCACCTCTGGCCAACAGAGATAGAGGAGAGAGTGAACTACTTCTGAGCTGCAGAAACACAATGAGTTTCTGTGCCCCCTCTCCCTGGAATGTACCAAAAGCTTTACTTACCTCATGCCTTAAAGGACCGAATGTTCAGTGCAGGAATTTTGCCTGTGCACTGACTTGATCAATACTGTATGGGAGTAAAAGAAATCTCTCACCAGGACTGCATTCACTGTGGACTTATTATACGAACAATACATCTCCCACAGCTGTCCCCAGGAGATGGAATTAAATACAAACAAAAAACTGGTGTGCACAGTGTTTGTTTCATGTAGGCCAGCCTACAAGGAAAGAATCCTTCTGGATGGATTTCTTTTAAAAAAAAACGTTCTTTTTTCCTGCATCTACAGCGCAGTATGTTAGAGTTTTTCTCATATGACGTAACCCTCACCCAGTTGCCAGAATCCATGAAAGCAGTTGTGCTCAGTGCCAGCTTACTGCAATATTCTCTTACTCAGGATCGATGGATCTGGGCTAATCTTTCAAACTGAGGAGGCTGCTCTAGTCTCATTCGCCCGCAATTCATTTTGAAAAAAGGTCTACCAGTTTACCAAACATTGATTTCACTAAGAAGAGACATGCGATGTAGGCAAGTAAGAAGAACTAGGTCAAGGATTTCACATTTCCACTGCATCCCTGATCTTTCTGCAACAGTACCCCACAGTTCCACCAAGAGTCACTGTAGATCCATGTGTGTTACAGAACCAGGCAGACAGAGGAAAAAAGAGTGGGGGGCATGTAGGGAGGTAAAAAGCGCTCAATGTATTAGATCAGCCACCCCACTGGTTTTGTGTACCGACAGCTGTGCTCTATAACCCACTTGACAAGATTAAAAGTCCAAACATATAAACAAATAGACAATCTGCATCCTGGCTTGCAGAAGCTCAGTCATCAAGCCCAGCTCCCTCCCTCCATCTTCCTCTGCACCTTGTGAACTGCAGATGAGACGGGGGAAGAGTGCTGGAGCATAATTTAGGGCTGCTTATAAGATCACAAAAACGTGACCCACTTCAGTGTCGCGTCGACTGAAAGACGCAAGATTCTAATAACATTTCAGGAGACATTTCTTCATAACTCTTGAATAGCATCCCATCCACCTAACCCCTCCGTGGTTTGGTTCTGGGTGCTGGTGCACGGCTGTGTTATTGTTTGCAGACAGAGAGAGAAAAACAAAAGCAAGAAATAGAGAAATGACAGATGACAGATCCACAATGCTCAGCAGTACATCTCTCACTACAGAGCCATCCTCCTCCAAGCTAAGGCATCCATCCATCCACCCTCTTGTTCACTGGCGCTTTGTGTTTTTTGTTTAGTTTGTTTGTTCTGACATGTTAATGGGACAGCTGATGGACCGGCAGTCTGATCCAGCTAGAGGGGCAGAGAGTGCTGGGTTTATTTTATTCTGACAGCGAGGGGGAAGGTCAGTATGCTTGTAGCTCACCTGCATTCTCATCTCTTTTCCTCCGTCTCCCTCTCTGCTCTCTCACATCTTTCCAACCTGATTTCTGCTTTTGTCTCATTTGCTTCCATCTCCCACAGTGTGTTTTTTGGGCACATCCGTCTCGGCTCATTTCCTCTCTCATGTTTGAAGCTCTTCAGAAACATTTTCCCAATGATTGACCGACGGCTGCAAGGGAAACTGGGACGACAAATTAGATGAACTTTGATACACTACTGAAAGTAATACCTTGCAACAAAAGTAAGAAAGGCTCAAATAGCATCTTTTCCAAAGGGGGAAAAGGGGCTAAAGGCAACAAAAGCATTATGAAACTCACAGGACTAATCTCTAGAAGAGTTTCTACAGCCTGCAGAGCGCCAGGAGGAAAAATGTTTTGAAAGTAAGTACACTGACAAAAACTACAAACTTAACATAGAGAGAGGGAGACACACCCACGCATTTGCACGTGCACACACCTGTACTGCTGACTTTAAAGCCTTCAAGTACTCTCCTACAGAAAATCCACAGATGAAAATTTAACACTGTGAAACACTGATTATGTTGCAGCCTCAAAACAAATCAAAAATCAATTCGAAAAGAATTCTCCACGTGCTTTCCCATCTTTTAATTCCAGAGAGCTGCCTGGAAATGGGTCAGTATTAATGGCTGACCAGGCAGGCCGCTGTGCTGCATGCCACAACAAGCCCAGACCACATTATGCTGCTGAGACAGGGGGTGATGGAGGAGGTGGATAACTCAATGCGAGCAGGGGAAGAATCACAGCACAGCCACAGACCACTAATGGTGCTGAGTAGTGCAGCAACACTCTGCTAGTCCCCTTTTCCAACACTTTCATCTGCTTCAGGCCTGAGCGCAAGTGGGACCGAGGAATGTTGACCTGTAACACAGACAGGTCAGATGTGTGTGTGTGTGTATTTTTGTTTGCTGTACAACTGGAGACTCTCAACTATGCACGTGCTGATTGTCAATTTATGGCCAAAGGCTGTATCTCCAGTTGATTCTGTAATAACAGCAATATACATGTACATTATGTATGCTTTAAATTTATCAACTCCAAACTTATTAATGTACTTGTCCATGGTGCATGACCATGTAATTCTTTAATATAAGGGGAAAGCAAATAAAACGCAAGTAGCGGATGATTATAGAAGCTGCAAGATACTCTGTACAACACAGTAACATCAGAAACTTTGTGTCTGTCTTTCAAAGCCTTCACCTTTGGTAACCAACATGTATGTACAACCAGTCCTTTGTACCACGTGCAATCAGCATAACGAACAAACAGCACTAAACTCTCCCCATGCTAGGAGATCATGTCATGTCAAGTCATGTCAACTTTTGCTCACATACTGCTGCACTGCTTATTAGGAGTATACGCACATTTACATTAAAGTAAATTAACTGCAAATAACTAATTTGCAATGGTGTCACCTAAACACGTAAAATCAGAGATACAAGGAAAGAAACAGTGGGGTGCAAACATGGAATCCATGCAGAGTACACTTCAAGTACAAGTAATTTTCTAAACCCTGCAACTTAATGGATTTTTATTTATTTATTTTGCATTTGTTAGGGAGAATTATTTATTTTTTATTTAACTTGAATAAAATGTTATATTATACTTTACTTTTACTTTTTATTAGTAGGTTGCAGCTATTTGCAAGTAAGTATTAACAGGCTTTTTACAACAAAGTCATCCTTTGTTCAATAAACAACTGTTACACCACTGAGGCTCATGATTTGTAAAACATCCTTGTTCTCTCATCATTGTTGTTGTTTATTTTTTACTGTGTTTACTGTGCTGATTGTTCAGACAAAGACAAAAATCTCACCCTGGTGTGACCATGAAATCAGACTGTAAGGGGTTTCGATCCATTGCAAAGCCAACTCTGCTGCAGTTAGTGTTGTAGCAACGTAAGGAAAACAAACCAACCACATGATTTTGTGATGGTAAATATGTGATTTTAGGATGATTTCAAAAGCTAAACTACTTCTTATTTCACCTGCTGATCGTGACCTACAAAAAAGAAAATTATCCAAACATTATAAGCAGTATTGTCTATAGTTTTGCAAAGGCATTGGCAACCGGCAACCACAGTAACAGTGAATGTAATTCTGGGAATCACGAAGTAAAGAGTTTCTGAAACTGCATAAGAAGTACATTAAAACGCTAAGAAGACAAATGGGGCTCTAATGTAGCCATCAACCAGACCATTAGCAGTAGCCAGTAAACCTCACAACGATTTTCAGCTCTCAGTCACTGGGAAGTAATAAAAAATATGACAGTCAAGAAAATAGTCCATCTTCTCCAAAAATGTACAGATAATAAATAAACAGCCATTAAAGAGGGAAAGAGAGAGAATGATGTTAAGAGAAAACACATATGGAAATATTGAGACAGAGACAGAAAATAACACTTGTTGTTTTCTGCCAATCCTTAATTATCTCTCTGTTTATTTACTCTCCATCCCTCCCTTTAAATCTGCAGGGCCTTTAACACCCTTAATCAACCTCTCTCCCCAGCAGGGTCTGTAGCAGGCATCTTCACTCGCCTACGTAATTGACTCTTAGTGTTTGAGAGGCAATAAAAGTTTATGACTATTAAACATAACATCAAGCAGGATGTCTTTTTACCAAACTATTAGCAAGGCGAAGGCACATTGTGAACCGATAATTAATTGCTTACTCTGGGGATGCCTAATTACCAATTGTTGGTGTTATTAGCTGATTAGCGGGTGGATTTGACAGCCCTGAAAGGCAGTCAGTTGACAGAAGAGAGGATGGGGCATCAACAGGCGCTTGGAGGTGCTGACATAATTGGTCTTTATTTTTTGAAGTACACAGCTTGCACACTTGCACGACGAGAAGGAAGTGGCATCGCTCTTGTGCGAGTTCCCAAGGCTCCTGGTTGATTTAATAGTGGTGGACTGGAAATAAAAAGGCTAAAGGATAATTGACTGCTTGTTTAAGCTCTGATGATGACTCACGTGTTGGATTCTTATGCGAATTATGCAATATGTTAGACGTACACTATAGCTAGTGACATTTAATCAAGCGTTTCTCCATGCGTTCCAGCCCTCCAGGACATTCTATATTCGACACAATCTAATCCAAGTGACACCTAGGGGTCAGAATCTATAGAAAGCGACAATAGCCACTTCCTTCTCCTCTATATAATTGGGTGTATTTTTAGGGTTTGGTTTGAAATTGATATGGGAGACAGGGGCGCTGCTCACTGATCCATCCTTTGGAGCCAACCTTGGTGGCCGCAGTGACAAATTTAGACATAGAGTGTTCGCTTCCACCAAATTAGATCAGGCCAATGGGCCATGAAAAACTTGTCTCAGTGTCCCTGGAAACATGTGAAAGTGTGAAAGCCAAACTGCTAAAGGAATTATCTTTCCAAGTCAGACATTCTATCAAGACTTCATATTGTCATTTTTGTGAGACTGTATCAAGCCGAGATAGCATATTTGTCCAACTATATCTAAACACGGATAAGTGATATTACAAAATGATATTTCTTTGAGTCATTAAATAGAAATCAAAGGGTACATTAGTTTTGTCAAAGGTCTCATACACTTTACAATATTCCATCTGAAGTTGAAGTACATTTACTATTCTCAAAGTAGAGCACGCAAAGTGAGGGAGTGGGTATGTGAGAAAAAGTGACTTTTAATAAGCAGACCTGCAATCTTAAATAGTCTGAATGGCCCAGTCACATTGCCAAAATTACATGGATCCTCCTAGTGTTCAGAAAAATAATTACACTGCCAAAGGTAGCCAGAGGTAGATAACGGCAAAAATAATTCCAGACTCAGTCTCATGTCATTAACCTGTAGTGAGTATTTTGCAATTTCAAGTGGATTACAGATATGGGCTGTGTAGTGTGTGTGTGTGTGTGTATGTGGATATGTTTTACTTATCTTGTGGAGACAAAAATCTGTTTACACAGTTACATGCTGGGAGTCACCTTCCTTATTCCTTTAAGGTTAGGCTGATTTTGAGGATTTAGGTTAAGTTTAGGGTTAAGATTAGGCTTAGGCAAGTAATGGTTATGGTTAGAATATGTTTGTTCAGGGAAATAATGTAAGTCTATCTAATGTCTCCATAGGGCATGAAAACATAAACCATGTGTGTGCGTGTATGTGTGCAAACTCCAAGTAAGTGTGTCACATTGACACTGATGTTACACCGACACTTTCTGACATTTCTGTACTGTGTGAAATTGCACTTGCAAACTGCAAATGAAACTGTTGTGCTGGATTTCTTCCACAGTTCAACCATTTCAGCTCTTGTACATCACTTGACATTTTTGCTGCTCTTAGTGCAACTGAAATTAAATCTCAGGTCAATGAGCCATAATTGTGTAATTGGAGGCTTTTAAAATAGCTCCAAGATATTTACTGTACACATATGTGTAAAATAGCTGTTAAAAACAGTCACCTTGGTAAATCTACTACTTACTTACTACGTACTTCAAATCTCCACTACTTTAACCTGAACCCACAGCATCATTGCCTTTTCATATGAGTATTCCAGAATGGTTTGTACTTACAGGCAAAAATGACATACATAACATCACAATATTTACTCCAACTTTGTTCTACATGTCAAACTAGGTTTACAACTGGAAACGCTTTGCATGTACATCCACACCAGCAGCAGCCAGGATCCAACTAATTACAAATTGACCAGCACTGCTGTGAGGAGACGAACAACCCAGCTCCTCCAACACAATGTCAGCACACATCCCTTCAGCTCAGGGATTAAGAGAAAGGCTGCTGATGGTGAAGATGAGGGCTATCAAAAGTCACACAATGACAGAAGGAGGTTCCAGAGAAGGTATGCAGCTATGTAGGAACATCTGCACTCAGAGCTGCGTCTCATCAAGGGTTAAGAGTAACATGGCTTGTGATGATGACGCTGACTACTATAAGAGGTACTGATGTAAGGAAGAGGGTCAGACAAGGCTATGCAGGTAAGACCACCTGCAGCAGCAGCAAACACTCGACCCACACTCTCCATGTTCAAACTGATCGGCAAAGCAGCTCTTCTGAGCACCTCCGCCACAGCTCACATCCTGCTAGCAGCACCCAGACGGCTGGGTCAGATGTGAAAAGAAAGAGAGCTGAGGATGACGATGTGTGGCATAAAAGAAAGACCTCTGATCTCAGGTCAGACAATGACAGAGATGAAATGTATGGTGTGTTCACAGGACGGGAGGGGGAGGAGAGGTGAGTCATGAAGCATTTTTGACATGAAAATACAATATTTCCCTTTAGCCCTACTGAGACATGAATCTGTCTAAAATCTAAAAACTGTGAGGACACAGCAACCTTAACTTTTGACCACCAAATTCTAATCAGTTCATCCTTGAGTTCAATTGGGCATTTGTGCTAGACATGAAAAAATTAATTCAAGAGAACATTGTTCCACAAACAGGAACACCAGGAAATGAATAACTTGCTAGGAAAAAGACTGCATCTTTATTCCAAACAACTTCCAGCAAAGATTTCTTTCACCATCAGCCAGTCAGTTAACCTTTACTGTTACTTCAGATAAGCTATAACTTAACTTTAAATTAATTCTAAAAGTTATTGTTACAAGTTGTCATTTTGTTGTTGTTGATGTTTTCTGACCTCTGGGGTGGACCTCTTCAGTTCATTTCTGTTGTATTCCTCCAGATCTTTTACCTCCACTGACCAATTAGATTTTTTTTTTTTTTTTGCTTCTGCCACACAAATGCTCACCATAGAAACTGTAGAAGTTTACTGCTGCAAAATACCAGATACAGTGAATGCCTTGAAGTTTTTCTCTAACTTACAAAAGTTTCAGCCAAGGAGCTCTTTGTGTCACACTTAAGGAAAAAACTGAGGATGTTGTGTGCAACCAGCCAGGCCTTAATGAAATTATAACCCAAACCCTCACACAAATAACGAAGGTTTCATAAATTAGTAACTGATTTCTAAAACCGCATCTATCTTGAGCAAAACCAAATACTGGCTGCACCAGCATACTGTCCGTCACACAACATAAATGCACATACACTATATGGACAAAAGTATCCAGCCACACCTCTTAATAGGGCTTTTTAGTTTTTTTTTGTTTAGGGGTTGGGTTAGCCCCTTACTTCCAGTGAAGGGAAATCTTAGTGCTTCAGCATATCAACACATTCTGGACAATGCTGTGCTTCCAACTTCCAACTTTAGTGAAGGTCCTTTTCTATTCCAGTATGACCGTGTCCCAGTTCACAAAGCAAAGTCCATAAAGACATGGTTGGATGAGTTTGGTGTGGAAGAACTTGACTGGCCCACTCAGAGCTCTGATCTCAACCACACAGAACACCTTTGGGATAAACTGGAACAGAGACTGTGAGCCAGACCTCTTCATCACACATCAGTGTCTGACCTCACAAATGCTCTACAGAGACATTCCAAGCTGTTACAGCTGCAAAGCTGTCTATGTATTTTGAATGCAATGTCAACAAAAACCCTGTTTGTGTAATGGTCAGGTGCCCCAATACTTTTACCTTTATAGTACAATTCATTCTCGATGAAGAGAAATTCTGCAATAATCCGGTCTCTCTCTCTCTCTCTCTCTCTCTCTCTCTCTCTCCCTCTCACCATATTAAAAAAAAAACAAAAAAACAATAGAACAGTGTGATGTGTGAGTATAAACAACTGAATGTCAGGACACAGGAGGTGCTGGGAGTCACAGCTAAACAGCCTTGAGCAGTTTCACCACTGGAGAAACAGAATCAGGACACTATGGCCTTGTTCACTAGAAGAACATTTTTTAAAAAAAGTACCTTCAAGTATTCAGTGGAGTCTGACTGACAGCTAGTGTCCAAAATCAGCTTTTTCACTCACTGGCCAACTTCACTAGTAGATGAAAAAAATCCAAAATGTATGCAGTTGTCAAAAGGAAAATCTACCTTCATTTGGCGCTTTGGGGGTGTAACAATGCTGAACAAACTAACAATGCTGTTAGTTTGATCACATTCACACAGTTACATGTTTACACCTGCCCAGTACAACCACTGTCTTATCCATCGCTCACTGAGCATTCCAACTGAAACAACTGAAATCCTTGCTAAAGGGTACCTCAGTGGTGGTGTTGGACGACAGGAAAGTAAAACAATACTATAGCCTGCATTTGATAGTTTCAGGAGTACCAAAGCTTAAAAAACAAACAAAAAAAAAAAAAACAAATCTCCAATCAGATTTTCAACCAAAGGCTGTGCAGATATGAGTTGTATGCAGTGACATTTTATGTACCAGCACTGTGTGCAGGTTGCTAATTAAAAAAAAAACAAAAAAATTACATTCTGTATAAAATCTAAGTTTAAAACTTTGACATCTTGACAACCTAAATGGTTACTTGTGTTGTACCTTGGAAAGAAATTGCAGAAATACAGTTACATACCATCAACAGTGTGTGAACACAAACTGAAGCTACACGGTCAGCTATTGCTATGCTGTCCACAGTTTGGCTTAGCAGAATTCTGAAGCCAAGGAAGAAAGCACATTTTGAACAGACAAAACATTTTTGGTGTGTGTGTTGTTATGTAAAGCGCTATAAAAACAAACAACCAAACATTTGACCTAACAAAAGCCAACCTATGGATTAAGCAGACTGGTTATTATTTGTGACATGTTTGTTATCAATCACTTGTTGATCATCCAGTTTAATTAGTGTGTGTACAGTCAGTGAGTTGTTTTTTTCCTGTCCCTGTAAAGCCCTTTGAGAAACACAATATCCAGTAATAATATATGCACTGGAACATAAATAACTCTTCTTTTGATCTCCTTCTACAGCAGACCTGGGCAAACTGTTCCACAAAGGGCCGGTGTGGCTGCAGGTTTTCTTTCCAACCAAGCAGCAGCACACCAGACTTGACTCATTTAATCAACTGATCTCAGTCTTCAGACAGTTGATTGGTCAAACTGTGTGCTCTTGGTTGGTTGGAGCAAAAACCCGCAGCCACACCGGCCCTTTGTGCCCAGGTCTGTTCTACAGTATATTACCAGTGTGGTACACGTCTGGGGAGGCATGAAGATATGGGTGAAGAAAGACGAGACCACAAGAGATACTTAAGGTAAGGGGGCTGGCAACAAAGCAATAATAAAGAGAGAATGGAGACAGAAAATAATATAAGGTTACGAGACATTATTTTTCCCTCTTTTCTGTGCACAGGCTGTAATTCCACAGCAGATTATCTCTCTAAGTGCTCCATAAGAGGTCATGTGGAGACTTAAGAGAACTTTTTGTATTATCGAAAAGAAGAGTGGGAAGTCCAGTCCTTGCTGCTCTAATCCATTGAAACGCATAGAGAGACAGTGGTAAAAAGAAACATGGATGAGCAAACTGTAAATAAATTTTAAATAAGTTTCCATCTCCACAATAATCCACCGTCTGCGTCCTTCCCTCACACCGCTGCTGTACTGGTATACAGTCTTGTCACTTCCCGGCTGGACTACTGCAACTCCCTTCTGTTTGGTCTCCCCCAGGAAACCCTCCACAAGCTCCAACTTGTACAGAATATCAGCAGCACATATCATCACCAGAACCCCATCCACCTACCACATCACACCTGTCCTACAGCGACTCCACTGGCTTCCAATCACATATCCATCCATTACAAATTACTCGACTTGCCCAGCCCTAATACGTTAACGCGTTAACGCCGCCACAGGCCTATTATTATTACTATTGTTGTTGTTGTTATTAAATGTCCGCGGCAGCTGTCTCACAGTTATAAGAAAGGTGGATTGACTATGAACTTCAATTGGCCATGTTGGTCTACAAGACTAGAACTACTAAAGCTAAATATTCCAAATACACATATTAGGTGTAGCAGTTGTATCTGTGTTTTTCTTGCAAAAATTTTGTATAACAAACATCCAGTGCCTTTCCTGATATGGAGGACTGTGAGGTGTAGCTGCCTGGTAAACACTCCGAGCTCTTCAGCTGTCTCCTACCTGGCCTGCTGCTGTTCCTCTCCAGTTTACTCCTCCTCCTCCTCCTCCCAAGCCACTCTTCGCAGCTGTAGCACCTCTGGGCTATGCTGTTAGCTCATAGATGTTCAGCATTAACCTTTACTACTAACTCAGCTGATAAACAGTTTAGTTACAGATCATCATGGTTTCACCTACACTGGATTCACATGCAAATGCCTGTTTACACTAATCAAAGGCAGAGCAGGGCGGTTCTTTTGACATCTATATTAACGGGGTATATGGGGTATAACACCATGGTTATTTACTCAACAATCAATATCCAATTTTACATTTACATTCGCTGGATTTCAAATGTCAACTGCTAAAATCATTTACATAACTGTTCAACCTCCAAATGTGAACAATAGCGTTCAGACAGGTAGCCTCCATCAGCGCTGATTAACACTAGCCAGCAACAGCAGCATGCAAATAAACAGCCTGATTGGGCTCATTAAGCTTCACACTCAATAATTTCAACGAGTGCTGGGCATTCTGTACGCGTGTGTTCATCTTACTAACCGATAAACAAGCAAGCGCTGTTTACCCTTAGCAGCCTCTAGCTCAGTTTGTCTTTTATTCTTTGAGGTCGTCTTAAAAGCTGACAGATGTTCATGTTGGTTGGTGTGTGCGCACGCCACACTACTTTGATTTGATCAGCCTGCAAGCACTGAGGCCACGCTGTCCGCTAAGCAGAGGGCGAGAGCAAGTGCCATGCAACACTTCAGAGGGGGAGCAGGTGAGGCTGCGTTCAGAACCGTCACGTAGTGCTCAGTGAAACAGAGTTGAATTTGACTCCCTTCTAAAAATAGTCAGTAAAATAGGATAAAAAGGTGATCAAGAGATCTTTTGTGTTTGTAAAGATATTTAAAAAAAGTATTTACTTGCATTTATCCCCCATTACAGCCCTGTTTGTGTGTGTGTGAGTGTGTTTGTGTGTGTGTGCGCGGGCACGTGTACAGACGTGAACAGATTTTAGTTGTCGGAAAGAAGAAGGTGAGTCATCCTATTTCTAAATTCAGGGATGGAATGAGAACAGGAATTACTTTTGACAGAGGGATTGGGATCCGAATGAAGCTGCCTTTTTATCAGTTAGTGAAACGAGGCCAAGTCCTATCATTTTACAGTTGCTAATTTGACTTGGTGGCAGTCGTGTTTGATCAAAGTTTGGCACAATTCATAGCACGGAGGAAAAGTGTAGACCAGTACTTTTCACACAAGGAAAATGGGAGATCAAATTAGTAATATGTGAAAAGGATACGTAAGGCCAAAACTGGCTTTGCCATTTTGTCAGTGGAGGCCATGACATTAGTAATTATGAATCAGCATTTCACTGTATTTAACGAAATAACATGAAAAATGCCTTTATTACTCAAGCAGGACGCATGAGAGGGCAGTACTGTGAAGACAAACTGGAGGATTGTTTACAGTATGCCCTTCTGTAGTCTATCATGGTGTCCACTGTGGCTGAGATGTACATGTCACGCATCAAAGGTTTTGATCCCCAAAACAACATTTCCTTCTCGTGCTTATCACCTTAGCACCATAGTGCAGTGAGCATCGCACAGTAGTCATGTTTCCATCCAAATACAACACGGATGTGAACAGAAACCGTCCAATGAAAGTGCAGCTTGGCGCACGTTTCCATCCACTACCCAAGTAAACATGAGGGGTTAAGATTAGTGGCACAATCGTAAACACCACTGTCAGTAGTAGCCTCTAGGTCACCTTGTTGGCGCTTTGCAGATGTGTGTGGTTGTCGTTCGCCACAGTGGTAGCTTGCTTTCTCTTTCTACAAAAGAGATCTCCAGTCACCACTTTTATAATGAGTTGGCCAATATCATCAGCATTGGTGGCATCACAACAACACATGCTAATACTGTGAGAAAAAAGGTGATAAAAGATTGACTGTTAACTGTCTCATTTACTTTTATATCTATTAGTAAAGAAACTGCAATTAATCTGTACACTGAATGAGTGTTGAAATCCAAATGTGTGTACTTAATTTGCTAATGTAAATATGGCACTTACACTTGTTTTATGCATTTGAATTGATAAACAACAGCCTGCAGTCGTATCACTGGTCCACAAAGATTCCATGGTTTTATCTCCATTATTTTTTTGTCTCCATGTACATCATTATTTATTCACGAAGTCTGTTTACATTGCACTTGGTTCCATTTCGCTTTGATGGTTACACCAAAGTTCTACCGTAGCCAAGCGTAAAAAATGTTTAAGCATTTTGCCTTGTTTCATTCTTATCCTAAAAGTGCACAGTCAGAATTAGTTCTGTTTCTACATGACAACAGTGGAGACGGGAAAATAATAAAAAGATCATGTTAAATGCAGGAGCTGCTGGTCTGCTGAAACTCTTGTTCTGGTGTATGCTAAGTGGGGTAAGTGCTTCAGAAGAAGAAAGATTGTGGATTTCCTATTCTGCATTTGTTCACTGTCTTTTGGAGGTTATGGTATCTTACAGTTGCAAACATATGCAAATTATCTGAGAAAAAAAGATTTTGGTGCTAAGTTCAGAGGCTGCCTGAACCCTCACACAGGTTTTTTCTTCTCCACAACATGTGGTCATATAATTAGTGCATTTAAGCATTGCAGGTTGAAAGTGTTCTTGATGATCAAGGCTTATCTGACTAGAAAACTTGTTTTTTATAAATGTAACACAGCTTGCCCTCAGGCAGAGTTAAAGACTTCAAATAGAGGTTGCTGGTGATCAGTTTGCTAAATATTGTCTGCTTCTTGAAAAAGAAAATGAGGACACAAGGTTAAAATATAAATCAGCTGAGAGCAAAGCAAGAGAGAGAGAGAGAGAGAGAGATGATTCGGCCAGCATTGGATAGAAACATGTTTGGATTTTTGTAGCTCTGATGGCCATAAACCAGTGGAGCAGGACTACCTGAGGGACAAGCGAGACCTAAGGGCCATGTCTCTTCTTAACAACAGAGAGCAGTCTCGTCCAATTATCGTTAACTTACAATCAATAAGATGACCTACAACACATGAGTGCAACTTGGCTGCCGTCACTGATGCCTCCATTTTGGAGAGAAAGAAAATCTTCCTCCACTATAGATTTTCCCCTTGTCCTTAGGCTGGCCAATTACATCAATAACTCCCAACAACAACACCAACACAAGAAAATAAGGTGAAGTAGTTCCTCTGTGAGTTCAGTCCCCCGTCGTTCTTGACGTTGTGCCAGGCAGGTTGTAATTTTTTTGTTCCCCTTTTTCCCTTTCACAGCCTTCCTGCAATTTTGTAGCCGTCAGAGCCTGGCAGCATGGCAGTTTTACTGCACTCCCTCACTGCGTATCAGGACAAGATGGAATCACTGCCTAAAGGTTGGCAGTCAGTGAGACATGGCCTGTGTGCTAATGACAGCACGAGGGGGTGGAGGGGGTGGGGGCACGATACCCAGGCAGAGCTGGTGCCAAGCCTCCATGCCAGTGAGAGTTACAGAAGCAGCAGTTTGCTGAGAGCAGTGGGAGGTCTCCGTGTAATCACTTCACTTTGTATTCAGCAGACAGCAAAGTCACAAAAAAAGAAGTTTTTTGGGAGTTCAGAGTTGATGCATCTGAAGGAAATGGGAAGCGGGAGGGGTAGCGTTGCAGGTTAGAGAGTATGTCTCAGCATTCACATTTCTGAGTGTGCAGGTACAGCACCCATCAATCACACAGAGCAGTATTGCTGTAAAGCTGACATTACTATTTTTATCAAAACACATGCTGTGTGAGTGTGGTATGTACTCTTTTTAACACCTGGATATTTTGTTAAAGAACACAATTCATAAAATCTCACCCATAATCAAGTACTGCGGAGGTCACATATCACCTGTCCCTGTCGTGCATCATTAGCATGAATTGTTACTAATCCCTTATCCTTGCATTAGTGAAGTTTAAAGCAGACTTCTAAGGCAGCACTCTTTCATTCATCCTCAATAATATCCCCTTCGTGGCACTTTGAGTATGATTTGTAATTGTTAAGCCACTGAAGTAACAGTGCGCAGGCTTGGAGAAAAGGTATGTTGGAACAGTTCAGGCAGACAAGAGACATGAACGGGATGAGCAGCAGGGAAGATGAGGTTTGCTGTAAACTAGTGGAATACAGTGGATAAGTAAGTTCTAAAATGCAAAATGGAGGGTCTGTTCTGTCACTTCAGGAGCTGGAACTGGAGCTGGTTCAAGCAAGAATAGCAGAGGCACTTGGGCCTTTATTCTTTTAGGGATATTTGATGATGCAAGTCAGGTGGGAAGATACTGCCGCCCCGTGTGCGCACTCAAAACAATGAAACTTGTTATTCCATCCACCTTTGTTTTTGCCTGCCAAGCAATGAAACGGTGAATAGCTATTGATCAGACAGTGTTTCTCTGTATGTGTCTAAGCTGACACCTCAGTCAGCACTAGTCTCCTGTGCAATGAAGCAGGTTCACCACCGTCAGAGAATATTTGGGATTGGTGGCTTTACAAAGACTTCAGCGAGACTAGGTTTTTCATCTCACAAACGCAGTAACCAATATGATCCGTCGACTCTGGAGCTTCATAACTACTGAGGGTGCTTGTAAATGTTACGAGTGGGGTTTGTGAAAACTAATGGCTGTGAGGAAGAAGGAAGTGGAGCTCTTGATTTATCAATTCATATTCCAGTCTTTTCCAATGATCACGAGCTTTGGCTGGTGGCCAAAAAAAATTAGATTGTGCTTACAAGTAGTCAAAGTTGAGATGAGGTTTTGTTTAGAGGAACCGAGACCTGACCTATGACCTGAGTCAGGCGAGGTTGTATCAAACTACACCTGACTCAGGTCATAGGTCTTATTGTCTAATTGAGCAGGTCAGGGCTTCATTTAAATTGCAGGTAAGGTGTGTCAATATGTCAAATACTTCAGCGGATCAGATTGAATAGCTGAATATGTTAGGAAATCAGTTTCCTTAGTAAAGAAAATCTATACTTTTCTGAAATCTGATTCATATATATTAAATTGGTTAGAAAATCATCTTTGGACTATCTTTCTATAACTGACATAAATTAGCTTTTAGAATATTTATGCACGTCAGGTTCAGGTTTTAAACAGGACAGGTCGGGTCAAACATCTTGGACCCATGAAAACCTGTACTGACCCTTCGTTTTGAACATATTCCAAGCACGTTAAACTAGAATACAACACTACATACTGCATCTAACCTGATAATGCCCTGGGATCTTACATGAAGTAGTGGAAAGTGTGGATGGGGAGGGCAGCTGGGATACTTTGCTTTGCTTGCTCGTAGTAAATGGACTGATGATTCTGCTGCGCACAGCTACCATGTCTCCAGAGGTGTCACCACTGTATATTACAATTACAATCATAGTCCCACAAATCACATTTGCTGGGGCTATATAGGTCCTGGACAGGAACAAGCCTTTGAGTCATACTGGATCCTATCCAGTAAAATATATAAACAAGAGGAAAATGTGTTTTCAAAAGCAGAGTTTGGTGAAAGTAAAACACCTCTACCTTCTTATTGAGCATGTCAGATGTGATGAAATGAAACGCGGGACATTAGATAGCAGAGCAAACAGATGCAGGCAGAGTTGCATGTGACACACAGTGGAATTATGTGGATGGCTGGCACTTGCAAGGAAATGGAGACAGATCTGCATGTCTAACGATTGATTGTTATCCCCTGGCTCAGTTGAATACGGCCCTTCATTTATATGATAAACAGCTAAATTTAATCCAAGCATTTGTCTTTTGTTGTCCTTCAAGCCCTTCTCATTTATGGGTGCTGCTGCATTATCTGTCATCTCTCTATCCTTGTGTTTTTACCCCTTTCCCACTATTTCTCTTGTAGTTTACATTTTACCATACCATCGCTCTGTCTGTTTCAAAAAGTGGTCAGATGGTGGGGGAGGGGCATATGCAAAACTTGCCATCTAATTGGCTTCCTGTTGCGTTACCAGACACCTCAGCTGTGGATTTCTTGGTGGTTTACTCATGTTAACATGTGGCATGGCCTGTGGGGAAAGAGAAGGGTGTCTGGGTTTGTGTGCACATCGCAGCATGACTTTGTGATTGGGGGTGTAATTTACATTGCTATATAGCTGCCCTGTGGTTGTTAGCCCACATAGACACACAGAGCCACACATAACTTCAGGTCATGTCCCACTGAGTGTAATGTGACCAGTACAGCCCCCCCTGGCATAGTTATGAACAAGATTACATTAACTAGCATGGAGTCAATTAGACACAATGACTAAATTAGACCTCTGTGAAGGTGAAAATACTGATACCATGCCAGTTGTAATTAGTCTGCTAAAAGAGAATATGTTCACCCATGGCCATGTGCATCTGTGAGTGTACCGTGCTTGTGCAAAAATGAGTTCTTGTGTGTGTGATATTATTGTAATCATAAATAAAATATTCTGTTTGCTGCAATGTCAAGCCACATTCTTGTTCATTTGTGTGACCTTTAATAAACCAGCGTTTATCTAAAAAATTATAGATATTTTTCCACAGCTCTCAAAAGCCCAGAAAAAAAAAGCTTGCACCAAACCCTAATGAATCACGACACATGCGTGCGCGCACACACACACACACACACACACACAGAGGGAGGGAGAGAGAGAGAGACAGACAGACAACACAAAGGCACAGACAGGCAGGGAGAAAAAGTCACAAGAAACACAGAAAGTTCAAGCAGTGTTTCAAGCCAGTGCAAGATGTGGGCGAATAGATAAAAAGGCATAGAAATCAACGAGAAAAGGACAAAGTCACAAATGTGCACATCAAGGGTGTTCCAAAACTGAAGTATTAAGGAGTCCATGTGCCCCAGGTATTCACTGAAAAAGATAAATTCAAAAATGGTGAAAAAGTTTGACATCTGACGCACCTTTTCCCTTTTATAAATGAAAGGGAAAGTGAGGGAGAAAGATCAACAGAGCAAGGTGTGGGTTGAGGGGGGGCAAGATGTAAAAATGAAACTGGTTTATCTGACCCCAGCAGAGGGAAATGGATGAGGTAGGGACAGTACGGGGGAGTGCAACATAGTTACATACTCATTCAGATTCATTCATGGATGTCTGACAGTGCCATTGAATTGGAAACACATTTGAAGGGCTACAAATCCCCTAAGGACAGCATAGCAGAGGAACTCCCTCTGGGTGAGTGTTTGGAGAGGTTACATTAAGATCATACTCACCCAGTAAAATATTACGTGAGTTCATATCATACAAGTGGACCTCTCCTGCTCCGGTGAAACAAAGCACAAAAGCTTGACCCCTGCCTGAGCACTTCCATTTTTTATCCCCATTCTGCATAAGAGAGCAGCCTGCATTTACATAAATTCAAATAATGTCTAATCTTGGATAGCCATATACATTTACTATATCCAGGCCGAATATGAAGCCAGAGGTGCTGGTGCCAGGGGCGTGTATTGAGAATTCAATCTCAAACTTGGAACCAATCAGCTTGTTGCTCATGGCTCAGAAAACTCGAGTTGTTCAAGGTTTTCTGATGAGAATTTCCTTTATTTGAAGAGGTGCGACTAAGTGTGAGACTCTCATCCTGCATCTCTCTCTCCCATTTCTTTCTCATCTTTCCAAAATGCCTCTTGAGGACTACAGGGAAACATTTTCATGGCAGCACACACTTGGCCACAAAAGAAATACAATGAAAAAAGAGTCAAAAAAAAAAAAAAAAAAAATTCTGATAACTAACTTTGTAAATAGATACTAAAATGTGCCTGTGTTCAGCTATATCAACAAATATATAGGGAAATCATCCTCAAAATTACACTGATTGATGCATTCACCAACATACTCAAATTTGAGCTTTTTGATTATGTTTATACATTTTGGGAAATCTAAGGATGATGACTGCTAATTAGTGCAGGGAGTAGTAGAGTTTGTTTATGCTGCACTTCCCATATTTAACTCAAATAGAAGTGTGTTTCATGTTAACCTATTACACTAATCATACCTGATTACAGGTAAATTGAGTGGGGGGGTCACTTCACTGATTGTGACACCGAGGTCAGAAAGTGGGGTATGGTTTATAAAAGATATGGCAATTTAGCACAGCAAAACATTACTATCAACAAATATAATTAATGTATAAAAATATCTTTCTCAACCAATAAAGGAACACTTCATGTTTCGTTATATCAAAAACGATAATGAAGAAGAATCATATATATATTTTACATACAAACACTGAATTCGTCTCCTGCACTTGACCCATCCTTAGTTGAACACACATGCAACACCCGGCAAATTACATGCAGTGAAACACACACAGCAGTGGGCTGCATCAAGCACCCAGGGAGCAAAGAGGGGGTTAAGTGCCTTGCTCAAGGGCACATCAGCCAGCTAAGTGGAGGAGGGGGAGCATTTGTCGCATTAATCACTCCACCACGCCCAAATGCAGTAAAAAGTACAATATTTACCTAGGAGATATAGTGAAGTATAGGAATAAAGCTGCCTAAAATGAACATTAAAGTCACTGCAGAGAAATACAAGTACACCATATAGAGTATTGGGACACCTGACCATTACACCAACAGGGACATTGACGACATCACATTCTAAAGACAGAGATACCTTTACAGCTATAACAGCTTCCTCTCTACTAAAAAGGCTTTCCACAAGATTTTGGAGTGTTTCTGTGGGAATTTCGGCCATTCATGCAGCAGAAAAACGGTGAGGTCAGACACTGATGTTGAACCAAAAGGCCTGGCTTGCAAGCTCTGTTCCAGTTTGTCCCAAAAGTGTTCAGTGGGGTTGAGGTCAGGACTCTGTGTGGGCCAGTCAGGTTGTTCCACACCAAACTCATCCAACCACATCTTTATGGACTTTGCTTTGTGCACTGGGACACAGTCATGCTGGAATAGAAAAGGACCTTCACTAAACTGCTGGCACAAAGTTGGAAGGATAACATTGTCCAAAATGTCTTGGTATGGTGAGGCATTAAGATTCTCTTTCACTGGAAGTAAGGAGCCTAACCCAACCCCTGAAAAACAGTCCCATCCCATTACTTTTGTCCATATTGTGCAACTCAAAATTGTACTTAAGCACAGTACTTCGTAAATGCACTTAGCAGAGGGTAGGCAGCTGTTAAGACACAAAACCTTTGTGACACCTGACAACAGCATACAAAACAGCTATTAACTAAGTGCTGACAAAAGTACACTCTGGGTGTCTTTAAGGTCACAAAGGTGTAGAAGTGCGGCTCCTCAGTCTTTGTGTACCCAGATGGACTGTGGTTGACTCACCAGTGAATAACACAGGGGAGGAGAAGGCCCACAGAGCCTAAGGAACAACACAGCACACATCAACACATTTTATCAATTATGTCTTTGTTTAACAGTGAACTGCAGCAAAACCCACAATAAACCTAACTGTAAAGCTTTGACAGTTTAAAATGGGAGCAACAAACTTACGAACTGTCGTCCATGCATCAACCAGATCAATAAATGATATGAAATATTTTGCTTTTCTTGCATGGGAATGCAGAGAAGCAAATAAATAAGACCCAGTGAGGATTGCAGAGATCTTCAAGACTTGGCTAAAGCTGAAACTTGAGCTTGATGTCTACCTTCACATTCCTTTCTAATCTGCCTGCATTAATGCTGCAGCTGGCATATCTGGGATGTTTGAAGCTGTGTCATGATATCCTGAGGGATGACTAGTGGTTGACATTGTGGATGGGCTGAAGTATGAAAACCACATGATGTACTGGGAAGATTTCACCATCCTCAAGAGAGGCCTGCTCTGCACAGCAAAGCGCTTTTCTTTGCTGGCCAGAGTTGGAATCCTCTAAAACGTCTCCAGAATTATAGTTTAGTGAATTCCCACTTAACTTCTATTGCAAGTTTGAGCTGTCCTTGTAAAACCGTCATTTGATCTTTACACTCACTGAGAATATCTTTTTGGTATCTGGCTCTGCTAACATAATCCTCAACAAAATAGCCAAAGGGAAATCGATCCAATCAGACAAACATGAAGCAAGAACAAGACCTTGGAAGTCATTTATACTGTTTAGTAACTGATTTAGTTCTCCAATCACAAATACCACCATGCATTGATCATGATGCAAAAACAAAAAGTCAAACTTTTCAGTCCTTTCCGAGCAGTAGAAGAAGTACCCCTGGAGAACTGATGAAGTACTCATGAACACCCTCCCCCCCTCCTTTTATTTCTCTCTTGTCATCCTGTCTTTGTCTGTCTCCATCTCCCTCTTTCACCTTTGTTTTCTAATACTTTGGCTGGGGAAATGATGAGGAGAGGCAACAAATGATAGGAGGGACAGTCACCCATCTGTTGGCTGATGCATTATTGATCTCGGACTCCCATCAGGGTGAAAAGTGAAGGTTTCTGAGGGTGGAGTCACGCGGACCCTACATACTGATACAACAACACACAAATACACATCCACACAAGTCTGTTTATGCTCTTGCATGCAGCTTGCACATAAAGAAGCCCGCAAGGGTTGTCTGTCTCCTGTTCCATTATTTCAGGATATGTGTGACACATTCAGATTGTTATTCTCTGATACAACTCCTCTACATAATTCTGCTTAATAAGGCTCTATTTCAATCAATTTTGAAACAAATAGCAGCTGACACTCAGCACTGTGTAGGTGCTCTGAAAATCCTCACAACAACAACAACAACAAAAAGAGCTTCAAAGGTTACAAATGAAGCACGATGGCTGTGAACGATGGAGAGCTTTATGATACGTTATGAAACTGTTGTTCAAGGGGCCAAGATGCATCAGAAGTGCTGAGGGCAAATTAGACAGCAGATTAATTATGTTGAATATGTGGCCATACCGCAACACGCTGTAAATGTCCTCGTCTACAGCCTGTCTGCAGCAAACAGATGAGTTCATAAACAGACAGTGGAGGACGGTCTGTTTCCTGGGGCAAACAAGTGTATGTGCGTGACAACTTGTATCCACATGCATGTGTGTGTGAGATTTGTATGCAGTCTAAATGCATCACAGTGATGGAACAGATGAATTACAAGTTACCTCTGCTTCATAAGTTAGGTTGGTGCGTATATGTGTGCTTGTATGCATGCACATGAACCCATATACACGACACTCACTCATGGTACAGTAGTTTTGTCTCAATATTTTTAAGTTACTTTATTTATGAAACACACACACATGCAACATACAAGGGTTAAGGGCCTTGCTCAAGGGCACATCAGCTGGTTAATGGGGGGAGCACCCCCCCACACTCAATTTTTTCCTGCCCGTCCGGTGGGACGTTATACTGTGGTCTAACCAGTCTGTTGAGACATTTACATCTTCCCATCATCTTATGCTCATGGTCAGCGCACTGACAGTGTAGTTCATAAACACATTTCATAGTTTAAAAGTGAATGGCATAGTTTCAACTATTTTTTATAGACAGACAGATAGATAGACTTTCCAAGAGCAATCAAACAATGTAGTTATGATTTTGAGGATTTTTGATACCCATACCCTGGAAGCAGATCAGAGATCTCCTTTTGCTTTTCTTTTATTTCTCGTCTGCCCACAGTAGTGGGACATCTAAAGGTAAATAACAGATGAATTGCTCCAAAAAGTATTTAAACTGCAGCAAAACAAGTACCCCTTCATTAAAGACATGAACTCTCGCTCTGTTTCTCTCTCACATAAAAACAAAACAAAACAAACAACAAAATGTTAATAACTTACTTGGAGTGCTGCTTTGTATGCTGACCTAGTTACAACTCTGGACTTAATCAAGATGGAAAGTAATGGACTTGTCTTTAAATCGTATAGCCAAAGTAACAGTACAGCTATTAATTACCAGGCAGCAGAGCCAAAGTTAGATTTTATTTTCTACATTTTGTATTTTATGCAATTTCTTATCTATATTCATCTTTTATTTATGATCCAGCCTCTTAATCTTACTCTCAAAATCACCAGATTGATGCACTTAATTATAAACTGAAAATCTTCTCCTGGGGCAGTATGTCCCTGGATCCCTCTGTTTCAGTAAGTTAATATTCATCTTCCTGTTATAATGAACTCTGACACTGTACAAAGCTCTCACAGTTCATATTCATTCCAGTTCAGGTTCCTCACTCCCTCTACTGCTCAACCTGCAGCCCTGGCCACAGAAGGCTAGTTGAAAATATATCAACATAGCAGATGTGACTCTGCTGAGACTGGTCAATACGTGGTAACCATGACCCTCCAGACATAGGCTGACAAGGGGAATCGTGTTAGGGAGCCTTGATGTAGGATAGTAAGACTTAAGCAGAACCTACCACAAACAGGGTTTTTAGCTATGACGGCTTGTCGAAGACAGCAGAGTTTAAATTGCAGCTACTATATTATACAGCTGAATTAGGATACTGATCTGCTTCTCCGGACAGACAAATTATCATTCAATTGCATGCATCTACCCACCAGCCCCAGGTTCCCTTGTTCGATTCTTCCACTCTCTCTTGCTCTCTGCCCCTGGTTCAGCTGGGATAATAGAGGAAGGAGCAACACGCCATTCCAGTCATTCAATTACACACCCTGGACATGATTACCTATGAACGGCAAGCATACATGCACATGCACACACACACACACACACACACACACAGTCTCCCTCTCTCACTTTTGCTCTCATTGTTGTAATGGAACTCTGTAAATAAGGCCATTTTGAGTTGAACAAGCTTCAGGATGAATTACACTATATAGGCTCCACGAGTCAAGGCAGCAGTGTAATGGATTTTTCCTCTTTGCATTTTTTTTTCCTGCCTCACTAGAACGTTATGTATTCTGCCAAGCAATGCATGTAGTGTATGAAGTGGCATTGTGATGTGCAGGAACGAAGGATTAGATAAAAAAAAAAAAAAAAAGTCCATTGCTTGGAAGGCTAATAAACTCTATGTTTCTGTTGGGCAGAGGAGAGATAACTTTGTCCTTGGCTCGCTCATAACCTCATCAGAATCGCTCAATGAATCACAGAGCGCCATAACTCATGGCCGGGGCAGCTGTGATACAGTTAAAAATACCCTTGGTGGAGAGGCGAGCTGCATCTTGGGCGGAAGGGAGTAAAGAAAACATGTTGGAAGGGACATATGAAACACAAGCACACACACCTGCATTTGTTTCTTATATAAATCATTTTCCCGAACCAATTTGTGATACCGAAACAGACACACATATGATTTGTTACAATTTAATAAGAATGGGAGGAGAACAGATAAAAAGTTGATCCTGTTGTATTTGCCACACCACTTTAGAACAGGGTTAGTTGTCCTGCTATGACTTAAAGCTCACTCCTGATTGTTAATTGCCAAGGACCACCACCAAAATAAATGTGAATGAAGACATGAGAGAAAAAAAAAATGTAAAAAGTAAAAATGGACTGTTATCAACATCACTGCCTGCTATTATGAACCCAAAGGTAATGTATTCAGAGACTTATTTTCTCCACACGTTCAGAGGAACAATAATTTTTTGATAAGAAAAGCAACAAAACAAAAAAGCTGTTTTTTTTTCCCCTTTGCTAACATTTAACTTAATTATGTGTGTCTATGTGGAACTCTATGTGGAAAAAAAAGCAGCTATGAAGAATAGCTATAGTTTTTTTCTTTTTTAATTATTCATCAAACAAGGCTTAAAAGACTCATAACAAAGCTGTAAGTTCACACTTTAACCTTTGTCGCTGTGTCATCCCGCACCCTAATTAAAAAGCCCACAGAGCCATATCCAAAAATATCCCTGTCCGAAAATAATCTTCGATGTTCCTGTGTTTTCGTACGCACAAACTCACACAGACACGCCGGTAATGTTCCTTGTGAAGACGTTCCAGCTTAACTTGTCTCAGACAAACTCTGCAGTGGCTGAGCTCCTAGTTGTGGATGAGAACTGTGTGGCAAACAGACTTACATTGTGAATTAACAGGATTAAGTGTTTTAAGAGGCTTGTCAGGTAAACCTGAACCTGCCTGCCTAAAGACTGAGGCTGACTCTGAGCTACTTTCAGCCACTTTGAAGTCTCTAACTATCTCATCCATGACTGGCATATCAGAGAGCCTGTACAACAGAGGGGCACTGGTACAACGCTGTGTGATTCAGCATGCACCAATATCAAAAAACATGAAAGTGTGCACGAGGAAAGGTGTGCACCTGCACACTCACAGATACACACAGATGAAAAACATGCAAACTCGGGTTCTAGACACTGAAGGAGTGTTTGACATTCTCAGCTTCTGGTTTTGCAAAGCCTCGCCCACAAAATTCTTCTGCATGTTTCAGTTACTAATTTTTCAGCAAAGTAACAAGACTCGAGGAGACGCACAGCACATCTTCAAAGGAGGCAGAAAAAAGCTCATCCTCACATATACCATACAGACAAACATACTGGGGCACCTGACCATTACTTTAATGACCTCACATTAAATAAGGACCGTGCTTTGTGCACTGGGACACAGTCATGATGGGACAGAAAAGGGTCTTCCCCAAACTGTTGCCACAAAGAAGGAAGGACAGCATTGTCCAAAATGTTTTCGTGTGCTGAAGCATTGAGATTTCCCTTCACTGGAGGTAAGGGGTTGATTCGCATTCACAAACTAAGGATTTTTTTTTTAACCATATTCTACACAAGCATAAAAATGAAATGGACCTTCCAAGGAAATAAGAAACAATAACAGTCCATCAAAAACAGAATTTTCCATGGTTCAGTATACCTCCGTTCATTGCACCTCTACAAAGCTACAAAGGGAGCTACCTCTCCCTGAGAAAACAGTAAATGCTTTCCCAGACCATCTTCTGATTTCTCCATAGTAAGAATAATCTGCCTTCATATTTGAACTAACAAGACATTGGAAACTTTAGTCACATTCCTGCCAGACCCTAAATCTGACTCTCAGCCTTAATCAAATGCATCACAAGTTCCACTCTTTGACTTCCATGAGGTTAGCTCATCACCCACAATTAAAACAAATGAAGTGGAGAAAAAAATTTAAGAAGGTAACCTGGAAGCATCTTGCGTGTGCCTTTGATTTTAGATGTAAAAACTGTGGGATGTAGCAGGATGGGAGGTATGTTTCTGGAGGCAAAAGGGACCACATGCTGCTAAATGAAATCTAAACTTTAGGGGTGTCTTGTCACACCGTTTAGAGAAGCGGTACATAATCCAGAGTCTTACTGAAAGTAGTTTAAATCTCCCACAGTGGTGATGTACGCACAGAGTGATGTCTAAGAGCTCATCAGCCTAATTAAAATGACTTTTCCCTCTTGCATCCTATTATAAACACAGTATAAGGCATGTAAATAATAGCTACAGCATGCTAAAGTCAATAACACCTTATTATAATAACACAGAATGACAGGTGCTTCAGGATAAATATCACTATTTAGAATACTTTTAACTAATGCTGGTTTGAGTTGTGGACTTGCAAAATGGTTTTCAGATATTTGCAAATCATGCAACATGGACATACACAGGAACATGTGTAAACAACAAAGTTTCTTTTATATTTTACCGAAAAAGTTGTATGGGGAAAACAACAGAGACAATGCACATCTGTCTCCAAAATTCCAAAAGTAAATTAGCATTTTCCACATAAAACTGTTTAATGAGACGATGGAGTTTCTAACTTCGAACTGCTCCGAGAACAGACCGAGAGAGAGAGAAGTGGACTGCGGCT
Source organism: Scatophagus argus (assembly GCF_020382885.2). Classification (NCBI taxonomy): domain Eukaryota; kingdom Metazoa; phylum Chordata; class Actinopteri; family Scatophagidae; genus Scatophagus; species Scatophagus argus. The sequence continues at coordinate 14,720,348 of NC_058509.1, forward strand.
GCTTGGTGACAGTAGGTTGCCTTGCAGTGGGTGGCAGCACCGCAGACCTCCTCAGAGCTTAAACAGTGACAAGTCTGCTATCGCCACTTGGATCTTCTCCTCTGTATTATTAATGCCTCACCCAGGAGAGGGAGCTGCCTTCAGCTAGTATCAAAGGCCCGTGCAAACGCAGCACTTTGTCCTTTATTAACAGAGTGACTCCCGCATCGAGAGTGCACATCACATACAGAGTGTGAAGAACATGCCTCAAAAAATGTGGGAGGGAGGGAAAGTTTCAATGCCTCCATTAAATCATTATGGGTCTGAGTCTTTTATTCCCCCTAGTACCCTCCTATTAAGAGTTAGATTTGTTTAATGTCCCCTATTTCACTTCCATAAGGTGGACATCAGACGATGGTGATGGTGGAAATATTTACAAGAGAATAATAATGTGTGGGTGTGTGTATATCCAAACAAGGTGTGGCAGTAGTCAAACCAGTATGTGAAATAAATCTTGTCCACATTAGACCTGAATTTACATGTTTTGTGCATACAGGATGTGAAAAACATATTCTCATATTGCAAAGGTTCTGCTGTCCTGTAGCTCATATGAGTTTTGCATTTGTCCTCAGTTTAAATAATGAAATTCTCAGACAAAAACAGAAAGAGCATATAGTCATGGTTGCAGTCATAGTTGGTTTACCCTGTATTGTGTCACTTAAGATTAGTTGCAGAGTAATTACTGGATACATGTTTTTATGCAAAGGTATACATAAGGGGAAAATTAATTTTTATATTTCCTTTCATTTATTTATTGGTCAGCTTAAATTATTTGTCATGTTGAAAGAAACACATTTAAATTATGAGGAAAAATGCTAACTGTATCTGAGGTTTATATTGAATATGCGCCCATTTACGTGAAACAGATTCAGGACAGACTTCTGTGAGGACATGTCTATGCACTGTGTAAAAATGGTCTGGTTTTTGTCTGTCAAATGACCACGAGGACATTTTATTTTGTGTGGAAAAATTACTTTTTGGAATAACCACAGCCAGAGCAGCGCACTGTGTGTTTTTTTGCCAAAATCTTAAGTCACATGGAGCAAAAATTGTTCTCTGAATTGCAGTTTTAAATACCTCAGTGTAACCATCACACAGGACCTGTCCTGGTCACTGCACATTAACAGGACTGTTAAGAAGGCCAGGCAGCGTCTGTTCCACCTCAGACACCTCAGAGACTTCGGGCTCCCCCTCAAGGTGCTCAGGAACTTTTAAACCTGCACCATTGAGAGCATATTGAGTGGGAGCATCACCACATGGATGGGCAGCTGCACAAAGCAAGACCTCTTGGCCCTTAGGAGGGTAGTCCGCTCAGCTGAGTGGACGATCAGAACAACTCTACCCGACCTGCAGGACATTTATACCAAACGATGCAGGTCGAGAGCTGAGAAGATCCTCAGGCAGCCCCATCACCCCGAACACTCACTCTTCTCCCTGCTGCCATCAGGCCGTCGGTTCCACTGCCTGAGAACCAACACTGAGAGGATGAGGAAAAGTTTCTTCCCCCAGGCCATCCGTCAGTGAGCATTAAACTGGACAATCCTACTCCCACTTGCACTAGATGTAAATACTGTACATTTGTGTGTATGACAAAACTATCTTGAATCTTGCAACTGGGCCTCATTTCAAGTCTGAAAATTGTATATAAAAATATCTTAAGTGCTACAATCTCCCATAAAGCTTTGAAAGTGGTCTTTCAATGAAAGCACATTCTGCATATGAATAAAACTACCCCTGCAAAACTTCACCTCATTTCAGTCACGTCATGTTGAATTTCCATCACATAGGCAACCTCACCATCTCACTTGTGACGTACCTTGCGCATTTAAAACTGCTCTGCTGACAAAAATATGCTAACATAGCTTAAACTTGTATGTAGTCAGGTTATTTCTGATTAAGAGTTTACAGTCAGTAACTTGTCTTCCCAATAAAAGCCCTGCAGTGGTTCACATTACAGAGCATCCAAGATAATTGAGACAGTGTTAGATTCAATTGTAAAAGAGAAAGGAGCAGACCAATCAGGATACACTGAACCAAAGAAACAGGAATGAGCAGCAGGAGGTGCAAAACTACTTTAAGCTGAACATGGAGACTGTTAAAATGTCACCTCTTTAAATAGCCACAAACGTTGAGTAAATGAAATCTTCTGTGGTGCTGCAACAGCTCAGATGAGGACAGGGACCATTACAGTTTAAAACAGAAACAGCTCTCTAAAGCATGACATACAGCGCTGGTGGAAAATTGCAGCGCAGCCTGTAAAGATTCATGAGCAGCAGCATGCACTCTGGTCCCTGGCTGCTCACTGTCACCTGCCACAAGTTACACACTTATTCTGAGGTAAGTAATGACATTATACAACTATAAGAGCATCTGCATTTCACATTAAAGTCTTGTGATGACAGCTATTTAAATTAAATGGAAGCGGGCACATTATTTTATTTGGTGTTTTAACCTCAATTTTTGTAATGACCAAGAAATCTTAAGTACAGAAATATTCTACCTCACTCTGTATTATCTACCTCACTCTGTATTTTGTACTTTGCATTTTATATTTTTATATTTTTTTTCTAAGGTGTGCAATTTTAATTTTTTCTATTTATAAGTGTGTTTTGAAGCTGAGAATCTGCACAAAATTTCGTTATGCTTGCATAATGACAATAAAGACTCTTGAATCTTGAATCTTGAATTCAACCTTTATCAGGTAGCGTTTGGCTTTAAATGGCACGGAGGGTATTGTAGTCTGCAGCAGTAAGACACTTAAACTGTATATCATACAGTATTACGATAGCACATCAGCTTCCTACTAGCCAAGAAGATTCTGGAAAAGACTTCCGCATCCTGACCTCATAGAAAATCTCCAACGCTGCACCGTTTTTCTGTGGCAATATCCCTTTAAGTGATGTTACTTCAGATGCCCCTTCCTATTAGCAGTCAAAAGCAAAATGTCTCCATTGACAGCATCCGATGTGTTTGAGAGAGAATCGAACACATAGAACGAAGCACAGCTGCATTTTCTGCCCACTGTGACTCTGTGCTGCTTTGCCCTTTAAGGACATTATGAAATTAACATACAAATACGAAAGCTCTCTGAAGGTGACATAAACAGTTTGAAGCAGGAGATAAAACTTGCCCCACGCTCACATGACAGCTGAGAGGTACTCCAGCGCCAGCAGAGCCATTCACAACATTAAAGCTCATTAAGGCCCTATAGTTACCCAATTAAAATGAATGATTGCTGGAGGAAATACCATTAAGAACTATGTACACCACTCAGAGCTCCATAAACACAGTTTATATTCTCAGTTTCCTGCACTCTTTCACACTTCCCAAATTTAATTTAGATGCAATAAGTGAGCTAAATGCAAGTATATCATTACCAGAGGTTCTCACAGAGCAATGAGTTCCCCTGTGGTGCTACAGTTCATCATGGCATTGAGTTTAACAACTGTATGGAAAGGATGTATGAGCTCTGTTCCTGAGGATATTTAAACATTTAATTAAAAATAAAACACATCATACAGTAAATTTATTCCTCCACTTCTTCTTTAAGAAAAGCCAGAAAACAGCTCTCCTTTAAGCACATGAAGCTGTTGATGTGTGGATTTAAGGTCCATGTTGGTAATCAGATTTCTCTGTTTTCCTGTTTACACCTAGCAGTCCAAAATAATACGGTGAGCTCGTAGTCCATGCTGTTTTGCCTTCCCATCACCTAACCACTCACTCAACAGTACACCTCCAGAGACTTTCAGCTTTAATTCAAAGGTTTGACAAAAGTGTGGAATTAATCTTTCCGAAGTTACAGCCGTTTTATACACCCACCTCCTTGATGGGACAAATGGCTGACAAACAGTTCATGGCCAGGTATGGCCCGTTCCGTCGTTAGTCCATGACAAATAAAGCAGAGAAAAGGTCTGGAGTTGGTTCAGAGTGTAACATTTCGCATTATTAGGCTGGAAAAAAAAAAAAAAAAAAAAACACAAAATAAACCCATCAGAGTGGACAAAACAAGAATTTGTAATATTCTTAGACAGAATTAATTAACTGGCAAGCACAACACCAGCAAAAGGTATGGAAGACAATTGGAAGACAGCTAAAGTGGATGACAGCAGCATTCTACCACTGGCAAAGAAAAACCCTTTCAAAACATCAAGTCAAGAACACTCTTGAGGAGGTAGGACTGTCATTGTCAAAGTCTACAGTCAAGAGAAGGTTTCATGAATGTAAATGCAGATGCTTCACGACAAGGTGGAAACCACTGGTTCACTCAAGAACAGAAAGGCCAGATTAGACTTTGCCAGAACGCACCTAGGAAAGCCTGCCCACTTGTGGAATAAGATTCTTTGGACTGCTGAAACCAAGATTAACTTGTACCAGAATGATGGGAAGAGAAAAGTATGGAGAAGGAAAGGAACAGATCGTGATCTGAAGCACACCACATATTCTGTCAGACATGGTGGAGGTAGTGCTATGGCATGGGCATGTGTGGCTGCCAATGGAACTGGATCACTGGCGTTTATGGATGACCTGACTGTTATTAAAAGTAGCAGAATGATTTCCAAAGCGTTTGGGCTAAACAGATTCTGCCGAATGATGAGAACTGATAGGATGCCGCTTCATACTGCAGATGGATAATAACCCAAAACATACAGCAAAGGCCACCAAAGTTTCTCAAGGTTTCTCAAATGGTACATTCGTCACTGGCCAAGTCAGTCACCTGATCTCAGCCCAACCGAGCATGCTTTTCACTTACTGAAGACAAGACTGAAGGCAGAAAGAACGACAAGCAACACCTGAATTTAAAAAGGCAGTAAAGGCCTGGCAAAGCATCACAACGGTGGAAACTCAGCATTTGGTCATGTCCATGGGTTCCAGACATCAGGCAGTCATTGGGTCCAAAGGATTTTCATTCAAGTATTAAAAATAATCTTTATATTTGTAATTATGCTACTTTGTCATACCTGGCCATGAACTGTTTGTCAGCCATTTGTCCCATCATTTATGAGCCACCAGAAAGGAAGTGTATGTATAAAAACGGCTGCAATTACTAAATGGCCAATGCCACACTTTGTGAAACCCCTTGAATTAAAGCTCAAAGTCTTCACTTCACTCACATCTTCAGTGCTTCATTTCAAATTCAACGTGGTGGCGTGTAGAAGCCAAATGCCAAAACATTTCTACTTGTCCCAATATATATGGACCTAATCGTATAAACAACCAGCCACCTGATGCTGCTCATTTTGGTTGTTTCTCGGCCTGAGAAGTCTCTGAGCTCTATAAGAAGTTAAAGCTGAGCCCACTATCAGGAACACCTTAAATTGGCAGAAGTGTAAATTAATGCCTCGAGGCATCTGTGACTTTGACCCCAAGTCTCTCAACAACACTCCAAAGCTTAAGAGTGACATAGAAAGTTGGCCAATGTCAATGATAGGGTGTTTTAATGCAATATAAAAAAGTCACCTTGCCTAGTTTTTAGCCACTTTTTCTTTTGTGCTACCATCTGTTTGATCTATGTAATTTTTATTGCCGGAGGACTGGGGGAAATTTGAAACTAATCCACAGAATGTGATTTCCCTTGGACCTGCTGCCTCAGAGGTTCAGATCATTTTAGACCAAAAATAAATAAATAAAATAAAACCCCACACTTAACCAAGACAAAAGGAAAACTCTTTTCTTAACCGCTCAGCCAAAGGCTTGACCCCCTGACGACAACAAGTGTATGACTGAGACACTAAAAACAGGTTTATATAAAATCAAACTAAAGGACGAGGGAAGAAAATTAATATTGGTGGAGTAAGTAACTAAGTTTATTCTCCCTCATGGACCAATTGTAGACATAACCATTTACTCCTCAAATACAGCAGATGCTTCAAAAAGAGAGTGAAAGGACATAGCCTCAAATGCAGCTCAAATCAAGGTTTTACTCTGCCAGACTCCTTAGTGCAATCAAAGAAAAGGCTCCGTTTTTTTATTATTTTAAAAATCACAGCTTAGCTTATCATCTGGTTGTGATTGATCTAAAGCACAGCATGAGCATATACAATTTTAAACACAGAAAGAACTGAAAATTCCTATACCCTTTCTTAAGCGTACACTCTCGCAGGGGTCTTTTCTGATTCTGTATCACACAGTCCCACACTGCTTGTTCCAGCCACATATTAATATTTAAAGCAATAGTACATATTTAATCCTGTCTCAGCAGTAAGTGGAAAATTACAACTGCAACCCCTTTATAATTTCCAGTTGCATCTATTGACTGAGCTCTCGTGTCACAAAGTCAGAAAACCAGATGTCGACCATTGTTCTTCCTAAAAGAGGATGATACACCTGTTAACGTAACGGGCTGTACAAGCCATACTCCACTGTGGATCTCTCACATTCATACATTCTCTTCAGGAGAAAAGTCTCTTCAGACCACGCTCTGCTTTTCCGCACAGTAATTTAAGATTGAAAACACTTGTGCTCTAACTAAAACATAACAGTATGCTTTAAGTAGCAAAAAAAAGTGTGTACTTTCTACTCACATGTAATTTCCCTTTTTTTGTTTACACAGAAAATTCCTCCTTAAAACAAGAAGTCTTGGTTAACACAAGAAATACCACAGTGCGGAGCATGCCTTCATTTTCCAAATACTAAAATATACTGGGGTTGTACATAAGTGTCCTTAATTTCAATTATATTAAAAATATATACATGGTCCAGTAATTGCCAATGACCTGGGCAAAAACAAATATATTCAAATAAATTTGGCTGATTACATTTTTCATTAGTTGGAGAATCCAGTATTGATAAGCTCCTCTTCACGTTGTCAGATCTCCACATGCAAATGGAACATGGTACATGCATAACATCGCTAAGCATGTCTCGATCCTGAACAACCAATATATTTTATGCCAAGTAGTTAGAGAAAAAATGATACCTTTTCATTGACCCTTCATGAATAATAAAGAACGTTTGATAAGGTATTAACATTTCTACATTAAACACAACTTAAGCTCTAATGTATCCAAATTTACACAATTATGTAAAGCAGTACCATAAGAATTTCTGTCAGGGTTTCCCATGCATTTACTTTTACTTTTATTTGTGGCAGAGAAAACTGCATGGAAAAAATAGTCCAACAATTTAAGAACTAATTCCTTAACCACAAACAAGCAGAAGAGTCTGTCTGGAGAAATGTACTGTGTGTTCTATAAACAGAAGAATCAGAACTCCAACTGAGTGCAAATCCAGCCGGGAACGGCAGCAGGTGAGCCAACAATTAATCACATCTTTCAGCATCCAAACAATATACGTCACAGAGCAGCAATTTCCAAAATGACTCACTTCACACTGAACTGACCGAATGAGACAATAAACAGTTGTGACCAAAATCTGTTGAAAGAGTATTTGTAAAGCGGGAGACACTTTTGACCAGACCGGAGCTGGAATTCTTTGGTGCCAGAAATAGCTTCTCAGCCAAAAACAGCACCATAAAAGTGTTGTCTTCCATTTTGCACTACACTCCTACACATTTGCTCAGTGGAAACTCTTATTAGGTACAACTATAAAATCTGATGGAATCTAATACAACTCAAGCTGTAAAGTTTACCTTAACCCCCCCATTCTCTCAGAGAAATGTTTGCAGGACACGGGAGATAAACAATAGCAGGATTAAGAACAGACCAGCCTTGTAAACGTGCTATTTGTTGATCAATATAACAAGTCATAAGATAGTATACGAGACAACTGAAAAACTGTCTTTTTAGCGAGCATACTAGTAACATTTATCAATCACAACCACAGCAAATGATACATCACAGTGCCAGCTATATACTATATCACTATGAAACTGTGCTCTGTAAAGCTGTATTTCCTCTGCAGAGGTCTATGGCTCATAAAAAGTTTGTTTTAATTCTGACAACATGTTATAAAATCTGAAGTTATCAATATTGTCATCTGCGTGTATATACTGCAAAATCAGTGGGTGTCTGAGGTGTCATCGTCAACTCGGACAGCTGACCGAGCTGCGGTGATTGCACTCACCGTGGCTTCCCAGAGGGACAGAGGATATAAACCTTATCTCTCAGTGTGTAGTTATTCTGTCACCAACCGGTAAAAATATAAGGTACAGATGAAATAAGAAGGAATAAAGTATATTTTGTATGGTTATTGTTACAGATCTCTCCACCTCCCGACACTCCTATTTGGAGTGTAAAAAAAAAAAAAAAAAAAAAAAAGAGACAAAACACACTATAAACAAAGCGACAGATGAATTTAACCATGACCTGTCTGGGGAAGATACACAGGACCTCTGGGGGTATTTTGTGCTCACCGGCATCAGAATGTTGAATCCTTTGGGTCCTGTACACTGAAGGTGGGAGGGTGGATTCAGCTTATTCCGGTCAATCCCACAGATTCTTCATCAGGCTGGGATCCAAGTCAAAGCATGAATGTCTTCACTTGCACTAGAATCTCACAATGATTGAAAACCAACAAGACAGATGTACACAACGCAGTTTTCTTTGAGTATCTTATGTATTACTTATGAGACCAATTCACTCATTTGCATTGGAGAGGACATTTGAGACCAGTGGACCTTTTGTGACAGTCACTACCCACAACACCTTTTGACCATTCATCAGGACGGTGCTGAGATGAGAGGAAAGACTGGTGTATGTGTTTATATAAATACCTGCATATTTTGTTAGATTTGATCCTATTTTATTCTAAATTGAAACATCTGTTTATAGGTACTGTGTGTGTAGCATGAAGGGGATTACAGACTACAAACTTTCATTTCGTTGTGCAATCTTGTGTCGCACAAGGACAAATAAACAACCCTGAATCCTTAAATGTGTAGCACCTTGCAGAGAAAAACTGTGGTAAAAATGCTAAAACAAATTTCTCACTTATGTGCATCTTGACTGCATGCTTTATGTTGGGAAATGGACAACAAATTTATCCATTCCACTCAGACTCATGCTCGAACACTGTAATACCCAACATAAATTCAAACATAGCAAAGTATATCCTCTCATCCTTTTTCACAAAGTCTGAACACCAGACTGTCTACCTCTTCTTTCAGCTGAAAAACACCACACAACATACAACACAAACAACAATCAGCCACAACATTAACACCTCTGACTGAGGTGGAATGAATAACATTAATCATATGTTTACAATGCAATGTTCTGGAAATCATGTGAATGTCCTTTGACACACACCACCCACCCAAACATTGCAGACCAAACACAACTCCCCTCGTGGCAGCGGCTTTTCATGTCAGCAGCAGCAGCCTCCCTCCAGCTGGACAATGCACCCCGTCACATTTTGAAAATAGCCAAGGAATGTCTCAAGAATCACAACAAAAGCCTGCAGACTCCCCAGATCCCAACCTGCTCGAGTATCTGTGGGATGTACCAGAATAAGCTGAATCCAACCTCCCACCCTCAATGCACAGCATTCTCTCAACATTCTGATGCTGGTGACCACAAAATACTCTCAGAGGTCCTGTGTCTACTGCCCTGACAGGTCAGAGCTGTTCTGGCAGCATAAGGGGGACCTACAATATATCAAGCAGGTGGTTTTAATGTTGCGGCTGATCAGTGTGTAAAAGGCCAACTATTAAAACTATATCGTCACCAGAATCTTAGTCATCTTTATTTATTCATAATCCGGTATACAATGAAAAAAAAAAGCCAAATGTGTTTATTTAATTATATTTAACTCACTAAATGTTGCTTCTTTAAGGCAACCACCACAACATCAAGAATTCTGGAGTAGGTCTCATTGGCCTCGGCTTCAGAGAGAAAGGGAAAATCCTTAAACATCGGGGCAGTCGTGGATCAGCGGTTAGGGTATCGGACTCGTAACCGGTGGGTCGCTGGTTTGATTCCCCGTACCAGTGTCCATGGCTGAGGTACCCTTGAGCAAGGTACCTAACCCCCACTGCTCCCCGGGCGCTGCACACGGTCGCCCACTGCCCCGGGTTTGTTGTGTGTGTGCACGTCACTTGGGTGGGTTAAATGCAGAGCATGAATTTCGTTGGAGTGAGTTCCCTCCAATGACAAAATATGTCACTTTCTACTTTTTCTTTCTACTTTCTAAACATCAAGGATCAAGAGCTGATGCCAAGCACAGTGTCTTCCTCTCATTAGCATATCTCTATCCCAGATCTAGTGTTATAGCAGCTTTGATGTCCGTCACCTTCTGTGTGTCATCCAGGCTTTCTTCTGTGCCCATGACAAGCTTGGCATGAAGTGGTGCAATCTCGAGCAGAACGAGTATGCTCTCCTCTGACATTACTAAGGTGGCCTCCTTCCTTGGCTTAAGTGCCTTGAGCACTTCCTCGGCATGATGTCAATCTCGCTCAGTGTGACGATATCCTTTTCACTCTTTCTTGACCTCTAGTGAAAAGAGTGCTGCAGAGATGGCTGGTTATCCTTCTGAAAATCTATCATTCCCCCTTGTGACACTGTTGGTGATCAACCTGTGTTTTTGTAGCTTGAGAAGGTCTTGTTTTTGTTTTAGCTGGTGGCTTGCTATGGTGCTGGATCTGAAAAAGGGTGGGACACATATGATCCTGCTGATTCGCTTATGGCAATTTCAGTGCTTTCTGCGAGGCAATAGTCAGGCTGTGTGCAGCCCAGACCAGGATTCGAACCTGAAACCCTCTTGCTATGAGGCCACAGTGCCAACCACTGCACCACCATGCTGCCCTGCATGTAAACCTTTAATTACAATTGAGCAGTGTTTTTGAGAATCAATACAGTATCGCAAAACAATTTTTCTGAATACCGAATCTCTTTTCTCCAAACACAGTGTTCCCCAAAGCAAGTGAGTCCAAGTTTCTCAAAGTAATCTGGAAATTATTACTATTATTTCAGTGAGTAGAAACAGGAGTTAAATAGGAGTGCAAAAATGACACACACACACACACACACACACACACACACACAGAGAGAGAGAGAGAGAGCGAGAGAGAGAGCTGGGTGTATCCTTGAGAGGGAGGGAGAAAGACAAACTAAAGGAGGACTATCCCCTTAAGGACAACATTATTAGTCACAGGAACACTGGGGAGTCATGCACTGTTGAGTGTTATTTCTCTCCCCCCTATCAGTGGCCTCATCTCTGTGTATCTCACTTCAACCCTGTCTCGCGCGCTCTTCTAGGGGAACTCGTTATCTCCTAGCAGTGAGGTCTTTGGTCTCGCAGAGGCCAAGGAAAGGATCATTGCTTCTGGTTGTGAGTGTGTGTGTGTGTCTGAGTGTCATAGAAGTGCTTGAAAGAGAGGGATGCAATGCCATGATAAAAGCATTAATGAAAAGGTAAGGGTGGAAGGTCTGGAATAGGATGAAATACAATGTCAAGAGAGGCACTGAAGAACTGTGAACTGTGTGAGTTTTTTTTCCCTCCTTTTGCTCATCTCCATTGTATCGTTACCTCCTTCATCCTCTTTCCTCCATCCCTTTTTCCTTACTTTTCTCCTTCCTTATTGCATTACCTCTTTCCTACTAATAAACTGTCCTTCAGGTGATCAAATACAACATTCTTCTTCATCCTTTGCTCCTCTCCTTACTGAATCACAGCAGGCAAGCTAAATATTGAGTGCAAAAAGAATGAACAAATAGGCAGAAGATTACATTCCCATTAAAAACTTGGCTGCTCAAATTCTTATTGACATGGCAGATATCCTTGATTCTGTGAGGGCAAACAGTAGAACTTGAGCATGAATATGCACGCACACAGTTTTAAGGACTGTGTTTGGTGATTTCAACAGTGGCCTCAGCTCTATCCAAACAACATATCTACCTACCAAGGCGGTCTGGTGTTGGCTTTGCTGGGGTCTCCTGACTGCCCAGTATCCCCTTGTGTTTCTATGAAATCAAAGCTCTGAAACTGCCTTTGGATCACACAGACCCAAGCTGTGTTACGGAGGCAGCTGTGTGTACATATGCATACTGAGACACTGTGAGGTAAGTAAATACACCCAGCAGGCACACACACAAGCTTGCTACAAGGACAAAAAAAACATAACAAAACAAACAAAAAAAAAAACTGCACATAAAGTACTTCCCACCATGAACACACACACACACACACAGTCCCTTCACAGCCAGTGGAATTCACCATGAAAAAGGAATGGATGGGCCACTGTTCCACTCAGTCTCACAGTGTGTGCGTGTATCTCGTGTGTATGAATGAATGTGAAGTAAGTGTGCATTTGTCTGAGTGCTTGCTTGTGTATCAGGCAGACTCAGCAGAGAGGCTGTCGTCCTCATTGGGTGTGGGTGATACGGTGAAAATAACGTAATCCACCATTGATAGGTAAGATGTGACCAAACCATAAAACAAGTATTTTTTAAACTGCTGCGTGAGCCCCTGTGTCGCTGTAGAAGCAACCGACAAAATGAAAGTTCAGCACCAAGTCATGTCAAATAACTCCACTTTGAATTTGTGGAGGGGAAAAAAAAACTCTTTGGAATGCATACAAACCTACAGAGAAGCAGAGTAATAAAAAGGAAGCCGACATTTCCCTGATGGCCTCCTCAACACATCTGTCACCAGCTGGGCCTTTAAAAGAAATTCAGGTTGCTGAAACTTGACAACATCTCAACAACAACCCAACCAAACCACATGATGCTGGACTGATCCTGATGTTTGCTTTGTTTTTGTTAGCTAAATAAAAAAAGAGTCATCTGTTGCCTCTGTCCTATTATTAATTTTATAATCACAATTAACACAGACTCAGCATCTGTTGCTTATTATGCATGTCCCAGCAAACTCAATAAGCAGTTGTATTGAGAGGTTTATCACAGTGATGTTTTAGAGTCTGTCTGACAAACAGCAACATGCAAATTAAAATGAATCTGCGTCTATTTTGCCTGTATTTAGTAATACCTTTTTCCCATTGTAGAAATAGTTGTTGATTGGCAGAATGATTCATGTTTAATTATCAAGTACAGCAAAGTGCTATAACTCAACAAACCATTGTGATGTAATGTGATGCTGAGGAAAAAAAAAATCAAACAAATCTTAGTTATATTATTTCTTTGAGTTATTTTGTGAAAAACACTGGTAGACCATGTACATCATTAGATCTACATTATATCTTATGTTAAATATCTAAACTTCACAGGGTCAATAACGAATGAGCTAGTTGGCTTTTGATACTCAGAAAACTGTTATTAAATACTCATATTTCTGCCTTTCTCCCTGATACGTCTGTGGATTGGGTTACAGGTAGCTGTATGTGTGTGTGTGTGTGTATGTCCTCTAATCAGTAATGACTGAGCCTGATAGCATGAAATATTGATCGGATGAGTCTCACACAATGGCACCAGGGGAGTGTCCAGCCAGGCAGAGAGGACCGCCAGACAGCCTTTCAGAGTGAAAAACACTGTGCAAATCACACTTGTATCCCCGTCTCATTTAGATGGTCCTCAAGGCCCCATCAGCTCTCCTTTTATCTCTCTCTTATCACACCAGACTGGCCTCAGACTCAATAGCGACAGGGACACCATGTGGTCTTCCTCGCTTACTCATTTGTCTGCACAGTCTGGAAAAAGCTGCACGTCGGCAGCAGTTTTATAGTTTGAAACTGCACTTGGGACTTGTATGATAGAAGTCATAACTTTCCTGCTACATGCAGTAAGAATCTTCATTGTGAACAAAATGTTGAAGCCTATATGAATCAGCAGTTGTCCCTACTGTAAGTCCATTAAGTTGAATATTCATCCAGCTCTTCTGTTGTCAGCTGAAGTATTTGAGGGACTCGTTAGTTTTAAGCCGTTCCCCACAGACAGACCTCAAAGTCAAACCTGCTCATGTGACTTTTAATTTAAAACTCTACTCTTACTTAACTTTAGAGTAAGTTATATTTCAATCTGGGCAAACGGCCAGCTACAACTCAAGGCTGGGACTTTAAGACAATTATTTATTTTTACTTTTTATGCTTGGTGTTGCATGACCTTAAATTAGAGCACTTGACTGTTCCGTGGAAGTGAAACGAAAATTAGCACTGGAAAGCATAATCCTGTCAGAAGCACGAACTAAAAGACTTCTTTATGATTAAATGTGTCACTGCAGACTGTGTCTAAATTTTTTAAACTTCTCAGCTTCTTTCTTCATTATACTGTATTTTTTCCCCCGCTCCCTGTTCTGCCAAGAACTCCAGCTTTTGACTAGATTGTCTTTGCTTTCTCATCAAATAGCAATCAGCCTGTGGAGAATGTGGGGCACTGATATGTGAATTTAAAAAGAGCAACACTCCTTTTCCTCTCTAAAATCTTTTTGATAAAATATGTGTTGTCATTCACAGGGCAATGGCTCCATAGCTGAATGACTTGTTATCCTCTCTTTCTACATTAATCTTATATACCACTGAATTGTTTGGATGTAAAGGTGGGGAAAAGAAAGAGAAACTGAGAAAAGCCTGTAAAGGCCTTGTAACCATGCATTCAGGCCCCCTCGCCTCCTATACTTTGACAGACTTCAAAGCAGTGAAACTGCCCATCTGCCTGGGTGTAACACTGGCTTCTAGCCTTGTGGTCCCCACAGAGAGATAACCAGGCGTAGCTCTAAACACCCCCAGACAGACCCTTATCCCTCTGGCTTAATGTCCTTGTGGCCGAGGGTAATGCAGAGAGATGGATGGCCCCGACCTACCCCTCCTCGCTGGGGTCCCTGGCTGTGAGATTGCATGCCTGATACCATCCTCCATCTCCCTGTCTGTGACAACCAAACTCCAAACCCCACCCCCCCCCAGCCCCCAGCCCCCTCCACCGAACCTCCCAGATCGATGCGGCTCACTGATGCGCCGTCCGTCAAATCCGTGGGCTTAGCAATACACCACCTACCCATAAGGAGTTATGGGCGCGAGACAGTGCATGAAATGGAGGTAACAAACATACACACACTCACACACTCACTCTCACACACACACACACACACGCACTTATGTGCTCACCAGTTCCTGAAACAGATCACTCAATCCGGTGCCAAACGATGAGCATTTTTTCTGGCTGTTGTGCCATCTTTCTCCCCAGCTCTCCTTCCCTCCTTCTCTCGCTCTACTCACATCCTTGACATGACATGATCAAATGGGTGCTTTTAGAGTTCAGTAGTTGACCTGGACTCCAGGAGGCCGCCATTCCATCACATCCCCCTTCGTCCAACTTACATTCTTTTATCACTTCATCCCTCCATCACACCTCCATCACCTTACATCCTTTTCTCCATCAACAAATCCTACCATTTCTCTTCCACTTGGCACAGATAGTTTCCGTATCATTCACCTTTATGTGAACACCCCCACCACCACCACAGCCCAACTCATCCCCCTGTGCTTCGCCAGGTACGACAGCCGACTGGTTGAGGGGGTAGTGATGAAGTGGGAGCATGGCCACAAGCATGAAATGAAAACATGGGTGATCCACGAAAAGAAATCTATCTTGAACTGATGCCAAGAGGAAGATGAGCGCCTTGATTTCACCACATAATCCTCAGTGGCTCCTTTTTCTACCAGATAGCATTGTAAGATACTGTATTTCCATAGCTGGTACATTGGCAAATGTGTATTACATTCTACAGATGTTGCTAAATGCACTGTACTGAAATGGTTTAAACAATATGATAGTTCAGTAACTGCATTTTTTTTTTTTTTTCAGAATCAGAATTCTTTATTTGTCACATGTGGATGTGCATCCACAGTGAAATGAAAAAAACAACACTCCTTTTAACGACTGTGCAAAAATACAATTGACATGTACAAATATACACAAATAATAAGATAAAAGATAAAAGTAAAAAAAAAAATAGAATAGAATAGAATAGAATAAAAAATAAAAAATATAAATATTTGCTCACACAGTTAGAACATAAACACTCAGGGCTTAGTAAAGAATAAAAAAATAGCTCAGTTAGCCATGCAGCTAGTGGTGAAGACTAGAAGTGCAGAGCACAGGGGGTGTTTTGGTGTCACATTATTGTCAACACTGAAAGGGGGAGTTTTTCAGGCCCAGGACAGAGGAGCTCAGCGCAAAATGCTGGCAGGGACGTGTTTAGAAACGGGCACCATGACTGGAGCTGGATGAGTGGGCAATGCTACTGGGCTCAGCAGCCTCTCAGTACACCAGACCAGGACTGAACACTCTTATATACTGCATCTTTCATAACTTTTTCCATCGGATTTTATACGTGAAAATTGCAATACAAGTTCATTCCTACCCTAAATACAGACAACAGGATTTTAAAGACATTATTTATGGAGTGGGATGAATGCTGGTAACAACTAAGGCAATGGTCTCCTTTTGTTCTGCAATATCATCCTCCATCCAACAGTCACTATGAAGAATAATCTAACCTTCCAGTTATATTGCTCAACTGCTGCTCCTAGCTATGAGCTAGAGTGCGGTCATCGATCCTCCAGCAGGATTCTGTTAGCTAAGTGCTCGCTAAAGATTAAATGGTTTTTCAGTAAGGGGCTCCTCAGCTCTGGAAGCCCTGCCTGAGACCCGAGACTTAAGAATCAGTAACTTTGCTAAATTCTCTTCTCAAAACTTATTCTTTCAAAAAAGCCTTTTATTAAATTCTACCACTCATGTCCTATCCGTTATTATTGATGTTGGTACCCTTATGTTTATTGTTGGGTATTTTACTTCATTTCATGTGGGTACTATTTTATAATTGTCTGATTTTATTTGTCCGAGTCCTAAAATTCTTTAATCCAGGTTCAACTGTGCAAAGTCCTTGGTAACTTTCAAAAAGGTTCTGTTAATAAAGTTGCATGGGTCAAGAAAGAATCAATTACCTTTTGGAACAGATGTAAGTCATGGGGCTGATATGCAAATTATTTTTCTCTTTTGTTAACACTGCAAGCATTAGGCCTTGTAGCTGGCCGTTTGCAGTCCACATTCATGAGCACCCATGAATCTCTGGGGCAAGCTACACATGCATTTGTTCAAACTTCAAAAAGAAAGCAGCTGTAACGGAGCTCTTGGGAACAGTGTTTCATGGAACAACCGGTACAATTGCAACATTGTCACAACTGTAGCTGGGTACATTTACAATGAGTCATTGTGAGATTCTGCAATTAATAATATAACATAAGGCCTCGTTTAAAGCCAGGGCTGCATGTGGCATTAGATACAAGCTGTGGTTACGGGCCTCGTGTCAACTGTGGGTGGCCAGAGGTATGTGGGAAGAGAATCGGTGCACTAGTGTAAATGTAGGGCCCTGTGCGAGCAATAAAAGAGATATTTACTGTAAATCTTCAGCAGCTAGGGGAGCGATAAACATCACAAACACAATCAGCTGCTGCTTTAGTGCTGCCTACGCATCTGTTCTTCTCCTGGGGAGAAAGGAAGTGTGAAGAAAGAGAGGAGGGAAAGTGAGGTTGGGTAATCTATACCTTCCTCCGCATTGTAGTAGATACTGCCTACTGTTATTGGCTGCATGATCGTTTGGACAGGCGGCATGACGAGGGAGTTTTTTGTAGCTTTTTTTTTTTTTTTGATTGCTTTTTGTTAAACCTGTATGGATTTTATCACCAGTATAACATGGGAAACAGAATCATTTAAGGGTTCCTTGAGTTGTTGACAAACCATAAGAAATAGCTCATGATATTGTTCATTCTCATCACTATGCATTTTGCACCATGCAATTCATTCAGTGATTCCCTTTTTCTATATTCCTCATAACATTAGCTACCATTACATCCACCATGAAAAAAATGGAAAGAATATGGCACAACAGCAAATCTACAGAGAGAACATAATCTAGGGTCCAACTAAAATGACAGGCCAGGCAGGCATAATCAGAGCAACAAGCAAAGACGCCATTACTCTGAAGGAGATGGAAAAGAAGGAGAATCTCACCACATAAAGACTATTAGTCGTGGACTCCACAAATCTGGCCTTTATGGAAGAGTAATGAGAAGGAAGCCATTGCTGAAAGAAAGCCCTGAGGGCAGAGCACACATGGAAGAACGTACTCAAATCAAAACACTGCACATCGCCCTGCGCACACCATCTCAACACCGAAACATGGTGACGGCAGCATCATGCTACAGCAGTGCTTTTCATCGGCAATTACTGAGAAACTCATCCAACATGTGTCTGCTTTTTTTTTGTCGTTATTATTGTTTGTTTATCTTCAAAGCACTGTGCACGTTGTGGTAATCAAATGGTGAATATAAAAATAAAATCAAATTGCATTCCAAGGTGTACCGCTGTCAAATAAGGAACTTATGCAAGGCATTGTAGGCTGCAAGCTGACATCAAAGTATGGCAGTTCATGCAGTGTATCAAATATACTAGTACTACTAATAGTACATATCTGGCTGACAAATCCCTCCTATCTATACTAGATACTAAAATAGCACCTATGAACACTATTCTTCCTCATGTGACTTAACAATGCTCATACAGTACAGTACAGTACAACTCATACCCAATGAGTTATCTCATTTCTATACTGTATGACAGATACGGCAGTTATTTCACTATGTGTATAAATGTTACTAAATCATAGTGGTTTGCGCAATAAGGTTTTTTTTTCTGTATGTCAATTTAAAGCGGGGATGATGAGACCACTACTGCTACTCTTCATCATGTGACTACAACTTACACCCAAAGCACGACTCAAAAACATCCAACAAGCAACAACACCACCTCTGCACAAGCTACAACAATGACACACCACGCAAGGTGACTTGACAACAACTTCATGTAAATCTAGCGAATTAGTTCGCCAGCCCCTCTCCGTGGTGCTGAGTTTAAGTGTGGCTAGCATGCAAAGACCAAGCTATTACAACAGGCAAGGTACATTAGGTTTTACTCAATACAAAGTACCACATGAGCACGGTATCTCGGTATGCATAAGGAGCCACAGCGGGCCAGGAAACCCACAAGAGGGAGCGCATGTTAGCTTCACTTACCAGTATTTGAAGACAACCATCGTCCTTCATGGTGGCAAAATGTTCAGTAATCACTGTATGATTTTCCACTGCAATTCAGGTCTTGCACCGCAAGTGTCCATCTCTTTTCTCCACTTGTTTCCAGACTTCGTCATCTTTTTTTACCTGGGTACAAGTCCAGTGTAACGTTAGCTCTGCAGATCCCAGGATGCGATAGCTAACATTATCAGCAATACTAAAACTTGCTGGCTAACTCACCGGAAGGTTTCACTGGATTGACGTTGCTAGGTCCTTCCATGGTTTCACTGGCAAAAAAGATGCTAAGTTCCTTTCACATTTCCAACTGTCTTAGTAAGTTCAGAGGCTAATCAAGGACCGGTTACACCTGGTTTCACTGGTTGTGATGACTTCCTCAAGTAGATTATTCCTTACTTAGCTTACTATCGTATTTTGCCAAACAAGCTGATAGACATTTACCAAAAACGACCAGAGGGGCGCTGTTTCTCCAATTAAAAAAATAACAAATAAACGAAAACTGTAATTGCACAACGCAATGTAAATACAATAGACAGAGGACAAAATAAGGGGTTTAGACTGTTTGTTAGGGTGACAGTTGAAAACATGAAAAATGAAAATCCAATTAAAAGCAAATATCATCATTGTGTATATTTTCTTCATGTTACGAGCTGTCTTCATCTTGACAAAAGGAAATTAGGATGGGTGAAAAACAGTTAATATTATCTGTGAAAATTATTCAGAACAAAAAGCAAGTAGCCTTAACTGTAATAATTTTTCTAGGATTTTCTTTTGAATTTTGAGTTGTGGCTGCACTGTTTTTGTCACTACTCAAACCCAGTTTTTTCAATCCATACTAAGGTCACAGTGCATGCAGATGTTTATAGCAGAATGTAAAGGATTAGCAATGATAAATGTTAACATGAAGGGGGGGGGGCATTCTGTAGGTCATGTCATGTGGCATTGGTGCCGGCACAAAGAAGAGTGATCGAGGGGAGGGTTGATGGAGGTGCAGAGCACGCCATCTGTGCAGCTCTTGCAATTTCTCACCTCACTGATGCACAACACATCTACCCAACTCCTTCTCCCTTCTACTTACCACCTTCTCTTTTCTTCTCTCAGGCTGGCCACCATCCATCTGTAACCCATACAGCAGTCTACTTCACACTCTCGCCTTTGTTGTTCTGCAGATCAGTCTGTGTGTAATTTCCCTGCATGTTTTTTTTTTTTCCTCTCATTCAGTGCTGACAAAAACATCTGGAGGGACATCAGTAATTGTAGGGTTGCCTACTGATATCATTTGGCAGTTCTCTGCAATAACCTGGCTGCAGATATCTCTTTTCAGTTTAGTTGCACCTAATCAGTACACCTTACTAAACAACTACTTTTTCTTTAACTACAAATTTTTTAATGATTTTTCTTATAATAACTAAATCATGGAAGAATAATATATGAAAATTAAGGGTTTACTCACAAATATCAACAGTAATTTAGTGAAACACTGACAAAGTTGTGCCTTGGACTGCACTGCGCATCTTTGCCCATCAGAATCGGTGCACAAACCATCATAAATTGTTACAGAAGGTTCTTGTACTCCAAACAAGCATATACTTGAGAGGTCCTCCTAACAACATTCTGCCAATGTCTTCTCCAAGTGATCTAACTCATCAGAACTCAACTCAACAAGATTTAAATGGAAAGTTAACTTTCCCAAGTCTCACAGAAATTTAATTTGTGAAGTCATGTGCTATGAAAGGAATTCCTACATGCTGGGATAATCTGGTTGCTAAACCTAAGTTAAGTGCAAGACTGCACTGTCACAGAGGGCAAAATTTATGCATTCAATTCAGCCAACTTCAATTCTGGACATCCAGCAGACAGTCCAAGTGGGGTAAGAACACAAACCATACCCAGTAAACCCTTTCATTACAATGAGAAAACTGAACCATTAATAAATATCCCTGACAGAGAAGTGGAGATGGCTGCTGGTAAGTTTGGACATGGGAGTATCAAGAGGAGTACTTGTGAAACAAAGGGGAGAAGAAGTATTGAAGGAAGGTTTCACTGAAATGTTTTACTAGCTGGACAAACTGGAAGACCAGTTTTTTAACTTGTGGATTTAGTTGGTGATTTTAATATTTATGTAGACAAACCACAGGACAGCAGCACGGGAGTAACTGTGTTGTATTCCAGATGATTGACTCACTCAACAAGTAACCGAGCCCATCTCAGAACTGATGTTCAAAGGTAATCATAAACTGGTCTGTCGCTGAAAACACCAATGAATTATTCACTCATTCAGAAAAAGGAGTTCCATGTGACAAGGACATAAAACAAAGAAAAACATAATCTAGAGAGCAAGAAGGGACATAGAGCCATGGAGAAATGCCATGCTGGTTAAAAATTCATAAAGGAGCGTGGAAAAGCTCGACACAGGTGCCGAACAAATCTCCAGGTTCATTATGACATCTATAAAGAGAGACTTAGTATTTATAATTTAGAACTGAGAAATGCAAGGCAGTCCTGTTTCTCTGATATCATTGCCAAAAGCAAAAACAGTACACATGTTTTATTTATTTACTGCCGACAGGCTGACAGACCCCTCAGTGTCAAGAGCCCCTGAACTTCAACTCACCAAAAAATAACATTTGCCTCATTCTTCACTGATGAAATTCAGAAAATTAGACAAGCTCCCTGTTCCTCCATATCTGGTGCCTGATCTTGTCCTTGTAGGCACTTAAAACCAACTCAATTAGCATGATACAATTTGATCCCATCAACCATATAAGCAGGGAATTGGGCAGCATTTCAAATCCTCCTCCTGCTGCCTTGACAAGTCTGCGGGCTTTTTCAAAAATGTTTTAACTGCAAGGCATCAGATATTCTCCAAATAGTCAACACTTTTCTCAGGTTATTTCCCACAGGACCTTAAAGCTGCAGTTATTAAACCATACTTTTAAAAAGAACAATCTAGACAACTCGCTAATGAACAATTTCAAACTCTCTTTTTTAAGTGAAACCTCAGAAAAAGGCTGTTTTTCAACAGCTTTGGATCTACAGGTGAATTCTCAGAGACAGTTGCTGAGGTTAAAAACCACAAACCAGGTCAGAAACCTTAGTGTATTAATGGAGTTTAAACATCTACATTAAGACAATTGTAATATCAGTATATTATCACATTAAGAGTACATTTCAAACTGCATTTATGTATGTTGTTTATATCATATTACATCGTATTTTGTTGCCTTGTGTTTCATTTATATATCTTGTCTTGAGGTTTTTATGTATTATGTAAAACACTTTGTGTTGCATTTTGTTGAAAAATGCTATATAGATGGGGTCAGCACCCAGGGAAAGACAGTGAGGCTTTGTCTGGAGAGTAAACCTATTTTGGAGCGAGCTGAGACTTTCCTGTTAACATGTCCATTTACCAAAAGTATTGGAACAGGGAAAGAAATGTGGAAATGGACTCAGGGACCCAGAGAGGAGAACAGAAGAAAAAGAGGGAATTAAAGAAAATAAAATGAAACACAGAAATTCGGTGCACTATAAGGAAGATTATAGTCTTCTAAATCATTAGGTCTTAGAGAGAAAAAGAAGCTTTTTGAGGTAACACACTCCAAAATGTTCCAGTGACCTGAGGTAGACTTTGTTGTTAAATCTCACCAATCATCTGCCACAGTTTCAAGAATGAGCAAACCATGTTCACGTAAACTGCTATTAGCTGCATCACCTCAGCCTGAGTTGTATATACAAGTCATTTATTATGAGCACAAAGTTGTTGGTGAACAGTCTGTATACCCTGGAAAGCCTAAAGCACCCAATAATTGCCAGGGACTGTCAGTGGACTTGGAATACACATAAGCTGTGAAGTTCAAATGAAACAAATGTGGTGTAACAGAACAAAGACAATCTCTTTTCCTGTGAATCCTTTCATATGTTTGCAATTATAAGGATCACCAAGGCATAGAAATAGAATGTATGCTGTGATACATCTTGTCTTTCTGTGCTGCTCTAACAAGAGATGAGGCTGTTTTACAAAAGAAAATGTGTTTGTCTTTGAAGTAAGGATCAGCAGTACAACGTCCAAGGGTGCCTTCTGATCACTGAATGCCTTTATGTAATGTAAGTTGTTCCTTCACAAAGTCCCTACTGGGAAAATAAAACACTTTGCCACCATTGCAAGAGCTTAAGAACAAAATTGCATCAATTTACTCATCAAAACTGAATTTCTCACGCGTGCAAACATGCAGTCAGACCATCAGAATCTGAGTGGTCATATCATAAATTTTTTTCCAAATTGTTTTCAAATATGTGCAAATCCATTTGCAATCAGCTTTTAAGTAATGCAGTGTTGTGTCAGCGGTTAGAAAATAGACAACATTCAACAACCCACAAGCCGGTCTCCCTGCATGTATCCCCTATCTTCAAGGTTATTGCTGAGCCATTTGTTGCACGTTAGATAATTGACTCTTAGATGAGGGATAACCGTGATTTATGGAGAAAGTGAATACATATTCCACCATATCTCAGTGGTGATTTATGGCATGATAGAGCCCAAGTGATGGCCATTTTATCTGATTGTACGTCATGCAAAGTAGTCGATCAAGTCTGCGCAATCAGTCACACACCTCGTCCCGGATGAGATGACAAAGATGAGAGACATGGGCTTCTCTCTCTGGATTTCTTCAGTCTACTTAAAACTCTTTAAGACAAGTTATTATATGCAGAGCTGGGTAAACCTTGGCCAACTAAATCACACCCACTCCAAACGCTCGCTGGATTTATGACATGTTTGACAGATAAATCTGAGGCCTTGGTGTGGCATTCGTCATATGCAGGAATGGTCTGTACTGAGGCTCCTCACTTAAAACATATTTGACCTTTTCACATACTTATTTAATTTCCTGCATTCTATTGTAATTTACTGGCATTTTTAAATGTACAAATAGATTTTATATCTGAGTCTCTTTATCATTTGTCATCATGCAGAGGGACTATTTCGCAGTTGTTGCATCATTTATTTGAGAGTGGAAGATTCATTCTACAGTGCAGTAAGCTGAATATTGAATCCTCTCTCTCTCTGAGAAACTCAGTATGTAATTTGACCATAAGCAACTGACAAGAAGAAAACCTTAACTCTGTCTTGACCTTTAGGATGCACATCCTTTATACTTCAGATACTGTATGCTCGCATGTGAGTGTGAGTGAGTGTGAATGTGTGTGTTTAATACCGTATGTGTGCGACTGTGGTGCCATCAAATATTAATTCTCCATATCTAATTCAGGATCCTGTCCTCTCATACACTGGACCGCTCTTCTCGCGCTGGGAAAGAAATAGAAGTCTCAGTACAATAGATCCCAGAGTCCTTGTTGAAATTATTTAGTCCAGATACCTACTGTCCTCTTCAATTCAGCACTGGATATTTGGCAACCAATTTGAAACACCTCATGCTACCTTTAATCTAACCCTCAGTCTTCACATCCACCACTGATTCAATTTAATATCACCGCCCGTGGCTGTACGTCTCTCCAATTATTTGTCATATTAACCTTTTTCTTGCCCCTGGCTTTCATTGCCTGTGTCCATGCCCTTATCACATTGTCTTCCTTTTTTTCTTTGCTACTATATTTGTGCTTTCCACACACAAAACTCTACAATTTAATTTCTAGATGTATCCGTGATGCATCCTCAAAGCTATATTCTCACTGCGATCTCACAGCTCACTGACATGCCAAACCCTCAGCCTAAGCAACAACAACAATTATAATAAAAATAAATAAATCTTTTAGGCTTCTACATTATGTGGTGAGTGATCAGATGAGTCACAGTAGGGGGGCTCAAAGTGCTTACTCAGTATTTCCTTTACCAGTGGTGGGTGTATAAAGGAAGAAAAATGTGATGAAAGTGGCCTAAATTTATTAATTGGATTTGTGCAAATGGCAGCACATAGATTCCTGCAACCTGACATGTCCAAACCATTTGTCAGGCTTCAGGTTGGGTTCAGATCTATTTGTTACCTTGAACTCTCATCAGCACTTACTTATGCAATTTCTTTCCCAGTGAAAGTAGCCAGCACTAGTTCCAAAAGTTGTTAAAAGCTAGATGATGTCATACAATTTTTGTCCATTGATGATGCAAACATGCATAGATTTACATAAAAAGTCCATATAAAAGGTAACTAGAGATCCATCCATTTTCTATACTGCTTATCTGATAGGGTTGGGGGAGGTGCTATCCCAGCTGACGACAAGCGAGAGCTGGGGTGCCACCTGGACTGGTTGCCAGTCAGTTGCAGGGCTGACATGCAAAGACAGACAATCAAACACTCACATCTAGGGGCGATATAGAGTAGCCAATGCTGTGAGGTGGCACTGCTAACCCTGCTAACCACTGCACCACTGTGCTGTCCTATATCTGAAGAAAAAAAATGGAAAAATCTGCGAAGGCAGGAGATCAAACTACTACAAACTAATATTTACAAACCATAGGGGACATCCTATTCTAGAAATCCAGAAAGAAAGAATAAGAAGCTCAGACAAACTATATATAATATTACATCTATGGTATTTACATATTTTCACATTGACAGCATGAGAAGAACAAGAACAACAAGAACAACAGGAAGAAGAACATGAAAATGCAGTACTCTGTTGTTGCGCTCATGACATCAAATTGCTGCATCTTCGTAAAGGCACACAGTGTAGACTAGAAAGCCAAACACATTACCAGTGTGGGCGGTTTCAGAGGAAGACAGCATGATTGCAGTTTGCAGCATGTGTTCCACAAGGGTTCAGAGATGAGGGGAAAAGTCAGGGAGTTTTACCACAATTATTCTATATACATATATATATTTATCTAACTACATATATAGATAGATAGATATATGCTATAAGAAGCATGTGATTACCAGCTATTGGTGTCAGCTGTAAAAAAAAAAAAAAAAACAGTTTTCCAGGCTTTTTGATAAGCTAAACTAACCTGATGTTGGCTGCAGTTTTGCATTATGCAGACTGATATGAGAGTGGTTCTTCTCATTAAACTCTCTGCCACTTAGTGTATAGGCATATTTTATAAAATGTCAAACTATTCCTTTGAAGGAGTAGGAACAGACTGGGTTCATGTCTCACTTTTATGCCCATGCAGACCTGTAAAATCTACAAACCTGATGGCAAAATGGATAAATTATTCATTGTACTTCAAAGATCATGTTTCTGGAGCTTATATTTTGAGTCATGTATTTTTTTTCTTTATATCTCTAAGGCTCCCCTTGCTTTCAACATGTTCTTTTACATTAGTTTTGTATACTTGTTTACTGTATTTCCTTTTTTAAAATAGCAATACAAGTTTTTTTTCTATGATCTCTACTATTACAATTAAAAGTAATCTATAAAGGTCATAAACTTTGAGCTAGATTAAACATTGCTGACGTTTACAAAGCATTGAGGATGCCAAATGTATAAAGGAGGGGCATATTGGTTATGGCATTGCATACTGGCAAAGTCATTTTGAATGCAAAGTTTATTTTGGTGTAAAAGGGATCTTAGTTATCAGTTTATAGTGACTTTACACAAAAATACTGTTGTTTGGGCTTTTTTTTTTTTTTTTTTAAGCCACAGGGACTAATGGAGGATCAAGTCAGAGACACTGAAGCTACAACCATGTAAGACCAGCCATTAACTCCTCATTTAACCATGAAATGAAAGTCCAACAAGAGGCAAGAGTTCATGGCAGGTCAGGATGTCCATGCTGTGCCTTTCCCTTTCTTTTCTCTTGCCTTACTTCTCTGGCTTCAGACTATATATATATATATATATATATATATATGTGTGTGTGTGTGTGTGTGTGTGTGTGTGTGAAAGAGAGAGAGAGAGAGAGAGAGAGAAATACTCAATCACAGAGATGAGGACATATGTACAGACACACACACAACCTCCCATACACTCCTGCTCACTTACACTGACTGACAATATTTCAGTCCAAGCCCCTGTAGATATCATTTGCAGGTTCATGCACCCATGCTGTCAAGTTCCAGTGTTTGCCTGAAACAAGAAATGAGATGGGAGTCAAGAGAAGAAAAAAAAAACCCCAAAAAAACCCCAACAACACAGCAACAACTCTATATACTCAGGGCAGCACTCTATCTGCCAACCCAGGCCTTGGCAACACATCTCTGCTCTAAGATGGCAGCACTAACCCTGCAGTGTAGCAGGGTTCCTGGTGTGAAAGCTGATCAGACCCTCTCTCCAAGTTGTGTTGTGTGACGGGACGCCCACTACATTGAAGTTTGGCCAGTTTTTTCCATTTGAGCCTGCAAGCAAAAGGAAGAGGAGGAAAGGAAATGTCTCCTGTTGAAGACTAATATAGAGATAACAAGTCAAAATGTTACTGTGAAGTACTTTAAAAGACAACCTAGAAAAATCCCACAGTCAAGTTTGCCCAAATTTAGAATCCATGTAATGTTCACCTCAAATTACAAATAAACAGAAGCAGTGTCAAAATTGAAGTATTCCAATCTTCTTACCATGTTCACTATTTTAACTTAGCATGTTAGAGTGCTAAGCGTGCCAATGCACATGTGCCACACAGTCATTTATTTATTGGTTTATTTACTAGGGACAGTAGACATTAATAAACATTGCTGTATATGTGCCAAGAAGCTATTTCTCACCTGTGGTTCCTGGACAGATGGTGTAAATCCACCCTAAAAACAAAAAAGATGGATATTGCACAGGTATTGAGATCATTTAAGCATGCAGAGTAATAAAAATTAGAGTATCATTGTTAATTAAAACATAATTTAGGACACCATTAATGGCAAGTACCATTTAGAGTCACGAGAGACACAGAGTCTCTGTGTGTTGTCCACACAGGGCTGCGTGTGTGTGTGTGTGTGTTTGTTTGTTTTATCTTCACTGCACATGCAAATCTCAGTTTCAGTGGAATCTGAGTTCTGACATATTCAACTCAGACCTAGCTGCCATGCCTCGGGGCTCCCAAACAAAAGCAATTCTTGTCCATTTGAGAAGTTATCTTTTTGACTGCATTGCCTCAATACTGCTTGGTCACCTCTTTCACTTGGACTCCATGAGGATTGAGATGTGAGGGGAGAGCCTTGACAGTATCCATCTCTTCATGATGTAGTGGTGCTGCTTGACACGACACTTGGCATACCCTGTAAAGAAATAATAATAATAATAATAATGATAATGATAATTTTAGTTGGTTTATTTTTATTTGATTCTGTTATAAGCAAGTAGTTAGCTGATGCCATTGAAGTACTGCAATGCACACATTCACAGCAAGCTGGACCCTGTGGTCTGTATGAACCTATTAGCAATGTTCAGCAGAATCTGAAGCTTAATGGCTTGTTATGAACATCCTTGCTTGGCTCAGCTTAAAATGCTTGTGTTTAATTTTTCATACTGCATTGACTTATTTGGAACGTACAGATGGACAGCTATTGTTTTAATTACCGCTCAGAAACTCATTGTTATTAATTTTCCTATTTTTCAGTTGACTGTTACCTCATTCTTGGTGGCCCTGTTTAAAAAAATAATGCGTAACTATGAAAAATTCATGTATAGGAACACAACTGTGGCCATGACTCAGTAATGTGTGTGACATCACGAATGTAACATGTGGGAACAAGATCAGAATGACATGGCCTGACTTGTTCCTTACTTGTTACTTTTAGTACATGGCAGGTTGTGAAATGTAGCTAATCCTAGCAAGCTCTGCTCTGACAGTTGTATCACTGATGTTATATGACAGTACCATACGTGCTTTTGTCTGCAACAGCTGTGGCATATAAGATTATCCCTGTACTATTCAGTCTGTTACCTGTGACTTGTCCCTTAAGGGGATAGATAGAGAATAAAGAATGAATACAGAACAATTTTAAATACTGTGTATCTGAAAGGCTGCAGATCAGGGCCTCTCGATTGCAGATGAACACTGCTGCCAGCCTGAATCTTTTAACCTCTGTCACATTTTTGGCCACCCAGATCTGGCTAAGTTTGTCCACTTCACCAGAAGCAGTAAGGTGAACCGACAAGTATTAAGGCATCTACAAAACTCAGCTGACATTGTTATTAAAAATAAATGGCTGTCTACTCTGCAAGCACCACCCTACAAGTGTATGCACATAACATTGTTTAATTTTTAAGGTGTTTTCCCAAGTCTGGTACAGGGAAACAATTCTGATTAACTGAGCCTGAGGCAGAAGAAAATCAAGCAGGAGGCCACTACATTGCTAACAAGGGTGCTCCTTAAAGAGGTAAGACAAATGGACATGGTGAGTGCTGACCCGAGAGGAGAGAGCTTCGGCAGAAACTCAGTCTGGGTTGAAGGTCAGTTTGAAAGAATGTCACATGAATGAGTTTTCTGATTGCAAAATGTGTTCACGATCATCACTCAATACAACAGGTTGTATTCAAAGACTTACAAATAAACACTGCAATCTAATTAGAACACAATAAACAGTGTCACAATCAAACCAGCTGTTACGGTGACAAGTGGAATAACTTAAGGTGTTTTATGGTGTTGCTGTAGCAAGCGTTTAATTTTTAGAGGAAGGCAATTATGCAGGGTTATTAGATATTAAAGAGTAACACTTAATGTTGTGCCAACTTGTCGACATAACAATAATGTGTATACATCTGTGTGGTTCTGTTTCAATTGTGTGTGCATTTGACCTTACCAGTTAATTTTATTTATGAAATTAATTGCACTGTTTTCCGGTTTAGAGTCACTATAGACCTGCACCACCCTGCCAGAAGCAGTGCTCTTAAGGGGGAACTGAACCACTGGGTGGGCAAGTGCAAGTTTACTGTATTTTTGATAATAAGGGAATCAGAAACAATGCTGTACCGAACTGTATTGAACTTTGCACCCCCAGTGTCCAGCTGCTGGGAAGCTTGGTCTTTAATAGAAACTGCAGACAGACAACAAAGTAGGTTTTCAAGTCACTTGCATTGTTTGAGTTCTATGCACTTTGTAGTTTGCTGGCGTGGATGAGGGAAAACACAGTGAAGATTAGGTCAACTATAACAATGAACCACCCTCCAGACACGGCAAAATATTTAATCTCTGCTGTAAAACTGATCCATTTTTATGTTAAATATATTTTTGCCTTGGAAAATTCCAGAACTGCTCAGCACTTTTTGAGTTTTGTAGAGCCAATCCATGCCCTGGGTCAGACCTCTGTGGTCTGAATTTGGTGACACATACTTTATAATGTGTCTTTTAAGTCGGCTGGCAGGATTTTGATTGCCCAGAGCAAAGACTTTTATCTTGTTTAAGCAGAAGAAAGTGTAATTAAAGGAAGGGAAAAAATAGACTATAATACCTAACTCCAGACTACCTAGAGCAAGGTATTCTGTTGGGGCAAAAAACATAAACCTCCGCGTCCGCAGTCTCAGCAGTTTGTTCCATGAATGTAATTACCTTACTTTCACATTCATACTGCCTTTAACACATTTAGAAAAGGCATGTTCTTCAAGCAAAACCTCTTTACCATCATTCTTCATTGTATTTCCTGAATGCTTCCCATTCTTCTTGTCGACAGTGTGCTTCTGGAAGCCGATCCTGAGGCTCTCAGCAGAGGCAAGGCTTACACAGTGTGATGAGACTTGTTTTTCATACTATGTTGCCCAGTAAACAAAATCAAACATTTATGAGAATTTTATGCAAGGCATCAGAAGGATCTCTTTCTGCGTCTGGACTGGGGATATAATTTGTCTCTCCTTACTCGATCCGACTCTCTTCCTGCTCTGGGCACTGGGCTAAAAGTGATGCTGGCTTGTTAGCTCATTGCAAGAGAAGTCAGCAGGTCACCATGGCTGACAAGTTACCTTCTGAACTTGTACACCTTCTCTCTGTCTCTTTTTATTTTCTTTCCCCACACCTACAGTCACTTCATCATCTCTTTTCTTCACTTCTCTTCTCTCTGTGGCTGTTATGGCCACTAATCAAACATGGCGACAATTCCATCCCAAACTATATTCCAACATCAACAGTCTAGTCACCAGAATAAAATGCTGACATTGTACATTTTTTTGAAAAACCATGGATATGTGAAATGTGTACGAATCAAGATGAGGCAGCTGCCAACTGTTTGACTCCTCTTTCAACTGACAAAACCCTGTAATTTTAATGGGTCGTCAGGAGAGAGTGATGGGGGGGCATGAGGAGGGTGGTGTTGTTTGGGGTTTGTCACAACATTAATCAGAAAGGTACATCCCAACATTTATTCTGGCAATTGTGTTGATATCTAACTTGTTGGAAACAAACCAGTAATTTTACAGTAAAATGATCTAGCAGTAATAAACTACATAATTTAGTTACTTAACTCCAAAAGTGATATCAGCAACTTCAGCCAAAGCGGCTGAGGAGACTTTCGGGTTTTTTGGCACAGCTCCTCTGAGTCCAACCAACTCCAGTCCCCCCTCCCTCCCTCCCTCACCCTGTCGGACCAAAGTTGATACAGAGCCATCAATTCCATTAAGCACTGGCCTGATACACGAAACTAAAGCTCCCCTTTAGTGCAGGTCCCTGAACCTGATAAAAGTTGGCAAGGAAACGGACTGAGTTGTAATTCATGATATGTCACTGTCTCAAAATTTCCCTGCCCACCTTTTCCCTACAGATAACTCCAGACAGTTCTACTTTGTGACTTAATTACAGACTATGGTAAGTCTGGGATAAAGTCATTTTGTACAGAGGGATTTAGTTTGTCCTAGAACAAAACTAAGAGGTCTGAAGAAATATTGAATGTACCTTTTGATTTCTTCAGTTGTCTTCATAACATACACACCTTCTGTTATTTGCGTCATTATTTCCTTCATTGTTTCCACCAGCCTCATAAACATGTGAGCAAATGTGACTTATTTTCTGACATTGCCAAGTCTGTCTTAATTTGTGTCCATATTTTGAAGAGGGCCATATTCAGTGCATTTAAACATTGCTGACGGCCCCCTGCCAGCACATTGGTCAAACATGACCTTGTTCTGACTGTTTTACATTACAACATATGAAGAACGCCTGGAAATGCTGGCAGATAAAGACCCGCTGCATGCTTGGTTGCACAGTTTTTCATGTTACATATATGTTGTAGAAAACAGAAAATTAGAAAATGCATTCAAAAAATGTCCGAGATGCCTCAGAATCCTGTAATGGCAAAAACAATAATGTTATATAAAAAAGAGACAGATGTGATATAGTGCCTCTTTGAGGCTGTACTTAAGCATGGCACTGCTTTTGGCTAAATCTGTCAGCATGGTCATCGTGAAAAACATGTTACAGAATCATCAAAGTTTTTAGAATTTCTGTTCAGTGAACTGTGAGTGTCAACATTTTATGACAATCCATCCAATAGTTGTTGAGATATTTCAGTTTGACCAAGTGATGAGTCATGTCACCAGTGCAGCTAAAGATCGGTCCACTGCTGAAACACCAAAACACAGCAGAGACATGCAAAAAAAGATAGAAAACACAGGTGAAACAATAAGTATTAAAACCCAGATCAATAGCAAATCCACTGGCTATCTTTGAAAATAAAACCTATTTCTGAACCGATCTTTGTTTTATAAAGGTGGATAAAGGGATCAATTCAATCAGGGTAAACGTTGGCCCTTTTCTGCTAAATCAATAAAGTTTTCCTCGTAGAGCCCTGCAAAAGAAACTATGAGTCCCAAATTCTCCAAACTCTTCTTTCTAAAATCACACTACTAGCTACTTTAAACATGAATAACATATCTTTGACTTTAAAGACTTCACTTTGCAATATTTATCACTTTTTTTTTTTATCCTCTAAAGGGTTCCTAAGCAGTCATTCACCAGCAATGAATGAGAGGGATCATTAGGAATAACATTAGATTTCATTAAATTTAGTATATGTACCAACTAGGATAATTTCCTCTGTGATCTTGAATGTGTTTATCCAATAGAACAGTTTCCTCTCAAAAGTGAAAAAGATCAGAAAGAAAGATTCAATAACACCAGAAAACGCACACTGTAGGAGGTTGATCATATTGAAACAAGTACATGAGATTGCAACAGTCTGACTAACAGAAGTGCCTCTTTTTTTCCCCAAAACTTCACAAATAAAAAGCTCCCGCTTTACACTTGGAGGCTAAAGTTCAAAGACATGATAACTGCATCAATACTCAGAAGGCTGTTACCTTTAGACTGGAAATGCTGTGTTTACATGTTTACAGATGCATTAAAAAATATACATATATATGAATAAATAAATAAATAAATGCTTGGAGCTGGATGTGGAACACAGTATTCCCAGCACACACTACAGAGGCAAATTTATGATTCTAGTTGTTTGAGCTTGTGTACTGATTGGTTTGTTGGACAGATGTGAATGTTCTTGTGCAGAATTCAAATTTAGAATCATGTCATTCTTTTCTAATGCTATTCATGACCCCAGGTGTTATTTCCTGACATTTTTTGTTGTATTTTCTTGTTTACCAAAAGCTCAAATCTGGTTCTTTTGTTTTGGCAAGTAACCAAATTGATATGCAAAAAAAATCAAATATCATCACAAGTGTCTGCTTCCAGTGGCTCATTATATCAGTAATTATGTCAGTAAACAAATTCATAGTTGGATGAAAATGGTTGGCAAATAAACAGTGTCCAAGTTCTCTGAATGCTGTCCCTCAACAGCATCATCTTGCATTTTGAGTTTTGGGTCAGACATACTTTCCCAGCCCCTTTTTGCAGATGGTGATTAAATCTTTAATTGTCAAGGGGAGGCGGGACTGCAGAGCAGGGAGAGTAAAAACTGGCAAACAGATTTTTAATTATGGCCCACTAAATTAAGATACCCAGATTCAGTCCCATATCTCCGGCTGATCTATTCCTCTCTCCCTCACTCTCGCTCCCTCTTCCCCCACTTCAGTGCCCCATGGCTCTGATTGTATTACTCATTCAGAGAGATCATCCGTCATTTCCAGTCACCGTCCAACATGGCCGCATATCATAACAGCCCATGAATGAGTGAGGGACAGGGAGATAAAGACTGAGGGAAATTGAAAGTGGCCAAGAGAGAGCAAAAGTTAAATTCATATCTGTGGATTCTTCAACAGTTGCATCCTCCAAAAATCCAACCTTTGATGAGGAGACTCGGCAAATAATTAACACTGTTTCTTCAGAAAGATGATAA